>NC_092587.1:111828181-112151136 GCF_047663525.1 Anas platyrhynchos | reverse complement strand
ACTATTCCATTTGATGCCAGATCGTGACACAGACTTTTTGACAATCTGAAAGGCTCTTATTATGGCTCTTATATTTCTACATACTGGAAATGTGTGAGATAGCCTAAGCTCCAGATAAATGGATTAAAGGGCAATTCCCCTAAAGTGGAGGGAGTTCATTTCTTGGTTTAAATCAAGCATGTATGGCCAACAGTCCTAGCAAACTCTTACAAGAGGGAACCTCCAAGAAGCATAGGTTGAAAGGATTGCAAAGCAGAACAAGTAACTGAGCTATCCAGAATCCAAAAGCCTTAAAGCTCAGTGACTGAGAGGTATCTGCCCTTAGTGCAAGAAAACCAGGAGTGAGGCAACAACTGAAATACACGGTTCATGATTGCACTGATGGGGATGTTGATGGAAGAACATCAGAATGTCAGAATTTCTGGTGCCCTCTGTAAGTGATCTGTGCCATAACCCTGGGCTCCGCGTCCTTCTAATTGAGATTTAAAAAAAATAGTTTAAGAGGCTGTGAAGTGACTGGTAAGATTCCCTAAGGTCTCAAGGTGACCCCAAAGTCACATTACAGAATGTACACCTCCCTGTGAGGTACACGTATGCTACAGAAACATCACTGACAGCTGACAGAAGTCAGTGCTCCAGACACTGCCCACGTGTTGGGGAGTCTGCACCTCTGGAAAGAGGCACAACATTTCCCATGAGAAAAATAGAGAAGGTAGGCAAATTAAAATTGCACTCTTCATGGGTGAAGACAATCTTGCAAGTAAAAATAGAAAAACGTGAGTGCTTTTTCCTCATGACACAGCACTCCTTGGAATCCCTCCGGGAGCTCATCGCCTGAATCACAAACTGAGGCTTACAGTAAGAAGGCAGCTGAATCAGCACCAAGCAGGCACGACACCGATTTGCATTTATCACACCTTCTCTGAAAAACAGGGAAGTTACCAGCCACATACAAATCTGCGAGCCCTTGAAATCGATTTACTGAGCTGTTAAGTGCTTGAGTCTGGAAATACTGACAAACAGCTGTGGTACCTCCAGCACCACACGGAACAACTCAGGTATTGAGTTGTCAGATATTGAGCTGGAAGTCTCTGGCAAGGACAGAATGGGTAAAATGCCCTGAAGTTTCTATTCATTGACTAATGTGCCAGTATTGGGTACAGCTCCAATCTGAAAAAAGTGTGTCAAGTCTTCACCTGCATTTTTTTGCCATATTCTGCACATCTGAGTCACTAAGGAGAGCATTGTCACAGGCCTGAGACTACCAAGGGTCTTTGTCCTTAGCGTTTCACTCTGAGCCACAGCCACCATTTGCAGGACTGGAAAAAGAGACTTAGGCTCAGTAATCCACATATGTTCGTCATGGTCCAACAGGTACAGAAGACCATGCTGCTTTCACCTCAGAAAATGTAAACTGAGATCAAAACCCTGTTTATTTGGTCTTTCAGGGAATTTGTCTGTGGGATATTGACATACACAGGTAATAAAATACTTTGACTGGATGCACGGTTTGGACACCCAGTGAGGAGTTCTGCAGTTCCCAGTGTTCAAAAGTGATTTAGTGCCTCTTGCAGGAGAGACTTTTTATGTGTGTAGCTCCTTCTTCTTACTGTTGCAAGATTGAAAGGAGATACTGACAGGTCACTTCTTCCTTTATCTTGATGCAACCTCATCAAGATAGTACAAGAAGGGCAAATGTCCTTAGAGTAGATAAGATTCTCAGAAAACGCACTGAGCAAAATGTCTCCTAGGAAGACCTATGCCATGCTCACTACTGGAATATGAATTCAGGGTCCATTTGAAGCATGAAAAAAAAATAACACAAGTCAGATCTGAACAAAAGGCTATGTTTAAAAGAATTACAGCTATGCAGAACTTGCCAGACAGTCAAGAAAGAACTGAAATAGCACAGGGCGGGTTCTGTCTTAGAACCAAGTCTAACACATGACTGAGAAAAAAAAGCATTACCCACTTCTTAGGAAAAGGATGTTGTGGTTTAGCCCCAGCAGGCAGCTCAACATCACAGAGCCATTTGGTCATTCTCCCCAGGTGGGATGGGGAAGACTCAGAGAGGTAAAAGCACAAGAACTCGTGAGTCAAGATAAAAACAGTTTACTAGGTAAAGCAAAAGCTGCACAAAAAAAAGCAAAGCACAACAGCGAATTCATTCCCTACTTCCCATGGGCACGCAGACATTCAGTCACCTCCAGGAAAGTGGTGCTCATTGCGCCTAATGGTTTCTTGGGAAGACAAATGCCATCACTCCAAACGTGCCCCCCTTCCTCCTTCTTTCCCCCAGTTTTATTGCTGAGCCTCATGCCTGTGGTAGGGGACATCCCTTTGGGTGGTCCGGGCCAGCTGTCCTGGCTGTGTCCCCCCCCAGCGCCTGGTGCACCTCCAGCGTGGTTGCAGGAAGGGCAGCATGAGAAGCAGCCAAGTCTTTGGCTCTGTGTAAGCTCTGCTCTGCAGCAACTAAAACATCAATGTGTTACCACCACTATTGTCGTCAAAACACAGCATTGAGCCTCTAGAAAGAAAATTTTCTTTGTCCCAGCCAAAAACATTGCACTGGTTTGCATTGAAAATAAGTCCCATTAGGGAAGACAAAATACCAAGTAGAGCATTATGACAGAGATGATGATGTGGAAATAATCTCCCAATGGAAGCAGTGGAAGCCACGATACATTTACCACTCCAATTATATTGTAAAGCAAAGGGAAAACATGCTAAATAACTACAGAAACAAAAATGGATATCACCTGTATGGGTGTGGTATGAAATAAAGATGAATCCTCTGGTAATTAATTGCACCTGAAGACCACAAAGGCCAGATGCCAGATATGCCATTAACACTAAAATAATATATCTAACCAACTAGCTTTCAACAGAAAGAGTAATTTATGATGAAATGAACTTTGTGTAAAAAAAAAAAGAAAAAAAAAAGTAAAAAAAAGAGTATAATTTTACAATTAATATTTCAAAGTCTAAGTTTGAATTCAATTAATTTTTTGCAGTGCAACAGAACAAACTACTGCAATATTAAGCAGGTCACTGTCCTACAGAAAGATGAAATGCCAGCTTTCTTACAGCTCATGCTGAAGAAAACATCTGTTGCTGGTCATGCCGTTTTGTGTTAGCTACAGATATCTGCTTTAGCTATCAATTCAGATTTCTCTACAAATTTTTGTTCTATAAACTTTTGGGAAGACAGAAAACATTTCAGATACACCTTTGCATGGTAACAGTCTTCATATTCCTCATTGTAAGAAAAAAACAGGTTGTGACAAGTCTAATGAAGTTCCATCCTTATCTCATTGGTTTAAACCAAAGATACAGTTAGTTTCCTACAACTTTTTACTAATTAATTTCCATTGAAATATGATTTATACATATGATTGCACATAATTTGTTTCAAGCTTGCTTTCTGGAATAGGTGTTCGCTAGTATTTCTTCCTTGTGACATTTTTGTGAATCACTTCTGAAACATTTCTATTTCTGCTTCTCTAATGTATTTGTCCAATTTCTTAGAAACTGTCAGAAAATAAACACTAATTACACAGCTTAAAATCAACCAAATCCAGGGAAGAATTAAAATCAAAGACCTTTAATATCTATTGCACCTCTCCCTTCCCATGTATTTCAGAACTTCACATGATATGTGTGGGCTAAATCACAAGAGAAAATTCTATTCAAAAACTTCTACATGTTATCATAAACTAGAACAACCATTCACATTTTAAGTATTATCTTCTTACATATAAGTACCTGATATTAAACAAAAGTAATGAAGTAGATAAGCTCAGACTACTGCAGCTGAGCATTCTACTTCTGGAGTCTTAGTCTGCACACCAGAGAAAAGTAAGTGTAGTGGTTTTCGAAGATTTGGGTCTCATTTTCAATTTTCAGCTCTTTGTTTAATAATAAAGCAAGTATTAAATAAATGAACTTTAAAAAGTTTATTATACACTGGTTTTATATTATATTTTATTGGTCAAAGGAGTTAGATTTGGAAAAAAAGGGGAAACCTTTTCATGTCATTTTAATGTATACACTCAAATCCTGCTGCCTCAGGAAAATCTCATGTCTACCTTTTTGTAAATACAGGCGCTGAACAACTGCGAACTTTCTTCCACTGTTTAATACGTTTAACAGGTCTTCGGAGGGTTTCTTCCTTTAGCTTTCTTGTTTCTCGCAGTTTTAGGTTCTGATTTGCTTCAGTCATATTGCATGCTGCTGCATTCACAGCATATTGAACATCTGCTTCCATTCCACATGTACTGTAGAGTGTTAATTATTTTGCACATTGCTACAATGTATAAGCCAAGCTGCCTGAATGAAAGTTTCAGGGCTTTTGATGTCTGTTTTTTTCCTTTTTCTTAAGACACATCCAATCATTACGAATTCATTTAATCCCTTAGAAATTCTACTCATTTGCCAGACAGGCTGCTGGAAGACATAATACTTTATAAATGTCAACTTAAGGACTTCTTATGGAAACTCTTAGGTTACTGTACAGCTTTTCAATAACCAGATTTTCATGATTTCCTTGAGATGCTGCATTTCTTAAAGAATGTTGTCTTCAAGAAGTAGAACTACACTTCGAAGTCACTTCACAACTATTTCCTCTTCTGCAAACCTGTGTCTTCTACTGCCAGTAGAAATTTTATTCCTGAAACCTCTGTTTCAGTCTTCTACTGCCAGTTTCTTTCTTCACAGCACTATGTCAAATGTGCATATGGTACTTTAATCAGGAATTGAGGATTTAACATTTGCAAAAAGAAATGTGCTCTCAGATATGGCTGCATCACCTTCAAACTGAAGGGTCTACTAATATACTGGCGTTACTTGTTTGTTTTGCAGGTGATTTGATCTTCAGCAGATGCAGAAAGAGGCATTTCCTCTGTTCTAGGACGTTTAGATGCTGGGGGATTTTGAAGACTGTCATCAGATGGTAGTTGCCTCTCTGAAACAGGCAGATATGAAAGTCATTTAAGCTCAGTGAAGTCAGATTAAGGAAGTGAACTGGCTTGCTGGATTCACTAACAATTAAGCACTCATGAAAGAAACCTGTTTGAGAGAGACCAACACCTGAAACAATTACATGCTCAAAGTACAAGGGCAGAAAGTCTCCTTAAAACCTACCTGTGTGACCTGGAGGACATCACGTCCAAGGAAGCTTACTCTTTAGCATTTCAACTGCCAGCTAATGTTCCCATTACTATTAAACTGTAGTGATGTATGAGCAGCTACCTGAGAAACCATAGTGAGAACACCATTCTTCATACTGTCAAAAGAACTTTTCAATCACACCCAGACAATGAAGAAGCTTTAAAATCTATGAGTTTTAGGTTTGTGCTTGATTTGACTTTTATAACTTGTAAGAGAAGTCCGCAATGGAAAAAAAAATGATTGGCAAAAATCTTTTCTGGATACTAATAGCCACAAAAGCTTACCATGTTCCTGTTCTGAAGAAGGAGGTAAAGGAACTGTATCTGTACATGCTGAGGTTGGTGTATCTGGCTTCAGTGTTATCAAGTTTATTCTCCTTTAAAAGAGCAGAAATAGTTCAAGTACTTAAAGCTTTCACTGCCACTTTATTTGAACATATACTATACATAGAATCCTTTAAATTTACTGTTGTTTAGATGTATGTTATTATGCTTTTCTTCTTATTATCATATGATGAGCAGGGCATTTTTAGAAGTACTTTAAGTAGACATTTATCTTTTTCACTGGAAAGTACTTTTGCATATGTTATGTAAAACAGACCTTCAGAAGATATTATTTTGGTGAAATATTTTCAAGTTAAGACTGTTTGCAAAGGTAAGGATTTTAGCCTGTTTCTTGACACCTGTTAAGGCTTTTAATTCTGCTGCAACAGCTTACCATTCCTCTGCTAGCCTTGTCCACGTTAACACCTTAGACTGTTAAAACTCTAGGGAATTCTTTTGCCCTATGAAGTCCACTAACAATTCTCTAGTGGAGGAAAAAAAAAAAGTCGTCCTTTCTTTACAACACACTCATCAGATTTTCTATTTTCTTCTGCTAAATATCTTCTGGATAGCACTTAGAAATAAGCACAAGGGTGACAGAAGATTAACTGGACTATAAGAAAATACCACTGGCAGTCCCACAAACACTACTATAAGAAAACACTCGTAACATAATTAGCTAACATGATAAAATATAGCTTCTCTCTCAAAAACCCAGGAAGATTAATTTGTGCTGTCACCCTGCCCTCCGGACAACAGTAACTTTCAACTACTTAAAACCTTTTTCACTTGTTAGTTCCCATACAGATGGGACGGACGTGTTACGGTCAGGTTAACTTTGCTACTTCTTCACGTTTTAGATAGAAAGGCAAGAACTGTACATTTAGGATTTGAGAGACATTCTGACCTTTTAGCTGCAGTACAGCTGGAACAAGAAGTTCCATGTCAAGACAGCTACCACCAAGACACAAGGCTAGGAATTTATGTCTAAACCTCAAACCTTTAAATGCAGCACAAGCACAGCTTGTCTTGGCCTTCAGATTTATGACTGCAAACGGCAATATAAATCTCACCTTGGCGTCTTGCTCCATGCTTGCAAAGTGTTGAGAGTAATCCTCTTGGGCTGGTTTACTTTAGTACTCTGGCTGGCTGGCTGGCTTATTTTCCTCTCGTCTGAAGATGGGACTGGAACATTTTTTACGCCAGCAGGTGTGGAAGGCAAGTCCTTACCAGCACCTGCAAGTGTCTTAGGTTGGAGGGTGGGAGTGCTGGGAGGAGTCCCCTCGGTCAGCCTAGAGCCTGGGGAAATGGCTTTGTGACACTGACTCTTCTTCACTTTCTTCTCTGTTGCACCAGGAGTCTTGACATTTATCTGAGGCTTCTCCTTCAGTGGTATTCCCAGTTCATCCTTCTCAAAGGTAACAAATGAACAGTATCCATCCGTGGAAGAAATTGCAAGAAAGGCTCCATCACTGGACCTATTTGGATTTGTTTTTTCCATTAAAAAAAGTTAAAACTTTTTTCTTCAACTCCCACCCCCCTCCTTCTGTAACACAAATCTGTTCCTCTTCCCTTCCCCGAGTACATGCAAACATCTAAATAAAACTGCATTCAAGTGAAAGACATGCAATTCAAACGAACCAAAGATCTTCAAGTCTGGCCTTCACATCTGATTTAATCTCTCTGGCCTTGTCTGTGGTCACTGGTATTATGCATTCATCTCAGCAGGCACAGTTCAATTGCAGGCACAAAACCCCTTCAGCCACAGTTTCTGAAATATTGCTTAAGTCTGCCCATTCAGACCACCAGAGCAGTTTAAGCTCTTTAGCTATGATTGCCGTGCTAAGCAGAGATGCCTCTGCTCAGAATCACTGTGGTGCTCATATGGGCAGGCCCATGGTACTTATTTCAAGTAGTATCAACCACTGATAAAAAAACCATGATTTTCTATTCTCTTCTGCTCCCCTCCTCCTGACACACAATGATTTTCAGTTTCTGAGCATCAGCTGTAACTTCTGATACAGGCTTCCAGCTTAGGAATACTAGCTAGAAAGGCGTAGTCCAGCAGAGGGATTATCCTGTTTGCAAGACTTGGCTTCAATTTTCAGCTCCAGTTTGGACTTCCTGCATCATGCCAGATAAATTACTCAGAAGTAGTACATGAAGAACCACCAAGCAGAACTGTGCAGATAAAATGTAATTTGACCAGGACACAGATACCTGAGCACAGAGATGACCTTTGAAATTTCTGAATAACATGATTATTACCAGTAACACTGCCTGGACAATGAGTACTTGCCAAAGGCAACTAAGTACATTAGCATTTGTACAAATTTTCTATTTGTCTGTACAATGCTATCTACTTGTCCTTTGGCTGCTTGCACCTTGTTTCCCAATCAAAGAACTGTAATTCTCCAGCTTACAGGGCAAAAGAGATGACTTGCTGTTCAGATATCACAATGATAGTGACCAAAGATGTTTCATAAATTAAATACAAAAATAAAGCAAGACACAGGAAGTTGTGCAGAGCCTCAGTGTATAAGAAGGACAACCTCCCCTTCCCCCCCCATCACAACTTTTAAGAATCTAACAGTTACATACCATGAAATGTCACTGAGGGTGTGATAATGTATGTTAGAAACATAGCCAAAGGGGAAAGACTGCTCAGTATCATAAAAAAGCACAGAATCTTCTGATGCAACAGCAAATACCAAGCGATAGGGCAAATTCAACAGAGCAGGAGATGATTTCTGACTACTTTCATCTAGAATGTAAAGAAATGAAAACACTGAGAATTCTTTCTTGTGTTCATTAAAGGGCAGTCAACACACTAGTTAGTCATGAACCCAAACAAAGATTTAATTATTCATCAAGATAATGGCTGAGAAGATGGCACTTCTACAAAACAAAACTTAATGCCAAGCACTAACGCTTCTATTACCTAAAGATTGTCCTCCATTGTTTAACTTAAGAGAGAGAAGTCAGAAGAAATTTAGTTTATCTAAGTTGGTAATATTTTGTTTTGTCTGTCATATTGTCCAGTTTAAATTCTTAATGCACCTTAATACCAAAGGCAAAACAAACTAACCTTAGGAAATACTTTAAAGTCACCATAAATTTATACCATCACATATACCAGCACAGTTCTCATGCAACTTCATACCATTCTTCCCCTCCTCAGAACTCTTGTTCTGGCCTGTAACACCAGCATTGCTTCAAGTTTGGCTTCCTTAAATAAACATCAATGGTTGTTGCAAACTACACCAACGCTGTGGCATTTCTGTGATGTGGGTAGTTGGGACTAAAAGAAAATATTTCACTGGGTTGCTCCTTTAGTGCTAAGCCAAGTTATTTACTTTTATTCACAGAAAATTATTAAAAGTTAAAGGAAAATGCTAAGCAGTATTTCTGTAGCCTACAAGGCCAAGTAAGAAGTTTATTTGCTGTATCAAAAGCTATTCACAAGGTATTTGAGGTGAATTCAGGGTCTTAGAATCAGGAAACAGTTTCTAAGATGTGGTACAACACTATCTTAAGGAATGTTAAAAGGCTTGGGAATAAAATCATATGGCCTGAATATAAACAGCCACACTGGCCTTTTCACGTTTGCTGTAAAAATCATAATCCCCAAAGGATGTACAGTACCTTTATTAAGTGCTCGTCTCAACTCAAAGTAGACTGGGCAGCAGCGAACAGCAAGAGTTGCCTTTCCAGGACAGGGCAGATGACCTATAGGCCTTTTGTGAAGAGTAAGTATTTTAGAAATCAGCATTTGATTATTTTTTTTAATAAAAGGATTTTTGATCTTATTAAACTCTACCTTTTAAGATTGTTTCTGGAGAAAACATATGTGGTGTTTGTTACATTTTCTCCTGATTCAACACAGCCAGCTGCAAAAACAGAGGTAGAAACATTATGCATCAAGTCAAAAAGGTACTGAGTACACACTTTCTGCCTATAAACATTTTACTTCTCAGGAATTAGACTTGTCAGTTGGGCAAGAGCTGTGCAACCTGAATACAACTTAAAAAGGCATCCCAAATATTTATTTAATGCTGTTTGTGTTTCCCTTATACACTTCCCGCTCAAAGCTTCTTTTTGATGATGCCAGACACCTATAAAAGCAGAGCTTATGTGGGCAAACTGATCCCCTCCTTCCAATGTTATTTCTACTATGACTGCAGAATGTTTTTTAAAAAGGATAAAAATGATGAGAGACCTGACAGTCAAAAGAAACCACTCATTGTTCTTCGTTTCTATTTAAACAGAGCTGTATTGTTTCAATGCACGTTTCAGTTAAGAAAAATGCCACAAATACAACTTTTATCACCAGAGAAGGTTGAGGTTCTGGACTGATAATGAATGAGTATTGTGGAGTGTCTATATCCTTCAACAGGAAGATGATTAAGGAGTAACGGCACAATTCAAATAAGCATCCCCTAGCAGTTTGAAAGTAATCCTAATGCACATTCAAAGTAAAGTATAATAAACATTACATGTTCTTACATACCTGGAGTGAGTAATAAGGAACCATCAGGAGTAAAACTGAGTCTGCGGAAAAATGACTTCATGCTGTCATCATGAAACATCCGATAGCTCCTAGCCTGTAACATTGAAAATATTGCAAGAAGTGCCACGAATATGTCAGCTGGAATCCAAGCACAAAAAGTCATCTAGTTGTACAGTCCAACCTCACACAGCTTTTAAAATAAAATATAAATATTTCAGAAACCATGATTCCTTCAAACTTATTTTCCCCCTTTGCAATAAATTCTTCACAGCTAAGAAAAATAACGCTGATCCCTCTTCAGCTAATCAAAACACTCTAAGAGCGGCCACATTAGACCAGTAATCAAGAAGTATTAATAACCTGGAGAACATTATGTAAGAGTCAGTGTAAAAACCTGTTCGTTAGGCATTTAATTTTAACTCTAGGAGTAGAGGTTTAAGGAAAGCTTCTATAATGGCAGAGAGACTTTTCTCAGGTCTGTTCTTTAGTCTCTATAAAACTGTTACAAATATTTCACAAAAAAAAATAGAAAGGAATAAAAGGAATTAAAAAGGCTATAGCTAGCTTAGAAGTGTTATTTTACTTTGAATTATTTGTGAGGGAAAAAAAGTTCCCTCTTAAAAATTAGTGAAAATTTAGGAAATTCTAATCCTATTTTTCTTAAAAACCAGACCCCCTTTTAAATTCAACAGCCTGAAATTTACAAAAAGATTAATGCTCTGTCATATCCATTAATAAATGTACAGCCACACTCTGACCAACATGTTTTAAGTCTATTAAAAATTCATCACACATACTATTTTTTCTATGCCATTTTTATCATTTACAGCCAAAGATGCTGTGTTACTACTTTATTCAGCTGAACTTGCAAGAGATCAAAAGCATCAGGTACTGTTAGTCACTTCTACAACGACAGAAGAAACCTGAAGAGGTCTCTACTCACAAAATGTAGAAGTTAGATACAGACAAAACTATTTGATATGTGGATTACTTGAATAGAAAATATTTGCCCCTTTAGTTTCGGAGAACAGAGTAAGTCATACAGAATAGCACCCAGCATATTCTCCAGTAGCAGCAGCACAACGTACCTCTCCTTCAGCTCCCGACCCAGATGGCATCTTGGTAACGTTGAATGCTACGCGCCTGGTTTGTGTGTTGTATACTCGCAGGACCCTACATGGTGGAGGGCACAGTTAGCTGTAACCAGCTTCCCTTCACCTCAAGATTTACACAGCATTAAAACATCTCACTTCTCAGTCAAGACTGCCAAAAATAAATGACAATCACCCAGTAATTATAACTCTGTTCATGAGACACCGCCAGGGAGGACATGTCTTTATGGCTAAGCAAGCAATTAATCACTGCCAACTATTTAATTAAATGAGGTTTGTAAAGTACTATCATATGATTTTATGTGCATTCATAGAGGAATAAGGGAATTAACGGACAGTGAACAGCCACGCCACTCCTACCTGTGCTGTAGTAGCTAATATGTTCCCGTGGAATAGGAACTCGCCTCAGAGACAACTAGTTACATTTCTAGGCTTTAATTCAGTTTCCGTTGGAAGACATGAAAACCAGAGTCTAACTACACAGAGTTTGAACTCCACTTTGTTTCAGTAAACAGCAGGTAGCCAAAACAAATCCAACTGCTGGTCCCACCATCCCATCCTTTTTGCCAGCTCAGACACCCACTGAAGCCTTCACTGGGTTATACCGGTTTGTGTTTCACTGCTGTTTGTTTTAATAGAAGCACACAAATTTCACATAACTGATTACCAGAAAACAGAGGCTCATAATGACCTAGCAGCCATTAACTCATCATTTTTCTAAGCCTATTGCAAATCTTAAATCAAAACTACTTTTCCACTACTACAGTAATTTTCCTTGCAACTGGTGCCAAATGACACACATTTATTAGCCAGCTGCGACCCCTCCTGAGCAGCACACATGCCCTAGACAGCTTAAGCTGAACTGCTGAGTTCTGACAAAGGCCAAGTTTATGAAGTGTGTGTTTGCTTTCCCAATGACATCACTTACAAAACTGCTTGGGATGGAGGGAGCAAGAGGGCGAAAGAAATATATCAGCGAAAAAAAAATATTTGTAACTGATTTCTTAACCTGTTTATATCTTTCTCTAAAATGCATTGACAAGGATGGACTTAGTAGCTCACTGACAATCAGAGAATGCAGCAATCTCTTAAGATGTATCTGGTATCTCTGATATCATGAAAGCTTATTTCCTGAAGACAATTTTCTAAAAAAGGTTATATAAGCTTACTTGACATTTAGAAAAGACACTCAGACCTCAGGAATCATTTACCACAAGCAAAAAGTAACTGAATTATAATGTTGCTTTCACATCAACCTTTTTAGACAACAGTCTGAACACAGGTAAAAGTCACATTTATCTCAAGAATTCTAAGGCAAAACACTTAGACCATCAGCTCACCTATCACAACTCAGAGTTGCAATGTACTGGCCTAGCGGATCCCAGGTTATTCCTTGGACATAACTCTTGTGTTCATTTAATATTGAAACCTTCTGCCCTGAAATTACAAACAGTTTCCAAGTTCTGAATTCAAATGTGTTTTAAAAACATTTCTTCATTTCAGAAATAAAACAAGGCAAGATGTTTTAAAATGTAAACAAATATATTTTTTTAGACAACCTTATTTTGATGGTACCTGACAAGAATGTTGGAAACAGAAATATCCTAGACATACAACAGACTCTTAGACATAAATGCAGCCAATTGGTACATGCTAATTTAAGACTTGTTCCCTACAAACTAACTCAGATAAGCAGCTTGGTTCAGGCATCAAATGTGCAAGATGATATATTTCAAAACCTTTCTGATTAGAAAAAAAAGTTTCATGAAAGTCTACAGTACTCCTCAAAAATTAACTATCTTTGGCTGAATACAGAGCCAGAAATTCCAGCACTAAAACACAGCTTTCAGCTGGGGCTAGGTAGCCAGGCGCTGCTCTCTGGGGCTGTGGAAACTCACCTACTCTGCTGAGCAGGCACTGAAAAAATATACTGCACACAGACTGACTGATGGCTTCCACACACATAGCTTTCAGAAATACCTCTACAGTAGTGCTAGCTCGTGCTCTTCAACAGCTCACTGGTCATGAAGATCTTTGGAAGGCTTGAACCCTCTGACCTAACATGAATGTCACAAATCCAAAGCATCATGATGAGGTAAAGTTACAGAAAATTCTCGTGAAATACTATGTTTTAAATACCAGTCACAGACTTTCTTCTAGTATCGTAGTATCACTTTGTTTCAAAGGAACAGCTCTTTGAAAAGATTACACAAAGAGCTGAGGCCATGCTGCCTAATTCCCGAAGTCCTTCTGGCCCAGTTGTTCTCAGACAGCGACCAACAACACATGCCTAAGAGTCTAAGAAGAAAGCACATAATGATATTTCTCCAGGATGCCCTGAGAGTTGCCAACAGTTTGTGCCTGTAGGATTTCTAAGGCTAGTGATGTTGTCTTTGTACTAAACAGCCCTATGGATTTTTATTATTCATTTTCTTCCTGACATTTTTTTTTTAAGACCATGCAAGCTGTTAGCCTGGATATTATAAGAAGCTCTCCTTGAAGCTCTTTACTTTCATGTACCTTCAACTTCAACCAAAAAGCCTACATTTTCCATTAACGGCTTCTTACTTCCAACTTATCAGTTGTTTCCACTTAGAAGACACAAAACTCCTCTGTAGCAATGATTTAGTGCTAAAAGAAAGCAGCGAGAGCGGAAGACATTACACATATATTATGTAAGTAACATAAAAGGATATCCAGCTTTTTTTAGTAAAAGTTTGAATAGATATGTCCATTTAAAGTTGTCACAGGCAGTCCAAAATGCAGGACATTCCATCACCATCTACCTGCACATACTTAAGCTCTGAGCACATACACACTTAGTTGAACATTCTTGTATTTATGGTAAAGGAGTGTATGTGAACAGTTAGGATGGGAGAGATATTAAGCATCCAAACCAAGAACATGAAAAAATGTCAGCAGCAGAACATTCATACTTCCATGGGCGTAGGAACTGAGAAATAATCCTGGATCCTACTTTATTTTTTTATTAGATACTAAGCATACGAAATGCAAGATTAAAGTTTAACCCGAGTGAAAGTCAAATATTTCCATGTTAGATTAAAATTAAAAGTAACGACCACGCTACTAATAAGAAAACACCAACCCACTGTCAAGCAACCTAACCTAACTGGTTACTACATACATACATGGCTAGAAACTGCAGAGTGCTAAATATTCTGGGATGGTCGAAAGGAACTTCTATAGATGGGCTGCTCTCAGAGAATATGTGCAATTCCGTAGCAGCAGAATGAGAAAAAACAGAAGTGTTTTGCTGAACAGAGCCTAAAAAAGTGTCACATCTTGCAAAAAGACACAGCCTACATGCTAAACGTTCTTCATGGTTTTGACCAAGGCAGTTAGTTACTTGTTTACTTTTGTTTGTTGGGAGGGGTGGGGGGAGGTGAGCAAATGATACACAAGACATTTGTATAGGAGCTTTGGCAAAGAAAAGGGGTGCTGTTTGCTTTCCCAGTCACCTGAGGTGAAGAGATGACATAGTATTAAGTGATTAGATACCCTCATATTAGAGTTTATCTTTATGTGCTGGGCTACCTGCCTCACAATTCCAGAAGTTTAGCAACTAAGTGGACTGCTCTCACAAAAAGAAAACATTTTTAACTATTTTGGTAAATACCCTAAGACAATAAATAAATAATTTTGGTAAATACCCTAAGACAGTAGTGAAGCCACAAATAAGAAACAGCATTTACCTTTATTGACATCCCACATTATCGCTGTGTTATCTACAGAAGCAGATGCCATGTAATTTCCATCAGAAGTCCAACAAATATCATACACATCTTCTAAGTGACCTCTAGAAGCCAGCAGAGAAGAAACCAATTATTAAGGTGAACAGATACACGTAAACATAAAAGTTTTGCACAATTTCAGGTTAAAAAAATAAATAAATCAGAGATACAAATAAAAAAATCATGGAAGTAAAATGAACAGCAAGATTTTCAGCTTCTATAAAATTTCCATATTCAGGAGACGATAGAATGCTTTTAAAAGCACAACCTACCTTCTATTCAACATAAACCTGCCTTTTCAACGTTCCTTTTTTCCCCACAGACAATAAAAACCTTGCATTTGAAATTATGAATTTATATCTAAAGATCTGCAAATGAAGAGTTGTAGGATCTGTACAAACAGAACGCTACACCAAAGAAGCCTAGAAGCGTCACTATTCAAGATGACTTTACTGCATGTTTATGATTTTTTTAAGAGCAATAAACAAATATGCACACTCACCAGAACTATATGAAATACAGAAAATTAAGGTTGATATAGATGCAACTGAACAAACATTGTAAGATATTCAGAACCACCTAGAAAGACTTCATTGAAACCAATTTGTATTGCCTGAAGTTTAAAGATTTGCCATACAGTGTCATAGCTTGAAATTTTTAATTTTTGCAATGCTAAATTTATGGAAGGGGGGTTGGCTTGGTTTGCTTTAAGAGCTTGATGCTCCTAAGTATCCTGCAAGTGCTTCATGCAATTACACTACCATGTTTGAAACTGTTCGCACATACACCAGGACAGTTGCAAGGACTCTTAACAGTTATGTATAGCACAGTTGCTTATTTTTTGTAACATAGTGTAAATTCTTAGCAATTTGATCAGTATAGACAGAGACCAAAACTTTTAACAGGTACTACACAGAAAATGGAGCAGGTATAAATACTGCTCATCAAGAAGTACTTCAGAACCACTTATTTTCTTCAATTTTCTGCTGAGTGAGAACAGAACACATTCCAACTGCCAGCATTGGTTTAATGCCTTAGTCACTGTCAGCTAATACTGACCTAGACTTAACAGGCACAGTGTGTATATTTTACTATGTAGTTTGAATACTATAATAATATGAATAATAGTTCAAATAATAATAGGTTTGAATTGAATAATTATTATTGAATAATAATAAGTTTGAATAATAATACATTGGATTTTGAACTATTAAAAAGAATCGGTTGAGTAAGACTGGTCTAGCTTCACAGCAAGTGAAAGCTTCACAGCTGGCAAATTTCAATGAACCATTTCAACTACTGACATTTTTTGCTTTAATAATGATCAAAATTTCCACTGAAGTTAATAAATAAAACTTCACATTTTCTTTATACACATAGATGTACACATATATATACACACACATGTTAAACTTAAAGTGACTGCAGATCTCAGGAACCAGTTTCAGAGCACATCAGTCATGTCATGTAAATTAAGTCACGTAAATGCCTTAACTAAGAGGATGCAGGTTGGCACTGCATCAAAAGAAAAAAATAAAAGATGCTAAAAGGACAAACATTGGAGTAAACAAATCTTAGAGAGTACTGAATTTCTAAATACACTGAGCAGAAGACTGTACCATATGACAAAAGCCAGTGCAGAATCAAAAACCCAGAACAGAACTCAAGACAAAAAATATTGAACTACCTTAAAGTTTTAACAACCGTCCAGTTCTCCTTGTTGAGCTGTGCTTCATCTTCATCCTGAAAAGCCAGTGGTTCCAGTTCTTTGCTATCATTCAGCTTCCACAACAAAATAACAGCATCTGTCAAAGAAATACTATGAAGCCTTCTTTTCCACTCATTTTGTTAATACGTTACATTTAGTTTAACATTACAGTTATCTCACATATGACACATGAAAACCAAGCCTTAATTTGTGATGAGGAAGAAGAGACTGCTTTACCCTCCTCCAGTGTGAGCTACTGATTTTAATCTATGTATTTTTTATGTAATGCTAATAAAAAGAATACAGGGGTTCCCAGGAGTAAGAGAGTTAAATACTTACTTTTCAATTTACTTTTGGTTAGAGCTAGCTATGGTTCTGCACTTCAGGCTTTTGAAAATCTTCCAGTGAGGCAGGTAACACTCAGCTCTGTCTCACCCACCCACCTAACGCTGTCCCTACTGCAACTGAAGAACCTACACGGCCCTGGACGGACAGGGCTAAATTTACAGATTCTGCCACAGCGTCTCAGTATGATGCTAGGCAATACACTCAGTCTCCCCGCCTCTGAAACAGAGACAGCAACTATTTTGTATCTGGAATACATCCTCTCAGACACACAGACAGTGAGAACTTATTTAGGAACTGCATGACAAGCATTCCCCAACTACAATCAGAGGGCACACAGGAGTCCACAGATAGAAGTGCAAGAAACAGGCATGAATGTTCATTTCCCCACGTTCACTTCCCCCCTCCACTCACCAGACGCACAAACAGCTTCTTTAGGTTAGCTTCATTATGCATTATCACTCACCATCTCCACCAGACGCTAGGATCTCACCACTGGGGGAGAAGCGCACAACATTTACTGCTTTGGTATGGCGGGCGAGGTTGGACAAGAATTCCACAATAGCTTTTCCATCCGGTCCTTTTTCCACTTTCCATATCTAGTTACAAAAGCATTACAGGTAGTTTTCAGAAACAAGATGTACGCTGTGTTCATCACTACAAGGATTCACAATTTACTCCTTGGGCAGTCATTCTGAAGTTACAATTTGAAACTCTGACAGCTAAAGCTGCAATAGCACAGTATTTTTCCCTCTACAAGCTACAGCTGTAATTATATTGCAGTATTATTTTAGTCTGATGAAATATATTACCAAGTATTTCCAATAAATTTAAAAACCAATCAAACACACGACATCATGACATCATTTTCTTATCTTTCATGAACAACCTCCACCTTCAAGTGAATTAGACATGTCTATAGATAGTGATTTTAATATTATGGGACTACAACAACAAACACAAATAGTAACAATCAAAAACAAACAAACAAAAAAAAAAAACACAAAAAAAAAACCACCCTTATCTCTACTGGAAAAAAATCCAAACAGTCCAGATTGAAAGGATGCCTGATCTTCGCCTCTCAGATCCTCTGCTAAACCACAATATCTCTCCATTAAGAAAATGCAGCAGTAACAATATGAAAAAGAAAAATCTCCATTTACCTGCTTATTCCACATGTAGTGAGACCTCATTACAATATTTTATTTCTTTTTCAAATATATCGGGTGAGTGAAGACTGACAAAACCATAAGCAGGCTCAGAAGATATTTAAAAGGTAAAATGACCCAAGACTGATGGATGGATACATACTCACATAGCAGAAAACCTGCATGAATTCCTTGTGAGGGAGTTTGTTACCAAGGAGCACAGGGAAGCTCCTGGTTTGGAATCCTTCTTTATGGCAAGATGAGTTTGAGGAAAATCGAAGGGGTTAGCAGTAGGGTTTTTAGCAAACAAGTCAATTTTTTCTTTTTTTTTCCTTTTTTTTTTTTTTTTTTAAATGGCAAACCACCATGCCTGGATACTGAAGGGACATAAAAGGAAACGAACAGCCCAGCAGGATGGGAACCTACTCTGTTTCAGTTTTAGTTCCAAAAGAAAGGGAGGCAAAAAGAAAACTATGCCTCACTAGCCCATTAACTTTATTTAAGGAGATGACTAAGATGCATTTAAAAAGAACGTCACTCCCTCAGTGCACTCATTTTCCCAAAGCTTTCCGATCAGGCCTTACTTTTAACAGAAAAAAATAATGATTACTGACTGACAGGAACAATGTGCATCAGGGAGTTTTATGACAGAAAGCAACCGTCTGCCTTTACGACGGTGCACCTCACCGCCGCATCTCTCGGGGCTTACGCTCCTCAGCCATCTGCCGTGCCCGGAGCCGACCCCCAGGAGGCTGAGGAGGGGTCTCCCAACACCGCCCGCCCGCCCGGGGCGCTACTCACGCGGACGGCCGTGTCGACGCCGGCCGAGGCCAGCCGGTTGATCTTGCCGTCGGCTCCGCGCTGGAAGTCCAAGCTGTACACGGGCTCCTTGTTATGCCAGGCTATTTCACACGTGATCACCTTCATGGCTCCCTGAAGGGAACGCAGCGAGGCGCCGCGCCGCTCACCTCACCTCACCTCACGGCCCAACCGCCGCCAACGGCCGCTAACGGCCGCCGCGCGCCCCCCGCCCCTACCCGCGGCGCCGCACGGCCCGGCCCCGCTCCCGCCCGCGAGCGCGTTTCCCGCTCCCGCTCGCCCCGCCCCTACCGCGCCTGCGCAGCCGCGCCCCAGCGGCCGGGCTGCGCCTGAGGTGGGGCAGCGCCCCCCGGCGGGGTGGCGCCATGGCGGCGGGCGGCGACAACAGCCCGAAACGTTTTTATTATTATTATTTTTATTTTTTTATTTTTTTAAGAAAAGAACATCTAAATAGAGGGCACAGGGGACCTGCCTAAGCCTTCTCCTCCCACCCAGGGTCGCCCCGCTTTCTGAAATAAGGCAGAAACTCCAGCCATGCTGCAGAGCATTTATTTATAAACAAAAACAGCCTCAGGTTTTGATCCAGCAAACTCAAATTTATTTTCTTTTTTTTTTTTTTTATTATTTTTTGAAATTTTTTACAAAAAATACATTTTAACAGGTAAATAAAAACCATTTCCATTAGTCCACTGTTCATCAAAGTGTAAATGTACATTGTAAATTTTCAATTTTTAATATAGACATATGCTATATTTTGACAGTCACCTACAATAAACTCAACTACGGGAGCTGATGAAACGTAATAAATAAATGGAAAACTACACACCAATAAATGGGAAATATAAACTTTTTAAAAGTCATACAAAGTTATATTACAGCCACCTCTTCAAAAATCAAACATTCAATTTAGCCATTACAAAGTACAACAGAATCGCGTGATCCTTATTGGCATTTGAAAACAGATAGCCTCTTTAAATTGAAATGCTACCCATTGCGAGAAACTGAGCTACAACTTAATTGGATCATCTGCCTTTTATTCAGGACAGTTAGCAGTGCAAAAGCCAAAATCACTGGCTTGACAAAAAGTAGAACTCCTAGGTATGAAAACACTGGATGCAGTTTCATGATTTTTATTTTTTTTTAAAGCAAGAACCATTTTTCTTGATCACTTTTTGGAGTAATACCAGACGTAGAAGGTAGATGCGCTGTCTTTGCCACCTCTTCTCATTCATGACAACTTGAAAGGAAAAGCATGCAACAGGCCGAGAATACTGTCACCACTGTAATAACGTTTTGTCTCAGCACCATTTCCTCCAGGAAGTTTGCGTGAGCATTAGAGCATAGTACTAGTGGCTTAATAGTTGCTGTGAAACATTTAAGGAGGTTAAAGGAAAAAAAAAAAGAGCAACTCTAAAGGATGTCTAAACTTCAAGAGGGTATAAAAAAATTGTATTTGAACACTTTCAGCTTTAGCTTACTGTGTAGTTACACACCACAGATAAGACATGCCTCCTTTTCGAAGTATTTCTATTTCAACCAGATGATCAAGGATTCAGTAGTCTGACCCATTTATACACAGCATGGCACATTGATAGAAAGAAAGTAAGTTCTGGAAATGAGTCTCAGCACCCTCACATGCCAGCCTGAAAGACTCCAGGGCAGAATACGTGTTTAATGCTAGAGAAACTTGCCCCCACCCCCCAAGATAACATATACAAGCATTTGTATACATCACAGAACCTCTTTGTCATTCCGTTTCAGCACTGGGCTGCCCCGAAAAAACGCCTTAAAGTCTCAAGAGCTGATGCTACAGCTGAGGTCCTCTGGGAGTCCAACCCTAGCTTTTGATACATTCTCTCCAGTAGGCCACCAGAATCATTCCCATTCCGTCGGATGCCTCTGACTTGGAAAGAAGTGGGCAAGAGCTGCATGTTGAAAACCAACCACTTGAACCCATGTACTGGTACGTACTAGACTTGGGAACCAGCACTGTTGCATTCAGATGGGACCTACAGATGTTCAGATAGGAACTACAAACGCTAGAACCAAACATCCTTCCCACTGCACTCAAACACAGAAACAAACCCTAGGAAACAACAATCAAGTAGCAAGGGCAGGACACACACAAGTACGTGGTCTCCAAGACTTAAAAGGCTGAAATATCCCATGGCTTTGTTTATGCTGCAAGATTATGTACACAATGTTCCTAAGTGGCACCAAAAAATCCAAAAGGGAGTCAAAGATCACCCACTTTCAGGATGAGACCCTTAAGGAATTTTTTCCTCTTTTGGTAGTAAAAACACAAATATTGCCAATATGGGCAAAAATGTTATCTATTAGTCACATTTCTAGAACATTAATGCAACATACAACGTTTTTGATAGTAATGAAAATACTGTAGTTTACAATAACATCACCGAGGTTTGTTCTGAGAAGGAAACCAAGGAAGGCTCTTTTTGCATTTTTAATATATTCCACTGCTTCAATTTCAGAAGAGGAAAAAATTGCAAGTATCAATGCTTATATAAGACCAAAAGTCAACCAAAACTTTTGTAGAAAAGTATTAAGATTCCTAATCATAAAAATATTTGCAAATTTAATTACAAATACATTTTAAAAGCAAAATCCTTAATTAAGTACATTGGGGTTGGTCAATATTGACAGTGTTCCTTTAAGAGGAAGTTAAGATAACCCCCACTGTATCTGTGGGAACATCTAAATGCATAGAGTATATACACTTATCGATCAAACTATGTCAAATATATAAAGTGAAGAAGCAGTATTTACACTTTTGAGCCTATACAAAGGTTATAATGGAAGAACAAATAAGAGACTGCTAAAATCTTAAGATACTAAGTACTACTGATTTCATGCATTTGTTCTACAACTTGTCCTAAAATTTCATCTACCACATCAATATCATAATTTACTTGCTGCAAGTCTAGATCAGGCATGATTGTAGCCAAAAGTTGTCCAACATTCACTCGAAGGGAGCGTAGTTTCAGGCTGTGAAGAAATAATTTGATATGTTTAGGTATAGATGAATTTTCATGTTAAAATACACACAAATTTAATTAACGAAGCTGGACTAATATTCAATAATGCAAAGGCTCTGTGCATGACTTCCGTAAGCCAAAAGGAAACTGAAACTGCAACAAGATAATTTCAAGATCTACTGATTTTTCAAAGCTGATTCTCGAGTTTTTAATTTTAAAGGTGTACATTTCCTTAGCTTCAAAGGGATACTAAGAATTCTGAAAAGAAGTTTAATACTTCCATTTAAGTTAGTAAATAAGCACTAGCACAATCCTCTACCCCACAATACTTCTTTATTTCTCAAAACAGTATTAAAAAAAAAAAAAACACAGTATTTTTATACATCTATAATCACAAACTACCACCACCAATGGGAACAAAAGAAGAGAAAAAGTCAAGAAAAAAAAGAGAAGGCAAGAAAGAGTAGCTTGTCCAAAGACTTTAAATTATAAAGAGGAATTAAGGTAGGAGTTCCAGTACATGGAAAATACTATTCCTCCTCTTTTTGCTTTCTTTCCTGGTTCAACTACTCTGTAGTCTTCCTGATCAAATTGCTTCCATATCATCCATTCCTTTTCTTGAGCATTTCCTTCTACCATCACTATCCTTTATTAGTAGCCTGTCTTCATGGTGCCATCAAATCCCAGTAGCACTTGTAACTTCCACCACAAGCAATGCATGTATTTGCTAATTCTTCCAGTCAGATACAGTAAGCAGAAAATGAAATGTTGGCAGGTGAAGGGGAAATTGAACCCCAGAAAAACTTGGTTGAAAGGGGTCTCTAGAGGTCATCCACTCCCTTCAACACATATTGAAAGAAGGGCTAACTCAAATCAAATTGGAAAATCTCCACAGGCAGAGATTCCTCAGATTCCCCGGGTCCCTTTTCCAGAGTTTGACTGCCCTCACTGTGGATATAAGAAAAAAAGCTTAAACAGAATCTTTTCTTGCAGCTTGTTTCTATCGCCTCTCATCCCATCGCTGTGCTCACCAGAAGCCAGGCTTCATCTTTTCTACAGCCACATCCAGCTGCAGAAGAAAGCACTGAGAAACCAGATCTCAAGGCAGCTTTTTCTTCTTAAGGCTATTTCCCTCAGCATCCCCCTGTATATCAGATGCTTCAAGCCCCTAATTATCTTGGTGCCCTGCAGTGGCCGGTGTTTTTTATACACCAGGGAGCCCCAAACACTCTGTCTGGTCTCACAGAGCCCAGCAGAGGGCAACAATCACTTCCCTCGAAATGCAGGCTGAACTCTCGCCAGCAGAGCCCAGCAGGCACCGGGCCCTCCCACCACAAGAGCGCACTGTTGACTCACATTCAAACCTCTAATCCCCCACAACCCGCCCAGGAGGAGCCTCCACCTTGTTCAACTGCATGGGTTGTTCCCAGCCCAGCTGAAAAACGTCACTGCGGCTTTGTTGAACTTCTGTGAGGTTTCTTTCAGCCAACTTGTTGAGGTCCCTCAACAACATCCCCACCTTCCAGCATATCGGTGGTCCCCCTCCAATCTGGTGTCACTGAGAATCTACCAAATTCATTTTGCTGCCATCCAGGCCATTAATGAAGGCATTAACAATGATTGGCCTTGATATTGATCCCCAAACTTATCGGACTGGCTAGTTTTACAACCCACCTCCTACTCTACCTATCCGAATCATAGCTCACAAATTTTGGTTATGATATTATGGCAGCCCCCATGGAAGACTTTCCTAAAATGAAGGCCCACTTTCCCCTTATCCACAGAGCTGGTCATCTCATTGTAACATATAATGAGGCTGGAGAGGCACTGTTTGCCCTCAGTAAATCCACGCTGGCTGTTTCTGATCACCTTGACTACTGTGAGGCTGCATGTGGCATCCAGGCAGATCTGTACACTGTCTTCCTGAGGACTGAGGTTATGCTGACCAGTCTGTAGTTCAGATCCTCCTATCTGCCTGTCCTGAATACGGGCATGACAACTGCCTTTTTCCAGGCATTAGGAAGCTTAATTGACTGCCACCAACTTCTGGACACAACTGACTGCCACAAACTTCATCACAAGGCCAACTCTCAGTTGATCAGCTCCCTCTGATGCTTGTCACCTGGTTCCACAGACTTGCTTGCATGTGTTGAATTTGCTGAAGTGATCCCATAATTCAGTCACCCTTTCCTACAGGCAATGCTTCAATTAACAATTAGGCTCATGGACCTTGGGGGCCAGAGGACAGCCCTCACCAGTGAAAATGAAGGTAAAGGAGGTACTGAGTACTTCAGTGATGTGTCTCAGGTACCTCACATCCTTTGTCCACAAGGCCTCTGCCTCACAGAGCAGCAGGCCCATAATTTTCTGTTTTCCAGTTGCTGGTACTGTGCTTACAGGAGCCCTTCTTGCTTCTCCTTGACAGACCTTACTAGTTTTAACTCCAGCTGAGCTTTGGCTTTCAATTCCATCTGACATGCTCAGGCAGTGTGTCTATATTCCTGCTGGACTAATCATCCTTCCTTCCACCTCGTGCATGTGCTCCTTTTGTGTGTTTATTTCTACTAATGGAGAGCAGCAAAATCTTGACTTGAAAGCATAAACTCCTGTTTAGTGCCAAGATATACCCTGGAGATGACCTAGTTCCATAGGACTGCTCTGCAGCAAGTTGTTATATGGGAGGACAAATCAGTTCCAAAATTGAAAACACTCTTTCCAGCAGGGTACAGATGATTCAAGAAAGAAAAATAGCATGCAAAAGCGAAGTTCATCTATACAGCATATACTAATGATCACCCTCTTTCTTGCCTTCTTTCTCTCTTTTCTTGTTCTGTAAATTGTGACTAGAAATTATCTTACAACATTGTCAATATTTAAAGAAGTGTCAGTAGGGGATTCTATTGTGCAATGGTCAATGCTGCTCAAACAAATACCTGAACCATTAAAAAAAATTACTTGACGAAGAGATGGAGCATGAATGTTACTGAGCTGGGAGTCACAAAAGGCAGTAGAAAAGAATTCCAAACACCAAGTTTTATTATACGATTATCAGACATGACCTTCAATCAAGGTCTTTCAGATACAATCAACCAAACAGAATCTTGTTTGATATAATCTAGAAAGAACAAAATTGATACCTTTCTCCGTCAGAAAAATTTACAGTCTCTTCTACATTACTGGTTGTAGAATCATTTGCTCGTGCTACCGCTTGCGGAATTGAAGCTTTTAACTGTGCGATTTCTGCTTTGAGTTCTTCACATTGACAGGCAATTTTATTTTTTTCCACTTGTAGCATTTCAATCTGGAAATTAAATCAAAATAAATAATTTTACACATCATACGAATTTGTGGCGGTTAAATATAACCAAAAACTATTTGTTGACTGCTTTTAATTTAACTTTTCAGGGAAATTTTACAATATGGCAAATTAGACAAACTGCTTTTGTGCAGCCAGCTGAACACACTGCACTCTAAACCAACTTTGTCAGACTCTCAGGTTTGCTTTTTTTCTATCAATGGAAGCAAAAAACCCCTAAGATTCTAGACTAAATTAGCCCCTTTTAGGTGTCTTGATTAGTTAATAGACTGAATTTAACTAAACAACATGTTAAGTACTAGGACTGCTATGAAACACCCCTTCAAGAAGATGGAAATTTACATTTTTAATTGTCATTTTGAAGCATATCCCCATTTTAACAAACATACCTCACTTTTGTAACTGTCTCTCTCAATGCTGCATTTGTCCAGTTGCCTGAAAACGTCGTCTAGCTGTACAGCAATTTCGTCGACCTCACTCTTACTTTCACCATCAGCACACTTGCTGCATTCAGTCTTTA
This sequence comes from Anas platyrhynchos, assembly GCF_047663525.1. Taxonomy (NCBI): domain Eukaryota; kingdom Metazoa; phylum Chordata; class Aves; order Anseriformes; family Anatidae; genus Anas; species Anas platyrhynchos. The sequence goes on along the minus strand of NC_092587.1, from coordinate 112,125,418 downwards.
AGTTCTGCAGAGTACTGCATTGTTCTTTTAGTTTTGCTATTTCTTCTAAGGCCTGTTCATATAGCACGCTTACTTCTGCCAAACTTTTTTCATGAACATTTTCTTCTGCAAACGAAGAAATTGTCTCAGTTGACTGATGGCACATTTCTTTTTTCACATACTTATTATTCATTTCTAGTATCCTCTGTTCCAGTGTTTCTACTTGCTTGGTTAATACCTCACATTTGTTTTGGTACATTTCTTTTTCTTTGTTTACTAATTGCAGCTGATTTCTCAGTTCATTTCCAAGATCTGCAGATGTCTCAGAATCTACATTGTGCTGCTTAATTTCCACTTCTACACTGGGAATTGGAATTTCAGTCTCATCTTCCATCTCTTCCTTTTTAACCACTAAATTTGGGACATCCGTCTGTGTTGCAGAGGTCAACTGTTCACTTTTTGAATCTGAAGCAGTCGCGCTGCAAGGTTCTCCGACATCACAGTTTTCTATCTGCTTCTCATCCTGGTCCACATTAATACATTCAGTTTTTACCACTGGAACATCAGAATCTGCTGAAGGCTTTGGAGTGCTGCTCTCCTCTAAAATAATGACATCATCGTCATCATCATGGTTGTTGAATATTCTCTCATTTAATCTAGGTGTTTTTAAAGACACAGGTGTGACACAGCCAGGTGTCTTCCGTTTCAGACTGAGGAAGAAAATATTAAATTGGTTACTGTATTGTTCAAATACTGCAAAGTCATTTGTTTTAAACTATGTTTTAGCATTTCTATAAGCACAATTCAAAACTGCTACTCAGTAGAAAGAGATGTCTCCCTGCAGCACATCTTAAGGTCAGTAGACACAATAAATACCTTTCCTGTAAAAACAATTGCTGACATTCCCACTAGGTTATTACTTTCATACATTATTTTGAGACAGACTCAACATTTAGGGATATAGAAGACCTGTAACAGAGGTTAAGTAAAACATACTGTAGAGTGAGCTTAACACAATGCAGCCTTTTCCTAAAGTAAGACAAACCACTAAGCAATTTTCCTTGCCAGTACACCGTGTTTTTTTGCTGCTTTCCTTTTTCTTCTTGACAAGGTTTCTAGGTATCTTCAATTAACGTGGTTCTCCCTATAGTACCAGAAGTGACATACAAACTTTGGCAGCTGTGACCCAAAGATGGGTCTATACACTACACCATCACTTCCATTAAAAAAATTATTAGGGATAAATAGGATTCTATTTTGTATAGGTTCACTAACCTGTTGTCAGAATCAGAATGAGGTGAAGATATTGATCTGTTTGAAACAAGCAGAGGTCTTCTGACAGAAGCATTTGATGTTTCTGGTAAAAGTGCTCTTGGAACAGCTTCCTTTCCACTCACAGCTGAGAACGTTTTAAAGTCTTTACTTGAGGAAACAGGTGTTTTTAAAAACATTTCATTATTGATCTATAAGATAATGTTAGTTAAGAATGGAAAGAGATATTAGTAAGTTCTTCAGAATAGGTTTAGGTAGTTCTATTAACTATCTGAAAACACTTAGACATTTCTGCTTCTGTATCCTTGCAGTACACAACATATGTATTGCAATATACATCTCCATATAGCAATCCCCTTGACCCCTGGCTCAATATTTTGCAATAAGAAAGGTGGACTAGACTCCTTTTAAAAACCTCGGTTTCCTCAGCTTAATAATCACATATGCAAAGAATAACAACAAAAAACACAACTAAACTCTACTGATCTGTATCAATTATTGTTTCCTTTGTGTCTCTCCAATGCTGGTTTTAATTTTACTTTTTAGTGCATATCTTAAGCATAGAAATATTAGAAAGCAGCAAGGTTTTTTTATATCTTAATTACAAATTGCTGCTTCTCAGAGGACTCCAGCTGCACAGTCCTCCCCATGCACAGCTGCTTTCTGGCAATAAATCTTTCTGATCTTACAAGTCCTTCTATAGAAGAATAGAAACAGAAATAGCTATTTTTAAGTACCATGTAGAATCCTGGGGAAGAGTTTTTTCCAAGCAGCTCTGTAGCTATGTCTGAAGCCTGACCATCATACACAAAATATGGGACAGACGTTTCTGTTACGTTGCTCATAATTAATTCAGTTTGTCCAAAATGAACAAAACCATTTTACTTTTAGAAATTACTTCTCTACTTGGATAAAATTAACTGCAGGAGAATTAATACAATGAAGTAGATGGATTAAAACTAACAAATGCAAAATCTCTTCTCCAGAAATCGAGTGATCTGAGGTTAACAGTTAGAGAACAACCTAAATCTCACTTTGTAACTCAGAAACAAATTTCCTATCTACACATGTCCATTACTAAATCTTTCTGATTTCCATCTGCATTCCATTTGAATTTGAGTGCCTCCTTGCAACACAAGCTTTCAAAAATACAGCTACTACAAGTTCTACACTTACGACAGCCCCAACTTTTTTTTTTTTCCCCATAAAACCTTTGGTTTTGTCTCATCACATTTCCCTCTACAACAAACCCACTTTCAACAATCAGATATCACGTCATAAAAATAGCTATCCTTTACTGACATCTTTTCTAGTACTATTTCGTGAGGCAGTTTTGTCCCCTTCAAACTCTTTGTTCAGTATGGAATAGCACTCAATGGTGCATTTCCTATCATTGGACAGCAAAGATAGGGGATTTTTGGTTTACTAAGAGTGAATATAGCCTATATTACCATCAAAACAAAACAGGCTGTTGATCTAATCAGCTGACCACTAGTTAAGGCAACCTAAATCAAAGCCTGGCCTACTGGATCAAACTGCAGACTACTGTTGCCAGAAAGAATAACTCCGTTACCAACGTCAGTTTCCTATCGACTTCAGCCAAGTTACCTGGTGACCGTAGTCCAGCCGTCTCTTCATTTTTTCCCTGTCTCTGCACAGGAGCAAGGAAAAAAGAAAAAAGAGAGCTTAGATTCAAAGTGTTAATTCATTGTGAAACCAGATCAACTTACATCTAAGACTAAACACAATACACATTATTTGGCTAGCTACATTTCTAACATATTCTACTTTACTGAATGAAAATTTTCTGCATGATCTTAGAAACTACTGTAGTTTAAATTTAGCCTAACTTCAAACAAGTTCTCTCTGAGATTAAGATTTATTTTTAAAAATTGTTTAAACCAGTAAAAAAAAAAGTCTTCTAGAATGCAAACCAGCAATTCATTAAAATTGCTCAAATCATTTTTTTTGCATACACCTTGGCTAATAATCTTCCCATTACTTAAATAAATGCAATGAGGTATTCAGCTGCTTCGATGCGGGCCTTGAAAACAGTTACCTAGACAAGGGCTCCTAACGGATATAAGGGACTGAAGGGACTGTTTCTCTCTAACATCACGAACTATCCTCATACTGCTTACTACTATGGAACACCACCCCTCTGAGAACCGTAGTGAACACCAGCTTCTTGCACTATTCACCTCACTAGTTATTAAATGAGAGGGACCTGTTCTGCTATGAACTTTCTAATTTTTACTTAAGATGGAAAACAAGCATTAGTCAAAGAGAGAAATTTGAAGGTCCTGTCAACATGCTAACAATGGAGAGAAGAAAAATACTATTCAGCTAGTCACTGCTATGATCAGGTCTTGATTGCAGGGCGCTATTTTCTGATGGATATGTTCCCAGAATGGTTGCAATCATACAACAGGTGAAAGAAAACGGTGTTTAGCTTTCACATTATTTTTCTAGTGTGGACACACTTACAAGGCAGTCTCTAGTACTCACTTTTTCTTATAAGTTTTCTCATACGTGGGATGTATTAAGTCATCATCTTCTGGTTCTTCTGGCACATTACAATCCCTGAGTTAAGGGAAAAAAGGGCAATATAAAGAACTTAGCATACATACTTACATTAGGTGATATAATAAAAAGTAAAAGCAATAGTTTGATATTTATCTAAATCAGATTTTACCGGAATTGTGGATCAGGGTTCAGCGAGCAGTACCACTTTTCTGGCAAGTGCTCTATTCCATCTGGAAGCTTCCGCCACTTCAGACATGCATCACATTGTACCCACGTCTGATCAGGCTGCTTTCTGTAATGAAAAAAATGAAACTTTTACAATAAAAGGTTATTTTCGTGATGGAGCATAACATAGTAATAACAGTATATAAAGTTCTTCTATTTAAAAGTGATACTCACTGGATCTCCTCAACTGGCAAAGCTAACGGATATTCTTCATTTTTCTTTGCTTTCATTTCATTCCAGTAATCATTAAGCTTTTCTCCGAGAGCCGCTATTGTGAGTCTAAAACCAAAAGTTTTTAAAAACACCTTAAATAATAAAATTTTAGAACAGAAATAACATTGTTAAAACTACGCTGAAATAATAAGCATATGAACATGAGTATTTCCTTTTGCACAACAGTGAGCTTTTTGCATTTAGCAAACCCTAGAAGTTCAGAATTGCGAGAAGTCATGTTTGTCAGCTAGGAAATCACAAGAAATTTTACTTGGAACACAAAGACAGTTTTAAACTGAAACAGCGAGTCCTTGATTCAGAAGCACTGTGCATGTACAGTGCAAACCCTGAAGCCAAATCATCAGCTAAGCTTCAATCCTACAAAAATCATGATACCAAACTGCCTCTGTCAACCTGTCACTGAGGCGGGTATTTGGCTGCGTGTGTCTATAGCTTCATGACTACTATAAACTGACCTACAGCAATACTACATACATTCACATTAGTGTAGTATATACTCTACATGCTGGTAAAAGAAGCAGGCCAGTTTTCCCCTATATTCATTTTTAGCTGGATTAGTTTCCTGATCAGGACTTATCATGCAGTGGCACGACTGCCAGAGCTGGCACACAGCAAGGAGTGGTGTGGAAGAGGATCAACGAGCCCCACAGGTGAGGTAAGGGTAAGACCGCCTATTATCAGCATGCTGATTTACGTCAGAGTTAAGTGACTGGAAAACCAGAGACTGTGTGCCAGTCCCTCCCCTCCCAGCTTATTCCAATACCTACACAACCCCATGCTTTGAACTAACACAAATGTCTCGGCAGTGACCTAGTCTGGCCTAGAAAGCTTCCATCTGGATAACCTCCAAACCCAAGTTATGAATTTTGGTGCCAGAAAAAGGAAGTAGCACAAGGGCAGAAATGAGCAGCAATACTTGGACTGAATCGTGTCTCTTTCGGTGAGGGGAGAGAGACAGGTCAGCTTACACTGATCACCAAATTACAGCCTCAGGTTTTCATTTCTGTTCTGGGCTGCTTCTGAAAACCTGTACCAGCAATCTTTGTAGAAAGACCTATACACAAAGATCTTTAAGTACCTCCATGTCCATATTACAAGTAAAAAAAAAAAAAAAAAAGCCATCAAAAACCAAGTAAAACATTCAATGCTCACTGTGCCAGCCTGTGGGAACACAGTGTAAAATTTGGTTAACACAAACGACTATCCTATAGCATATCCTCTGTCAAAGGAACTGTTAGTGCAACCACAAAGGAAACGGTTCAGGGAACAGTTGTACTTAAAAACGAGCACAAGAGCTATGTTATCGTTAGAATGATTCCCTGGTCTGCTTTAACATGTGTTCTCAATAGCTCTGCTCGTGTAACAGCAGCAGACGCAGGGACTGCTTAAAGCTGGCAGTATCACTGCAAGGAAGACTGCAAACAGTGTGCTGTGAGTACTACTTAAAAACACAGGCAGATTAACTGTCGTGGCTGCAACAGTCATCTTCCCAACTATCAGGCTTGCTCCTTCTCCACTAAGAGATGTTGTTTCAACAGCAGGAATGACCAGGAGCTATAGCAGGGGAAGTCTAAACTGCTACAATTAACAGCTTAATTTGTGACAGCACTCTGATGAGGTTTCTGGGTTACCTTTCTAAGCAGAGCTGCATATAAATCAGCAAACTGGGAAGAGCTCCATGGACAGTTCAGCTGTCCTTGTCAGGGGAACACCAACAACTGGTTGAAGGGCAAAACACACAGCTTGAAAAAGCTAATGACTTCTCCTATCAAAAAGTCTACTCCCACCTACGTCTGCAAGTCAATACCCCCAAATTAGGTCCACGTTAAAACCAAGTGTTAGGATAGGCAGAAGGGAAATCTGCTCCTTTAAGCATGTCTGGTCAAAGGAGCCATAAACAAGCACAGAGGCAGACCTGACTGACACATGATAAGGGAGGAGGTGATAAGAACAAACCCGGTCAGTCACACTAATTGTTAAGCACATGTGGAGTGTAAGAATGTTTATTTTTTCGGTTGGGAGGATGAGGAAAGGGAAGGAGATAAATACAGAGAACCGTAAAACCCAACCGACTAGTATTAACTGAAACAACCCTGGACAGTCACACTAATTGACAGGCTTATCAAGAAACCAGTAAGGATGCAAACCTGAAGGCCTAGGTAGTTGGAGGGAGGTCAGGGGAACTATGCCAACTAATGAGGCAACGTGCAGGGGAAGAGGGAGCAAAAATGGGGGAGTTAAACAAAAAAGGGTATAAAAAGAGTTCAGATTACACATAAAACAAGGACTATCAGCATGCTTGGCTAACAGATGTCTGCACCTGATGCCTGAAGTATTTCCTATCCCCTTATTAAGTCTTAGCTATCTCTGTGTTGCATTCTGTCTGCATCGTGTATGTGCCCTGCAAGGACTAAATGCCAGATGCTGGTAAGATCCATGCATGAGAGTGGAAATTGGTGTCAGCTACTGGAGTAAGACTTGGGGTGCGGGCACCTCATCCTGCAGTGCTGGCTGCCAGAGTAAGCTAGGGTCCTTGGTGGTTGGATGGGCCACAGCTCCTGGAGTCAAAGGAGGGTCCTTCAGATTTTGGGCACAAAGTGCCAGTACAGGGGGGCACCACTGTGAATGGATTTGGTGCCAGCTACTGGAGTCAGACTGGGTGTGTGGTCACCCCTGGCCTGTAGTCAGCTACTGGAGTGAGTGTTGGGGTCTTCAACGTCCAGTTACTGGGGTGGGAACACCGTTTGTCACAAAAAGCAGCAAGTGTGGGACCATTGGGAGTATGGTGCTCCATGCCAGATGCTGGAATAGGGCTGCAGGTCACAGCCAACGCGCCTGGTGCCAGTTGTTGGGGGTGTGTGGAGGAAGGTGTCTGTACCTTCCTCAGGCTTGGTGTGCATGGGGATATGCACGTGTATTCACCAGCAAACTACAAGCTGGATTTCCAGTGAGTAGGAAGCCCCAGCTCCAGGCCAGGTATCAAGTGAGCAAGGGTCTATGGTGGTATATCCGTGGGCACTTGTGAACATGGTGTGTCTGTGGGACAAGCATGCAAATGTGACAGTACTCAAGGGATCTGTGAATTTGTGTCTGCTTGTGAATATAAAGTGTCACATGTCTGCCATCACTAGGGACCTTCAATCTCTATGAGTTGAGGAGACAGGAGGGTACTTGGCTGTCTATGTCCATGTTTTTCATGTGTGTGTGTAACCAGCCACATCAGCGTTTTGTGTGGCTGCATCTCAGGGATACGTGCTCAGCTTCCCTACCAGTTCAGCCTGCCTATGGGAAAGTGGCAGCCTGTGCAGAGAGCCTGGGTCCCCAGGCTGGGCAGGAGGGAGGCCTGGGACAGGGCTGTTGGAGGAGGTGGTTGCTCCTAATATGCCTTAATATGAAGCAACACAGAAAACAGCCTTGTCATCATGAAAGGAAAGAAATTAGAGTAGAAAAACTCGCAAGGTTTGCACCTAGAACATTTTCCCTGGACAGCTTTTCTTCTTAGATAATTCACACCCTCCATCCCTTCCTTCCCTCCATGCCTCCCGTAATGCCAGCACAACCAAGTCACAGCAAAGCAGTGTACACAGGCTAGGAAATTCACCTGGATTAAAAACACTTCTGATTTTTATTTTTTCTTTCAAATCAGACTAGATTCTCAATCAGGTTCAAAGAGCAACCAAAAGAAATACCACACTACATACTGACTGATGGGATGGGTGCAGATGTGAGAAGCAGCAGCCCTGAGCTAGAAATAACAACTGGAATGAAGCTACATTCCCGATCACAGCTGCCTTTAGGGTATCTTGTATTTTAAATGCTCTGTCAGGTAGACAAGGACCTCAGGACATTCAAATCCACACTTACAAAAGAAACTGAAAAGAACAGCTCAAAAATGTCCAGAAAACTGCTTAAGAAACTGTTATGAGTAGTTAATAGTATGGGATTCATACCTCACAATTTTAGTCATCTACTACACAAGCAGCCTCAAGCTAGCGATTGTGGGCTCATTCTACAATCAGCAAAGGGCAGAGTTGCATCCAACCACTTCTAAAGGCACGCACTTTAAAATGGCATGTGTCATACATAGCCTTGATTTCACCGACTGCACAATGAATGCAGCACGACCAGCATAGATGTGAACGCCCTACCCCTACTGTTTGGAACAATCATGCAGTTTAATGGTGGAATATAACCATTCACTCTTACTAAAGAGGTTAAGAAACCTTTTATGGTCAAGTATTTCACAGTGAATGACAGTATTCAACAAAAAGCTTATAAAAAATACATGTTTACCTGTATTCATTTGTGTAATCAAAATCTTGTTTGTTATGAGTTGGTTTTAGGAAGTTGCACTCAATAATTCCAACTACACCAACACCCATGTTATTTGCCTGAAAGAGATTAAGATCTATCAGGAGAAGAAAAAAAAAAAAAAGACACACCAAATTCCATGCTAAAACCGTAAGACTTTGTCAAAGGTAATCGTAACTTATATACACAAGTAAAAAACTTTCTGCTTATCACCAGTCTCCAAGAAACCACCACCCTCCCCCCCCCAAACCACAACTCTTGACAAAACACCTCCCCTGGATAAAGACAACTGCATACAATTTAATGCAATTTTTAACAGAGGTGCAAAGTAAAGTAAGATGCTATTAAAAAAGCTGCATCAATATACTAGTTTCCAGCTGTACTCTTAAAAAGAAACCAGCATTTCAGCATTGGAGTGAGAATGATTTGTAATGATGTTAAAATATTTTTCAGCTTAAATTCCTACCTTTAGCTGACAGCCAACTCTTTCATAAGCTTTGATGAGTCTGTTTTTATGGTACATCATGATTCCATAATGATCTTTGTTTCTGCAGTTAAATCCAAACGTAATTCTTACAGTTTTAGCCTTTTACCAGATATTAAGGAAAAGTCTGGTTAATGTCTTGTAACACAAAACTGTATTTACTTTGAGTGCTCATTCTAAACTGGGTCCTTGAATTTCTTTTTATTTTTAAATATACTGAGACAATTTCTTTAGTATGTCATTACAAAAAAAAAAAAAAAAAAAACCAACACAAAAACAAAACAAAAAACAACACCACTACAAAAAATAATAGCTGCAACATTCCCAGCAGAATGGAAACATAATACATACTTTGTATGTAAGCTATTGTTATATCATAGAGCAGCTTAGGTTGGAAGGGAACTTAAAGATCATCTAACTCCACTTCCCCTGCCATAGGCAGGGATGCCACCCACCAGATTAGGTTGCCTAAGGCCCCATCCAGCCTGGCCTCGAACACCTCCAGGGATGGGGCATCCACAGCTCCTCTGGGAAACCTATGCCAGAGCCTCACCATCCTCACAGTGAAGAATTTCTTCCTAACATCTAGTCTAAACGTCCTCTTTTAGTTTAAGACCACTCCCCCTTGTTCTATCATCATCTACCGAAGTAGAGAGTCCTTCTCCATCTTTTTTTATAAGACCCCTTTAAGTACTGAAAGGCCACAATGAGGCGTACCCAGAGCCTTCTCCAGGTTGAATATCCCCAGCTCTCTCAGCCTTTCTTCATAGGAGGGGTGCTCCAGCCCTCTGAGCATCTTTGTAGCCCTCCTCTAGACTGGGCTGCAAGCACACACTGCTGGCTCATGTCAAGCTTTTCATCCACCAGAACCCCCAAGTCCTTCTCTGTATGGCTGCTCTCAAGGAGTTCCTCTCCCAGCCTCTGCTCATGCCTGAGATTGCCCCAACCCAGGTGCAGCACCTTGCACTTGGACTTGTTGAACCTCATTAGGTTCATATGGGTGCAATTCTCCAGCCTGTCCAGGTCCCTTTGGGTGGCAGCCCTTCCATCCCTTCCTTCTTTGGTATCAACTGAACCACTCAGCTTGGTGTCATCTGCAAACTTGCTGAGGGTGTACTCGATGCCACTGTGACTTATCAAAGGATACATTCAAAAATTTTGGCCTATATATATCACGTTCAATGAAAGCAAGGCTTTTGGAAACCAGCTGTGTTTTTACTTTTTGTCCTCGCAGAATGATCTGCATTCTTGGCTTCAGATACAAAATACTGCAGTAAGCCTGCAAAACACACAGTAATTCCTGTTACTCAAAAAGACAAAAAGACCTTCCCTATCCCCCCCAAAAAACCCACACCAATAAAAAAAAACATCAAGATATGAGTATTTTACAATACACACTATGTTGGAAAGACTATCCCAGGTTTTCATTAAAATGTTATGAACTCATTTGTGTCAAGTCCCCCCACATGCACACACTTGAATCCACAAAACCCAGGAAATGCAAGTGTGCCTAGGGTGTGCAAAATCACATGAACTCCAATTGAAGGAGAACTTTTATGAACATGACAAGTTAATCAGGTGTCTGAAGACGCACTTTTATCATTAAGAGCTCTCAATCATGCTCAGATGCAAAAGCCTGTATTCTTATTCCCTACTGAGATCTTTAATATTCTATTACAAGCTTTAAAAGAAAAAAAAGAAAAGGCAATTGTTAACTTTGTTCCAAATGACTGCCTTATCAAACTACACAGCTTACTCATGGGCGTGTCAATCCATGAATTTTAGTCTGCCTTTCATTCATCACATTTACACCTTCAGTATTTGAAGTGGATTTATGACTTCAATGAGTCTTAGAATAATTGAACGTTGCACTTCAACTGGAACAATATTACTGAATATTATTCAAAAGAAGTGCCCAGAACACCTAGTATTTCCAGGTGCACTTTCTTACAAAAAAAGAAATCACCTTCAAAGGCTATGGGATCAACAGCATAAACTGTAATAATTAGCCTGCAGACATGGTCTTCTACTGGAACTGCTTCCCAGTTCCTTGATCTCTTTTGAAATGCAGAATGGACACTGCACCAGCTGAAAACTAGCAAAAGTTTATTTGTGAAGAGTCATCAAAAACAGTAATTTTCTTCTGAAAAAACAGCAAGTGTTTACACAAGTCCACAAACATGTTTCATGTTTTTCAAATAGTGTCGACACGTTGCCTTAACATTTATAGACATTTGTCTTTCTTTTTGTTTCCAATCACCACCTCTGAAGTATGGTATATGATGTTAAAACAGAAGCGCACATCTTTCACTTTCCACAAAACAAATAAATGAAAAAAGCATACATACTCGTAGTGAGTAGTCACTTTCTGGAACAATCTGATCTAGCCTCTCTTGTTTTTTATATCCTCTTTTCCCTGTTTCATCTAAGTCTTCTGGAATTCTGATGTCATATTTATCCTTGTCAAAGTCAAACTCCGTTTTTTCATTTTTATCTCTAAGAAATAAGATAAAAATATAGTAATTATGAAAAGGAAAAAAAAGATATTGAGGTGAACCCAGAATATATCACAAAGATGAAAGAAACAGAATTCCTTTAGTGTTTTTCTTCACAGACACGTTAAAATTCACAAATTCACCAGCTTCTTTTTGAAACCCCAGGAATATGAGAGCAGAGACAAAAAATGAAACTTTCCTAAGTTCTAATTGTATTCTAAACAGGTTGCGCTTCATTAATAAAAGTAGCCAGTATAAACTGTAAATAATGGATGAGCCAAGATGCATGCATTCTTTCTAAATCAAGGAATTCTTAACGCTGAAAATTGCCTTCCTAAGGTTTTTATTGCTGCAGAAGTGACACACTACAACTTTCTAACTCAATAATACTTCATTGTGATTTCTTATTGCAGAGCTCAACAGATGGTTTCTTTTATTTAGTTGCAACTAACAGAAGTTTTGCATAACTCTGATATTTCGTAGTTTGAAAAATACTCCAGCAATAAAGTATTAATATTGAAACAGCTCTGTTGAGTTTTTGAAAGTAGATTTAGTTGCAGCATATTACAAACAACAATAAAAAAAGTCCTCAAGTGTTTTCTTCCACAACTTCCAATGAAGACTCTCTAATTCAGAGCATGAAAGTTACCCTGCATAGTTAGCTGACTTTCTTTCTTGAACAAAAGAAAATACAAAAAGTGATGCACATTCCTAAAAGTCCTCATTCTTAAAAATAAATGGAAGTTTATCTGGATAACACAACTTAGTTTTTGAACTGTAAAAGAGAGAAAATTTTTCTTATGATGTACATGGCAAGGAGAAATGATCAAAATTAGTAATACCTGACTGTTACCTTCAGCTTTCTTGCATTAAAATGTACTATCCTAAAGGTGCTTTAAGGTCCCTAAAACACAGAAGTAGTTAATGAAATAAGAAAAAAAAAAAAACAAAAAAAACTTTCATTTGCTATAATGTACTGTCCTATAACATTTTGTCTGTAGTTATCCCACTCTGGGTGGGATACACTTTTTTTTTTTTTTTCCTACAGAGGAAAATAAACTGAAAAACAAGCTGTTTTCCTGCCAAATCTACTGAACCATGAAACAGCTCAAAATTGCTTCTGATGGATACCTCGTTATTTTAGGTATTTAAAACTCCAGTAAGCTGAACACTTAAGAACACAGTACAAGGAAGTACACTCCCAACCAATTATCTCTATCACTGTTAAAGGAGTGATAAAGCTTTTCCAGACAGACCATCAAACAGGTTCCCTGCTAGTAAGACAGCAGCAACCATGCAAGAAAGAGAGGAATGGGAAAGATGGGAAATGATGGCATCCAGCTGCCACTGCTACAACAGATTAAAAAAAAAAAAAAAAAAAAAAAAAAGCAGTAAGCCCAAGCTAGAAAAGGTTGGAAATCCATACTGCTGAAAACAATCCCACATACTTAAGTAGATGAAAATAAGTAACTACTTACTTGGAATTCTGTTTACATTACAACAAACAGTAAATAAGTTTAGGAAGGTCTAAATCTTGCCACATCAGTTTGAGATACTACATTTATAATTCATCTATTTCAGTTTTTCTTCTGGCAAAATTAACGGTATTTTATCAAAGGGAAATATGAAGTACTTCACACTCTCCTTCCTCCTTTGCTATTTGAGATTAGCAACAGTTCTCATGCAACACTACCACCCTCCAGATACATGAGTTTGAGTCTGGTTTCCCCAACTGCAGCTAACTCTCCAGTCTTTTGGAGTTACTCTACAAAAAAAACAACCCTTGTATATTTGCATACACTGAGTAAATAACAAATGAAATGTGAGATAAGAGACTGGACTTCATCTTACCTTCTAAGATTCCAAATTATAATTCTTGTTCCCTTCTTCCCCATGATAGCATCTAGCTCTGCCAGTAATTTCTCCTCAGTAGGAAATAAAGAATGTGATAAGATGGCCTTCAGGCTGTTTTTGGATTCTGTTGGATCACTTATCTGTCGTAAGCATTACGTTAATGAAAATAACTTTGAATTAAAAAGAAAAAAAAAAATTTCAAAAGATGAGCAAACTTCGGCAACAGAATCCTCTACCTCTCACAGGCTCTCATTCCACATCTCAGATCTCCTACAACTGTAAAGATTTTAACACATTAGTCTAAATAAATTGTAAGATGGGTAGAAGGTTATCTGTAAAGGTAAGGAGATTTCCTTCAAGGATGTCATCACCCAAGTTTTGCATATATACACAAATTTTTGCTCATAAGTTATTGAAAGGATATGTTGGTTGTTGAATGTCACTATAGGAACCATGACATGCTCTGCTTTTGTGACCTCAAGGAAGGTCTGAGATAACAGGCCAACACTCATGGTTTCCCCATTCTTGGTGAAGACTATCGCATCTTTTCCCAGGCGCATGGACCCCGATTTAAACCCATTTCCATACAGTCCCACTGGAACACGGCCATTCATAACAGATTTCTCACTGAAGCCAAAGCTGAAATGTAAAAATACATTGAAAGAGTGTAAAAAGCCCCGCAGCACTTGAAAACCCAAAAGATGCATTCAAAATGTATTAACTTAGACTTAAACACATTGAGTTCATCTCTTGTTTTAGAGATCAGGTACTGCCATGCAGTTAAACAATGAACAGCTAACATAAATCTGGAGAAATACAACCTATATAAAGTTGCTAAAATCACAGTGCAAGAATTCAGAGGTAGATTCATCTTTCAAGTATCGATAAGAAATATCATATGCCTGGAATTATCTGCTTTCACACAGGTTTCTAATAGTTACCCCATGGCTTCACAATAAGTTGTGAGAAAAGCCCCTTCGGGTTGTGGGTTTTTTTCTTCCTTCCCTAGCTTAAAAATTGATCTACAAATTTTCCATTGGTAACTTCTCATTGCATTTAAAGTAGAATGCAGTAAAATGCGTAACTGTGTTTGGAGCATGGGATTTCACAAGTAAGTTATTAATTATTATACCTTATAGAAAAAGGAAGTAATTTGAAGTCAAACTTCCTCAAGTTTAAACCTAGAGATTTACTGAAGGCAGAAGAATATATTTTATACTAAAGAAGCTTGAACAGCAACCTCTTTACTAACTGTAGAAACAGGAACTGCAAAAAGAACAGTTCAACTCTTTAGAATATTAAAAGGTAAAATGACAATCCACACCAATTTAACTCCCACTCCCTTAACTTTTCCAGAACACCTTCTATTTTCTATACTCCAAAGGGTTTGAATTGAATATTCCTTTGTCTCTTGTTCACTAATTTAGTCTAAAGCAAGCTTGAAGGAGGAAATGATTCTCCTTAGCTCCACTGAAGGACACTACAGAGTTTACCTGGCACAACACCTGCACAGAAAATTAAGTGGGAATGTTTATATAAAGGATAAAAGGAAATTAGGAGATAAAATACATCTCCAAAGCTGCATGAAAGCTATACTAGCACCTGTCTCTTCTAGAACCTCATTTGGATAATCACTCACCTTCAGAAGTGCTTAATTTAAAAACGAGCTTAGTAGATTACATATGATAGGAAGGAATGAGCTGAGCAATAACACGACTAGAAATTGGAATCTTTACAAGAAAAGAAATTGCAAAAGAGGGTTATCTACCTTAGCATTTTGTGCAGCTTCTCTGTGTTCATACCATTTCCATTATCAGTGAATGTCAAGCATATATTGTCATTTATCACTGTTTTGTCTATCCATATCTGCTTAGCGCTCACATCTGGATCATAAGCATTATCTGAAGATGGCAAAAAAAAAAAAAAAAGCAAATAAGAACAGAATACTAAAAAAAATTGCAAGAATTTAACACTTTAAAATATGTTTACAGTTAAAGTGCTTAATTCCAGTGAAGATGTCAGGTAGCAACTCTTCCAAAGTTATTTAAACGCTTATGTGGCATGCAATAGTGTGTCATCTGGTAGGTATTCCCCCACAAAAAATCCACCAAATGCTTGTCTTGCAACACCGCCAAACAGTTATAAGGAATTGCTGTCCCTAACTTTATTATTATGCTGTGCTCACACAAACTTTTATTTGGTGAATACGGCATCATGGGCTCTCAATTCTGCATTTGTGCAGATCCTAACAGAGCTCTAAGATTGCAGCAATTTTTCAGTTCCGCGGTTAGGTACGTAATAGTTGCAGAAGTCATGTGCTGGCACAGAGATGCATTTCTCAGAAAAGTCACTGAATAGTAGCCAAGTTTTACACAGAAGCAAATATATGTATTTTTAATTATTATTATTAGAAGCTTTAAAATAAGTAAATGCGCTAAAAATTAAGTCTCCTAAAGTATTAACCTCTTTATAGTTGACAACATTAGATCAAAACATTACAATGAAACAGCTGCGTCAGAAGTCCGCAAACCATGCCTGAAAACAAAACAAAGTTCTCCAGCTATTCCAGACAACAGTACTAGACAGTTAAAAACTCAGTCTGAGACAAGTGGTTGAAACAGAATGAAATGAGCGGTTGAAATTGAAAACAAAACCCAGACAAGTTTCTAGTTTTGTTTCCTGTTTCCCAAGCAGCTGTTGCAACATTCACTTTTCTCCAATCCACCCAAACACCTCCTCTGACTGACTTCTAGGAGGACAGGTTACTGCGTGAAATGCAGACAACAGCTCATCACTAATATACCTGGCAGCAAAAATATCTTACCTGCAGTAGGCTTTTTGATTGGGAAATCAGCTTTGAAGTACTATCACAACTTCAGATAATCAACTTTGAGACATTAAAAAAAGAAAACAAAAACCTGAAGCCAACACCTTCCCCCCCCCATCTCAGATTGTTCTGTGAAAGCTAAAATTTTGACTCCACACGTGCAGGAAATTAGGTGAAAAAAATTACTGCTGCTTTACTACCATATAGGTTCTTTATCAGCAGAGTTGACAGTCACAAATATATATCCTGCTACCACAGGTTTTTCAGATCTAAGAAGGTGTGACTTTCAGACTTTCACAGAAGAGAAGTATAAAATGCTATACCCCATCCTTCCTACTCACTGGATTTGAAGGAGCCTGCAGCATTTCTACTCTAAGTGCAACTGAAATCATGGTTCCACGGGTATTTCTTGTTTGCAAAGCTGGTTTAAATCTCATCTGCACTAGAAATGCTTCCTAGCTTCTCTTCCCACCATCTCTGTGGTGCTCACGGCATTTGGAGGCTGGGGGAGCTGTGATGTGACTGCACAGTAGGAAGCAGTATCCCTACCTCCCTGTCTGTTTTGCAGGTTCAACTGAGTGGCAAAACCCAACAGCTCAAGCCAACCCTACAGCCTATAAAAGGAATTACAGCTTAAACTAAATCTCAGGCCTCTGTAAAGTTATTTATTACTATTGCTATTATTACTGCTTGATATTTGGCTTATAGCATAGCCTCACATAGCATGAGAAAGACAGATTACAAAATCAACTAACTAGAAGCCTTTACACCCAGCACGTTGCTACTATGCTTCTGTACCTTTTTTTACAGCAAAACATATGACAAGAGAGGCAAAGGAAGGAAGAAGGCAGCTCACAAGCCTTGCACAGCACAAATGTGTTAATTCCAGACAGGTATGGCATAAGACAGATGAAATGACTTAACATGTCAGTCATGACTTACCACCGAAACAGCTAGTCATGTGGTTCTTGTTTCCTTGTGACAACTCTCTCCTTATCTAGCAGAAAATTTCTTTTTTTTTTGCTAGGTTACTTTTCTTCTGGCTTACGAACTGATAGAACTAGAGCACAGGAAGCTAAAGAATGTGACCAGAAGAGTTGCTCCCTTTGGCAAAAGCAAACTGCTTGATAAGCTGAGCAAATCTTTCCATACCACGCCTTTATTTCGAGAAACCAGCTAGAGAAAGTAAGCTAATCATCCCCCAACTCAGGGAACATACAACTCTGAGAATATCCAGTCCATGGCTATTCAAAATAAAAAGCACGACAATAAACAGGAGCTAATAGATCAAACACACTCAAACCCCAACAAACAGCAGATGATAGAGACAATTACAAAAACCAGGATTCTTAGGACATCGATGGACCAACCATTCAAAGGAACCACTCAAGTGTAACCCTGAAGATGTTCAACCAGAAAATTCGTAATCCAAAAGAATAAAATAAGGATGTTTCAGAAATACTGTGTCCATGTGCAGAAATTACTGGTGGATATTTTGAGGAAACACTGAAGTGAAGGAAAGGGAAAGGTCTAAATGGATGGAAAAAACACACAGGGTAATGGAAGCGATGGAAGAGTGGGAATAACACAGGCTGACTGCGTGAAAGCTGTTCAGTACACTGCTGCGGTTGGAACCTTTGCCACTCTGTTGTACGTTCTCACTAAACTTTATTTCTATTTCCTACATGAGTGTGCTCTCTAATCTGAATGTGTGCCTGTACGCATTTGTTCTGCTAGCCAACATGAAGACGGACAAGTCAACAAGCTGGAAGAAACCAGAAACTGCAGAGATCCAAGGTCTAAGCCAGAGACTGGTAAAAAGCCAGTCTGGTAAAAAGTCTGGACACAGTAACTGGAAGGACTCCAGGTCTTAGCAAAATACCCAGAAACGTGGGTAAATATGAGAGTTAAGTGACCAAGAATAATGCGCATGTGCCACTAACAACATTTAAATGTGGTTAACCATCAAACAGGAACAGAACAAGGCCATTTGGTCTGTTCACATTTTGTGTTTATGTGGGTTCTTGCAAAGCCATCATCCTTCAGTCTGTGCGAAACTGCCTGTCGCCAGCTGTGTCTGTACAGCACATAAGTGTGCAGGCACATCCTTGGAATTTGTGCTCAGTCATACTGCTGGCTGAGACTGGGAACAGTGAAGAGCAATAGGCCTGCATTTGGTGGACTAGAAGAGAAAGGATTCTCTTGGCCCCACTGTCCTCTGCATTTGGCAAGCTTCAATAAACTCAGTAAGAAGAAAATACCAAGTCCTAGAAGGCCCCCGCAACAGATGTCAGATAGTACACATGCTGTCAAGAAAGAATGAAGTCAATCTGTCTGACTGTACCCAAACAAGATTTCTGTAAGATTCTGAATGATAACAACAGGGTTTCCTTACCTGAAGGGAAGAAAAACAAAGTTTTACAACAAGAAGAAGAGGTATTACAATCAAGTACTCAGGCAACTACTGATCCACATACCTATAAGTTCCGCAACTGCACTGAAAGGCCAGGTGTGACTGGTGGAGTTGGTATGCAAGAACTTTGGACAAAGCTGAAATGAACCAGAAAAAATGGCATTAGTTTGTGTACTTCAAACAAGAAGTTACAAAAAACATCAAAGCCTTAGTCCAAAACCAGCAAGAGAAACACAAGCACTCAAACATTAAAAATGTAAACCTTAAACCACAAGTATGGATCTGGGAAAGGGCACAGCACCCCACACCCTCAGTGACTTGCTATCTCATTGCTCCTTTTGCCTTTGTTGATCAAAATCACCTGTTAATGGGACCCATCAGGCTTTCTCACCTAGCAGTTTATACTGTTGGCAATTCAAGCTCAGAGATTTTAGACACTTATGATCAGATGCTACCACAGGAATGCAGCCACTACTTGGATTAGATGACAACATGCAAAATACACTTGTTTATGGGACACATCTTGCAGATGTCAGTGACAAAGTATTCTCAAGTAATTCACAAGAGCCTGGGTTTGCACGCATTCACCTAGATCAAAAGAACATGAAAACCAGTAGATATCCATACAACTTCAGGATTTGTCAATGCAACGTTTGGGGAAAGTATAACTGCTGAAAGTGATAGCTGTACTTGCATTACCACTTAAAATATCTGTAATTATACTTTTACAAGGCCTTTAGCACAAACCCAGTGCATATACATGTGTATGTTTAAGCCTTACCGGCACAGTTATGTTCATAAAAATCAGTACCTATGAATACACAACACTGGAAAAAGCCCTTGTACGGTGCAGCTGCATCAGAAAACACAATCCATATTTTAAAATATTTTCTGATTTTATATATAAAGTACACCCATATCCTCACTTAATACATTTTACAGAACTACTACACCGACAATCACTTTCGTATAATTAGTAAAGTCGAAATAAACGCAAGCAACCACTTCAAGTCTCCAAATCCACTTATCAGAGAAAAGAATAATGCTAAGAGCAAGTTCCAGAGCTGCGAGCCAAGTGCCGTGGTGGGAGCGCAGCAGCAGCCCTGGTTCGGATCAACATAAATTGCCAAGAAATCTCACCTTGATTCAAAGGTCACGAAGAGCGCAGAGCATGCTTTCAGACTGCAGCTTAACCCCTCTATTTCTCCACCAAGCTAGGCTGCAAGTACGAGTGGGCTCTACATTCTTCAGTGCCATCTGTGTTTTAAAATCCCACTTTTATAAACTCCAGTAAACCGAACCAGCCCCAGTCACCGTGCTCCTTTCAAGTTCACACCAGATGCTTTCAAACAATTCAGAATCTATCAAGATGACATCGAGCCAAGTACTGGGAGCCTCACGTGTACCATGGCACATGCTCCAGCAGACCTTTCGGTTTCATTCTGTACCATATCATGGGTCAGCAGATCTAAGGATCTGTTCTCTTCACTTCAACCTTTCACAGTACTGGCAGCATTTGTTCCTTTGCCTTCTAAAATGATGATAATCAAAATACACCAGGAACAATTGGATTCCACCCACTCCCTTCCAAACCCCAAATTCCTCCTTGTCAAAACATGATACTAACACAAAACAAACAAAAAAAATCAAACAAAACCACCCCCACACAGGTACACATTCAAATATTTAGCATCTGCTCAGCTCACTGCTTAAATATTTCTTTGCTGCTAGCCAGCGAGAGACTCCTGTCATGCAGAAGGAAGACCGGGACCCCACAGTAACCACTGGCACTGTAACCTCAGCAATATTGACTTGGAAAAAAGTCCTGACTGTAGTTTTAAAAGGTGTGAATTCAAAGTTGTGGCCCTCCCTGGTCAAGTAACATTGATGAAAGAAGGAGCCTCGGCACCACTAAAACTGACTCTTACAGCCAAATGTCCTTTTTTCCACAGAGCAAAGTGGATGTGTGCCCAGCAAAAAAATCTCTTCACGCAGTGAGTGCCTGAGTAATACAGAGCTTCTCCATCCTTCACTTCACTGCTGCGTACCAGCGGCTGACGTTGAGAAGAATAGCATCATAAGGAAACCCCATCTCTTATAAACAAACGCGTGCTGATCTCCTGGGACACTACTTCATTTGATAAGGCTTTGAAAAAGGCTGAGACGTGATACACGATGGTGGGAATGTGAACAGTTACGGGAAACTAGAAGACACGGATGTGGCCATGGGAACCATCAGAAACCGGCTCTTGGCTCTAAAGCTCCGCCAGCAAAAGGCAGGCATCCCCCAGGGTGGTTAGTGGGAACATCTGCCTCCCAGCAGACAGCACCGCTTGCTAATGCAGGGCTGCAAAACACCGACACAAGATGAAAACAGCTTTAAAAAAAATGGAGACAAGCACCGTAAGGCCATTAGCTCCCTAGCTTGCCTCAGAGCACATCCAGCTGGCTGCCAGCACAACCGAGGGAGAGCTCAGCGGGAATTACTGGAGCCCGTTTTGTCCCCAACACTTCATTTCATCAAATCGCTACTTTAATTAGCTCTGTGAATAATCGCATTTCCAACGAATACAGTCAGAAAGTTACTCCCCAGGTGAACGCTCACTTTGGGCTATTTTAGTATGACTGCAGCTGAGGTGATCCAGCTGCGCTGAGCGCTGGGCCCAATAGATTTTGTTAGCAAGTGGGTTTTGGTTGGCTGCTTCATTTTTTATCCTGAAAGCAAGTGCAGCAAAATCCCTTCAGAACACAGAGCTAAACCTCCACCTCCTTCAAACTGCACGTACGGTTCATGTTATAAAAAGACTCAGCTGCACTAAGGAGTCCCCTGCATTTACGATGAGCAAATATTAAAGAACAAAGCAGTTTACCTTTGAAAATGACAGGCAGCTTTGGGAATTCTGGTGCTCCAAGAAAAATGCAACTATCCCATCTCTTAAAGAGTACAAGTCATGCAAAAATAATGTAACTACTGAACAGTCTTGTATTTTAGATGAACTTTGCAACTTTGGGGGGAACAGCCCTGCTACCATCCTCTTCCTCCCACTTTTCTTCCATCAGGTTGCTTCCTTCTTTCCTGCTACATGCCTTCCGCCTCCCTGCCAGTTATGCTAGCACGGCTGCATGATAACATAGCGAACCACATTATGGCACTGCTCCAAATTAAAACTAATTTTTTAAATCTTATTTTTAATCTGGATCACTTCCTGATCTGTCTCATCACGCAACTGAGAAAAAAAACACGTTACCAGAGCAACAGCAAGAGATAAATGCCAGGGTGGGAACGAGCAGCCAGGCCTGCCTGCACTACCTGTGCGGTTCATGCATGCTTCTGAAACCAATGAAAATGTTTTGGTGAAACCCAACGTATTTCTAAAGCACAGCTGCTGACAGAAGAGGTGGTGACTGTCAGTTTTGTGTTGGTTTTTTTTCTGGGAAACAGTGCCCAACTGTATAAAAGGCTCTGTTAGGAACAAGCAAACCAGAAACTGTATCAGCTGCTTCATTTCTTTACTGAAAACTTAAGGAGAAATCACAGCTTTGACTGAAGACACACCGAATGTATGTTTAAAGTAATGACTACTGACAAAAAAAATAAGCAGAACCCTAAAAATAACTCTGAAAGTTAATTATTGCACCAATTCTAGGGGAGATTCTGCAGAAGTCTGCCAAAGTGAGATCAGTTCTAAACTGCAGCCTGGCCTGTATCATGCAGTTTTTGCAAGTACAGGTATTAATGCTGGTGCATTTCTCCCCTCCTTTAAGAAAGCTACTGAAACCACGGGACAGCTCTCGTTTCTCTGTTCCCAAAGCAGGAGAAGCCGAAGAGCTGGGCGAGCCCTTCCCTGCCCGAGCGCACCAGGCAGCCCGTGCAGTCCAAACCCCTGGCGACAGCTCGAGGGCCAAACCGAAAGCGCGGCTGCAGCAGCGCTGCAGGCAGATGACATCTGCGGGCAACCTCTGCCCAGCGCGGGGCAGCCACCGCCGGCTGCTGTCCCTGAGGAGACCCTCGGCTCAGATCCCCCCCCGGCGCACGACCCCAGCCCAGATTCGCGGCCACGGCCCCGAACTGCCGCGGCCCGGCGATGTTTACAATCCCCAGGGCGGCTCACAACAGTCACCCCGAAAGCCACAAGCGTCCCGTTTCGCCCCGAGGCGTTGAGGAGCCTCGCCCCGGCCCCCCCCCCCAGGGCCCCGGCCCCCGCCGCCATCTCCTGGCCCCGGCCCGGTGGGGGGGAGGGGGGGGGGCGCTTCTCTCGGCCTCCCCTCTCCCGTTCCCTTCCTCCCCTCCTCCTCCTCCGCCCTCCCCCGGTGCTCCCCAGATCCCCCCGGTTCCCCTCAGCCCCCCTCGGGCCCTGCAGAGCCGCTCGGAGGCGATCCGGAGCCCCCCGCCCGGGCGCCGCTCACCGCGCTGAGGCGGATGCCGCCCTGCGTCTTCGCCGCCATCTTGGGGGCCGCAGCCAGCGCCGGGCCGGGAGCGGGGAGGCGGCGGGGAGCGCCCAGCGCGCGCACTTCCGGCGGCTCCGAGCCCGGCCGCTCCCGGGCAGGGGCGGGGCGGGGCGGCCGCTGGGCCCCGCCCCGCGCCCCGCCTGAGGCACGGGGCAGGGCGGGGGCTCCTTCGCTTATTTTTTTTTCCGTTTTTATTTATATTTTCTCCCTGTTTCAGGGCAGAGCTGTCCCAAACGGTTCGTGCCCTAGTTTCCAGACCTGCCCCAGCCGCCCCTGTGTGAAATGCCCGTTTCTGACACTGCCGCCCTTTTTCCTCCGAGTAAAAACAACTAACTTCGTGAGGCCCTAATAGTTAAAAAAACACACGCCCACATGACCTAAAGACCCCACCGAGTCAGCAAAACGTTACTATTAAAGGTGTGATTTATTGTAAAAGAAAGATGCTGCCTGGAGCTTCCTTATCATCAGATCCCCCCCAGGTGAGGTAACCCAGGTGTTGCCTCTCCTTGGGGTGTTTTGCTGTGCTCCTTATCTACAGCCTAGGAAGGAACAAGTCCTATAAAACCCCGCTGCTGCTCCACGCTCTCTCCTGCAGCTGTAGCATCGCATCGCATCTGTTCCGACCCGATCAGAAGTGTAATGCTGGTTAGCTGGTGAGCACACCCTCTAAAGGCATAATTGGGATGGAGTAATAGAGTTGTGACCTGCAACTGTTTGCTTTTGCCCAGCAGAACAAGCTCAGCTGCAAGCCCCAGCATGCACGGTAAGGACCAAAAGTTTGATCAGATGGCTTTGATTGCCCTTGCTCACCGCAGCTGGTCTGTCAGATACACTTGCATAACAAAGATTGCACAGCTCCCTTCCCCCTTTTCCACTGGGTCGGGCCTGTGTTTGTCAAAGACAGCACTGAGGTCAAATTCCAGTGCCTTTATTTATGAAATAAGTCAGACAATTAAGAAAGACGCTCAGCACGAGCCTCCCTGATTGAAGGTTTAGCACCACCTGTGTTCTATCAAGTGGCATACAGGTAACATTGCAAAATGCAAGAGGACTAGAGGCCAGAATTCATACTTCACCTACTATTTACCCACAGAAAATTCCTCAGGTGTTTCATCAAAGTTACTGTTTCAGCTATTTGCAGGTATTTTGAGCAGCACATAGCTACTTACCTTGAGTCCAGACTACTAATTTTCTTCCTGGAGAACTTTAAATAACCGATTGTTTTACATGCTTTTATAGCTGGGAAGCTCCCTGGTGGCTATTGTAATCAAGCTGGGAGTTGCTCTCCAGCTCCCTTTGTCATCCTCCCAGGTTTTCATTCTATAATCTCATAGTTCTGCTGTTAGAAAGGAGCTGTTACTGTGGTTGGAGAGAAAAACAAACATCCACCCACAGATATAGGTACACATCACGGGAGAAAAGGTCCAAAATAAAAGCCTGAGATACAGCAATTCATGGTGACTGAAACCTGACAGGCCACTCACCCTTAGCTGAGGAAAAGCCTTCAGAAGACCTTGAAAAGCTTTCTCCAACAAAAGCCTATAATTCATGATTATTTTTTTATTATTTTTGAGGTGGGGCCTAGCAAGCCTTCCCATAAACATAAAGGAGATTACTGGCAGCCCTGGGGTTGCAGTGAAAGCCCTGCTCTGGGAGTTATCGTGGAAAACATACCTCAGGCTCCTCTAACCTGGAAGTGCTGTCAGTTTCGAACAACCATTTTTCACCATCAGCCTGCTCCTGCCACTCCTTTGCTCTGTTTGCAGGAGCAGAACCAAGAGACCTGGTCCGCTGGGCAGTCACGGCTGCCATCAGCTCCTGCTGAATTTTTGGAAACCGAGCATCGGGAGACAGCTATGGTTTAATAAGTGGATAAGCTGCCCTGGGATAGTAATTGCAAAAGATGGAGGTGTGCCAAACCTAAATGACCAGCCCTGCTAATTTTTATTTGATTAAGCAGGTACTTAGGAGGCATTCAGTGCCTCAGTATTACTAAATCAGTCTACACTACAGCCTTCCTCAGCAAACATGCAACATACACTGGGTATTTAGAAAATCATTGCAGTAACTGAACATTAGTAGCTTTTCAGGTGCAAGATACATTGCTCTACCTTATGAAAGATGTGCAAAGACTCAGGAGAAAGTGAAATCTGAAAAGCAGCTTATACATCAAAGTAATTGAAACCATACTTCTCTAGCCTTACACCTTCTCAAGCTCATTTGTACAGAAGAGTTCTCTTCCTTTCAAATGAAGAGACAGTACCTTCAGGGCATTTAACCTGGACATACCAACGCACAGAGCCTGAAACTCTGAAATCCGTGGTGCACAGAGAACGAATGCACTCTGCAGCAGCAGCCCCTGTCTCCCTGGGGAGAGGCACTTCCTCCAAACAGGCGGTCAGTGCCTGTCAGCCGCTTGGTCAGCAATCCTCTGATTCTGCAGCAGCAACTTCCTTCACCAGGTAGCTCTGCTTGCTTCTTCAAGGTGCAGAAATCCTGGAAACTTGTCCCAGCAGCACAGGACTGAGATCTCAGGGTGGAAAGTTCAGGAATGTGAATGATGGGGACATCAGAGGGGCTTGTGATGAGAAGACTGGGGAGGTGGTGGTACAGTCCTTCCCTGTGGGGATGTGCATGGGCCAGCCCAGAGACACAGCTGTAGGGATCCAGACTAAGCCATCACACACTGAGAGCGAATTCGAGAGCTTTTACAGAGTCAGAAAAAAAATAAAGATGGTCTGTGAGCAGTAAAGGTAGTCTAAAAATGAGAACTGCATTTGAAGAGGTATTTCAAAATAACATTTAATATTATTAGAAGAATTACATTCAAATGTAGTATTGAACACACTTAACCATTTTTCAATGCTCTGTATTTAAAGTTCTGCTATTCTTTGGCAGTTATCTTGGTTGTACCAACTGTATTTTTCTTCCCTTCAGGAAAAGGAAACTCTTGTGAATATTTAAATACTTTTCCCTCTATGTATCATGCACTGCTGCTATGCTAACCCAAAGCTGAAGTATCCAAGAGGGAAAGCTAAGCTTAGTTATTCTGAAAACAAGCAAAAACTACACAACACAGAAGAGGCATTTCCTCTCCAACTCTTGGTACTGAGTTTGAGGCTAAAGTTTTTCAGATGTATCCATGGTCAACTCAGACAGTTGTGGTGGTGGTACCAGTTTTAGAGTAGTACAACCTCCTCCTTGCTGTGGATTTAGCAGATGTAGTATTAAAATTAAAACAGCTACAGTCAGCCCCATGTAGAAGAGGAATAAAGTTACACTGTTAGAGATAACTTTAACTGCAAGCTTCTGCCACCCAAGTAGGACTGTTTTAGTTAGAACCCTTTCCTCTTTGTCCACACCCCTTTTATGACACAAGATCAGCTTATTTAGTAAGTTTTAAAAGACTTTTTCCTCTGACGAATTAGATTCTGCTTCAGTGAAATGCTTCTGCAAGCCAAATATCTGAGGCCATTTAAAGCAGCGATCTGCAGAACCACAGAACAAAGGCAAAAGTACGCACAGATGGCAAGAGAGAAGAAGCAGGTGGTATTTTTGTAGAAGGTAACATCATCTTAGAAGTCACGGAGTTCTACACTCCTAGGTCACAGATTCTAGTTTTAATGCTCACCACCACAGCCTGGGCGGCAGGGCAGAGGAGTAACTGATGTTTGATCCCCTGCATGTCCCAAGTACAGGCAGCCAGAATGGGACATTCCCTTTCAAAGGGAAAGATGACAAAACCCTCCAAGTTACTGCTTCAACACCTTTAGTTAGCGAGGAAACTAAGTGAAGACACAGGTTTATAGCTTATAGGAGAACACAAAGCAAAAGGTTCAGTGGCAAAAAGTTGTTAGATTGTGTTAGATTTTTAACAGGAGATTTGGCAGCAGATCATCAGAATTTTAAAAGAACTCCCTAAGTATGGAATGCAACCAACAGAAAGATGAAAGTACAACTACCAAGTCATCCTGAGTATCAGCAATATTCTTTTTTAAAAAAATCACTATATTTATGAAAGTAATGAACAAAATTATTTAAAAAATATCTGCTCCAACTTTCAAGTGATACTTAAAAACAATTTTTTGCACTTGTGCTTATTCCAACAGCATTAGATTGTTAATAAATTACATGAAAACAAGTAATTCACATTCCTAGTCTACTGACTACACAATATTACACTCATCCGTTACTCTCCTTACTGTAAAAATTCACAGAAACTAAGGTTAGCATAAGCCTGTTACAATGTTACCTTCATACAGCATTACAGTATTATCACAGTAAAGCATGTTCAGCATTTCATAGATTTAGTTTATAATCCAAAGATGGACTCGTACATCTGTAGGTAAAAAACACTGCAGAATAACATTCCATCTTGTGTGAGTTTTGCAAAAATCCCTGACCTCATGACGCAGTGACATTAACACATTCATTTGGCATGTCCCTTTTTTTTTTAATAACAAAAAAAGAAAACAATAATGATGTAGTCCAACACCAAGTACATTTACCTCAGTTGTTCCAAATAAAACAAGAAGCACGTACCAGTCTGCAGGCATATCTAACAAACCCATTTCTCTAGAAACAAAGGTGCTTAAATAAAAGAGCAGACAAAGCTTTTCACCACAAAAACTATGACAAACTTCCCTCTTAGACAAATCAGCATTGCAAATTCAGTCAGAAAAGCCACTAAATATGAAAATTCAGTGGAGTTCACCTCCTCACTATTTGGTGGCAGAACTAATCACCCTCTTCCACATCCCGGATGGTGGAAGCAGTGCAGCACCAAAAGCAGCTGCACAGGGAACAATACTATAGTCATGGCACTGAGAATGACCTCCCTACCTCTGTTAACACCTAGGAACAGCCAAATACATCCGTTTGTATAAAAAGTGTCCTTTAAAAAATGATTTTTCTTTTCACTTTAATTAGGCTGTCAGTCTACAGCAATTTATATTTTTACAGGATTATCTTCATTTAACTGCATTTCACAAGTCGCAAAGTGATCTTAGACGCTGAAAGAACAAAAGTTCTTTCATTTAAAAACTGAATTAGAATATTCTTAATAAACAAATTAAAATCAAAAGCCCTCAAAGTAGTGCAAATTATAAAATGTTACTGCATAGGTTTGCCTTTTATGCATGTGTTTGCTTTTTATTTAGGAATCACTAATCCTGAAGAATGCTATTATAATACAAAGCTGAAATTACAAACATGGTAAGTTTGCAGTTACTTGCACAATGCAAAGGCTTATAAAATACACCTGCTTCAAATTTAAATTATTTGTTTAGAAGTTGGTAAGCGTTAGGACAAGTTAAAGAAAGGCATAATAGAAGGGGGCTTTAACATCATGAAATGGCTCTTCTGCAAACTGATTGTATGCTGACATGCAATATTATTTTTTTCTCAAATTTACTTTCAGAACACAGTTCCAAAAGTATTTTAAAGTACTTACTTGAGAAGTTGCTGGATAAATGGTACAGTTGCTACCTTCACCAACTCAAAAATATTCTTCCATTATTTACAATCTTTTTAATCCTTCACATTGAAAACAAGGAAAAGAATACAGTAACTATGGTAAATTACCACTACACTGCACTTCCTCCTTCCCATCTCCCCAGAAACTTAAGAATCCTGCTTTTTAACACCAACTGGAAAGAAGTACACTGTAGAAAAGCAGGAAGAAATCCCAAATGTAGTTTCAAAACTGGCAAAAAGAAGAATTGCAGTATATATATATATATATATATTTTGCTATTTATCCACCACAAGTGAAGCGTCTGACATGCAGCTTAACTTTCCATGTTTTCAATGAAGTCACATTCAACGCTCTCTTCAAGCTGTTGCAAGATCTTTATGCCATTACTGCCAACATAGTCCACAGGGAGAGATGCAGAAGTATGTGAATGCTGGGATTCACTCCCATTCGTTGTAAATGCACAACACAGAGTCTTGAAGAAGGGCATAAGCTGGGTGATGCTTGATATAGTGCGGAAGTTCAAAAGAGGAAATTTGTGCCTCTTGGAAATTCCCTCATTAGTGTTGTTTTTTTCCTGCAAGTATGCAAACCAAGGTTTACCAACATTTCTGCACTGAAACAACATTCTACTAAATATGGCTTATTTGAAGCCTGTACTATATGCTTGTTTTTATACTGAGAGATCCACAGCCTACAGCTCTATCACAATACAAATTGTATAGATGGTATACTGAGTTATTTTTACGTTCAGGTTTGAGCTGCCATTAAATGGAAGTCTTACATTTTCAGAATACTGTCAATCTGGACTAGACTTTAGAAGCCCCTATCAAACAGCTGCAGAATACAGAGTTAACTCTAATAAATACCAAGTGATGCCCCTCTTCCTTTTTTCTGCAAGTATCAATCCTAATGCTAAATTTTAGGATTAGGATTAATCCTAATCCTAAACCTTAATGGTAATTTAAAATGCTATTATGGTAAACATTTTTATTTTTGCCAAAGAACAGTGTGCTGTTTTTATAAATACCAGTCCTGTCTGTCTGAGACAAATTGTTCAAACCCGTGGGCAGATTTAAGGGAACAAGGAAAATTGCCACTCCACACTCAAAAGAAATCTGACATCTTCAAGATCTATTTATGAAAGCAAGCAGATACATTTTTAAAAGCCCCAGGAATATTATTATAATATCTAAAAACTTCTTGCCTAACTTATAAGCTTACCACTTATTTAGAAAAGTACATTAACAGCCTCAAAAGAAAAAAAAAAAAAAAGGACTCAAGTAAAGCATTTTTTCTTTACCCTGTATTTCTTCTTTAGCAGATCCATGATTCTTACTATATGTGGTCTGCATTCTTGATGATTTTCTACAAAATGAGAAGTCACATCAGATGACTCTGTGTCCACCTCTGGGACGAATGCCCATTTGTACCTGAAACAAATGGAATACATTGGTAAGAAAACAGGTAGAACAATTCCATTTGAATCACATGTAGTTTAGCAGAGCACTGGTTTGTTCACAGAATGAGCTGTCGTACATATAATGTTATGCTATTACCAGAGCCAAACTTAACGAACAGGCAAGTTACTATCATGTCAGTACTTATATGCAACCAGCTCAAAAAAAATCCCAAGTGTACGCAAAGGGAAAACAAAGAGCAATCTGTTTTTCTCTTCTCTATATTTTTCTGGTGAGGGAATCTTCAAATGAAGTAAAATCCTCTTACACTGACAAGACCAAAGTGTTTTTCTAAATACCCCCAAATTACTTTTATCCTTGCTTCAGTGTTCGCACTTGTAAAAAGAACAAATGGAAAAATTAACTCTAGAAAAAAATATATCTGAAATTACTTTAAAGGACAAGAACAGACATGACTTGGAGACCACTTAAGTAATTAGAAGACTTACATTTGAAACAACTGCATCCTGTCGGGTGGAAATGAAAGTGCTGTGTCCAAAAACTTACAAGCTGATAAGTACAAGGATAGCTCATTCTGCTGGATGTCAGGTCCACTGCCATCACCTGAGACTTTATGTTTGCTTATTTTGCTGTTGCTTCTGCGTTAGTTACAATTGAGAAATGCACAATTAAAACACAAATCCAACATTTTTCATTAAGCTAAAGGAAAACATCATCTACATTTACACAAAATGTGCACCTGTACCTATGTGCAACAAAAGCCTTATTTTTTTTTTAATCTGTATTAACACTGGGATTAATATAAAAAGAGGCTGTAAGCAGAGAACTGGTATCTAAAATATTCAGAAAAAAAAACATCAAAATGTTAAAATATCCAAAACACTTACTTGGCATCTCTTCTATTTTTGTATGCAACTATTAAGTACCATTCTTTGCATCTAGAACTATTTTAGCTGCTGGAAAAAAATCCTAAACTGATTCATTAGTGCCAGAAATACATGACTGCAATTACAAACATCCTGCTGTCTCTTTCCTATCCCTGAGGAAAAATTTTTTAAAAGTAGATACAGAACAAGCACAATTGCTAACAGCTTTAACGAGTTTCACAAGCTTTCATCAGAGAAATGGTAATTCTTACTTTGATGGTTCATCTTCCTCAGTTAAATCTTCTTCCAGTTGTAGAAATGTCTGAATCTTGAAAAAAATAAATAAGTTATGGGGATGCCAAAATGTTCATACAACACAATCATTAGAAGATATGCTTCACATAGTAGTGTAAGTAATAAAAGGAATAGCAGGCTCTTGGTTTACTTTCATGACTTGAAACGAGTTAAGTCATGCAAGACACTACATTAGCAACAACAGCAACATCAGTCAAAAATGTATTTCCTAAAGACAAGGTTAATTATTTTCCCAAATTATCAAACTAATGTAGACCTCTGAAAACATTTCCTTTTTCAAACAATGGGTATATTTGAGAAGAAGAAAAAGACAAAATGCAAACAAAGACAAACTAGTTTCAAGTTACTACT
This sequence comes from Anas platyrhynchos, assembly GCF_047663525.1. Lineage (NCBI taxonomy): Eukaryota > Metazoa > Chordata > Aves > Anseriformes > Anatidae > Anas > Anas platyrhynchos. The sequence goes on along the minus strand of NC_092587.1, from coordinate 112,093,923 downwards.
TATTCCTTACCAATTCAGTCACCATAATTGGCCACAATGAGGTTAGATGTTGAGGAGAAATCCTTAACAAAAGAACTCTGAAGAAGAGAAACATCTGTGCGGCAACTAGTGAAGTCTGTCCAACCCGGAGGTTCTCAGACAGTCGTTCTGAAACAAACATTCAAAAAGTGAAGAAAAAAAACAGTATTATTTTCTAGAACACACATTGTTCCAGGAAATCAAAAATACAGAAGGTGACAAGATAAAATTTTTGCTTTCAGTTTCAGTCCCTTGCACTCTAGTAACAAGTATGTCGTTCAGAAGAAGTCTGAAAACGTAGGGGGTTTTTATATTGGACAAAATTATGTCAAAACTGACATTTGAGGGGAACAATAACCCAAGGGAGGCTGGTAGACTGCCACAAAATAATCCTGTTTCCACTTATATTTGTAGGCAAAAGGCTTTGGGTATGCAGATTCCTGTCTCTCTCTTAATGAGACTGTTTTGGGTAGAATTCAGAGATTCACAGTATTATAAATTTTGTTGAGAACTTTTTATAAAAAACGGAAGTATGACATTTCTTTCTTACACAATTTATGTATGTATTACAGCTGAATAAAAAAGGCAGATGAAAAGACCACAAATTTTACCTTGTATTAAGGGAAGATAGAGATGATACTGATCAGTTTCTCCACTGAAGACAGCAAAAGCTTGCCGCTTTAACAACATTGCTTTTTGCTCAATACTTGGGTAGAGTTTTAAGGCGCTGCTCTGCATATCTAGAACATATAAGAATTACTTCTTATCTACCATATACAAACTTCTTGTGATTTGGGATTAAAATAATTTCAATGTCCTGAGATACTTTAAAAATATAAACTCTCTTTAGGTCTACAGATTGGAATAATATATTGGTGTTGATCCAGATCCACTCACACTAGTGGGAAAATTACATGAAGCAAACACTGCAGCTCAAATGAGGCTACCCAGTATTTTCAGGCCCTCTCCGTCCTAATATGCATGAATCTCCTTCTCTTTTCAGCCTCTTAAATCCAGAGAGGAGTGCTCTCAAGATGTACTGAGCAGAAACTGAGACAGTAAGTTAAAAACTATATATCTTATTTAAAATTAACAGTTTTGCATTGTAACCCTTCAACTACTCTTAAAAGGTCTGAAAAGGGACAAAAGCTGCTGCTTCTTTCAAAGCTCCAGGCAAATTCAAGGGGTCCTAAGTCACCTCTTCCCCAAGGACTTAATCTTCTGCACTGTCCTCAAGCCTGAATTAGAGATCAAAGCATGTTGCTCAAAGGTTTGCTGCACAGGTGCACTATATTTCTGCAGCACTATGCACTACACAGATGCATGCAAAATTAGCCAAAGTCTCCTTGCTTTTCTAACAACTGCTACAGTCACACTTCAAAAACTTAAAATTATGGTCAAATGTGCTTGTAGGAGTCCAATATTAATGTCTGTTGAACAAAAATACTTATGGTATATTTTAAATGGTACCAAAATACAGAGTCAATTTAGCAAACTTAGTTTAGTTTTTAGCAGAGAATAAAGTTGTTAACAATCAATTATGCAGCTGTAGCACTGTCTGCATTTTATCAATACATTATTAAGAATACAACTAATAGCTGAAAAGCAAATACATTTCAAATTAATGTAGAAATAAGTCAAAAGTAGCTAGTACTTACTCATCAAGTCTTTAAACATAGTTTTCTCGTGTGTTAGAAGATGATCAATAATGGATCTCCAACTGTATAAGATATAGAAGGAATTAGACAACCAGAGAAAGCTTTGGTGTTGATTCACCTCAAAACATTTTGTCAAACATTTCATACTAGGAAACAGTTTCCAAAGTGTATTCAGAATGCAGTATCTTACGGATTTTAAAACATACTACATTCTAGGTCCTTCTTCTCTATTATATGTGGTTCTCAAATCACTAAGGGGAATTATCAGAATGAGACACATTTTTTCTTCTGCACAATAAAGAAATTTTAAGTGCTTATAATCCATTTAGTATAGTAAGTTGTTGAGTCCCATTTTTACCGTTACTCAATTCTGTAAGAATGCACTAAAGAGAATTTTCAATATTAGCCCGTTCCCCTTTAAGCCTTCCTTTGCAAATCATAGAATAGAGTCTTGGAGCGCTACAGTCTCACGTCTTACTGGTTGCATGAAGTGTCCATTTGGAAAAAAGCTGGATCCATATACAGCTCGAGAACTTCTTTTTTCCAGGCTCGCTTGGTGTAGGCATATCCACTCAATGAGCCGAGCAACTGAGAACCAGCACGGAAACTAGGAATGTTGTAGGTACTGGGCGAAGAGAACAATAATAATAAATATCAATCTTTAAAAAGTTAAATTTATGTACTCAGAAAACTAACTGGGCTCCCCAGAACTTCTAACCAGATTATCTCAGTAACAGGTAGGCTATGTCTGCATTAGCTCATAACTCACAGCAGTAGGAGATCAGTTGATCAAAACAGTTTATACAGAAGCTCCTCACATTTCCAGTGTTCCTTGTCTACGGAGACGGTTTTGGATTAGACGTATCACAGCACTGCCTGTCTCCACTACAGGTGTGGTTCAAAACTTCCCCAAAAATAAGTTTCCAAACTGGTCAATAGGCTCAGTAAGGCACAACAGTGAAGGTGTAACGGGCCCAAGTGTAAACTGGTAGGAGCACGGAGAAGGGACCCTCCATGAACTGATGCTTGTCCTCTGGCACCTTTATTCTGCAGAGGACACATACACCAAAGACCTTCCCAGGAATCTTGGCTACAGCAGCTGCTCCGACCATGGCTAAACTCAGGTTTCAGGTTAGAGTGGTGGCACTCAAACTAACAGGAGTACGACTTTTAGTTGAGAAGGGATGCAGTCAAGGCCCTCCAAATGGAGACAAATCACAGCATTCACTTCAAAACTAAACTACTGCTCTAACAAAATTGCTAATGTAAACACAGTCATCAAGCATTACCCTGAATTCCGTTTGTCCATTACAGCAAAGAGAATGGTCAAGAAAATCATTCTAAAAGCACAGAGACATAACTCAGTGCAAAACCCAGCAATGTCTGCTATTGCTGCATGAGTTTGGTTGGGCAGAGTGTAAACTTACTCAATATACAAGATATGCTCGCAAAAAGGAAGTTTTGTATTACCCTGTTGTGGAGGATGGCTCATCATTCAAATGGCAGAACCACAGAATGGTTTGAGTTGGAAAGGACCTCAAAGACCATCTGGTTCCAACCCCTCTGCCACGGGCAGGGACACCTCCCACCACACCAGGTTGCCCAAAGCCTCATCCAGCCTGGCCTTGAGCACCTGCAGGGATGGGGCATCCACAGCTTCTCTGGGCAACCTGTGCCAGCGCCTCACCACCATCATGATAAACTGACTATGCCTCATTCCCTAGATCTTCCATAGTGAGCAGAGAAAGAAGCTCTTCTGGGGTATCATTCAGGACAGCAGTCTCTGAGCACAGTTTTACAGGACTACGGCTCATAAAGGAAGGGGTTTCACCCCTTCCTTGGTGAAACCTTCACTTGTTAGTGACACTACGGATAATTTTCTAGATCAAAAGATCACGGTACAGGAAGATACAGGAAGGGGGCAACACGCTTGCCTGTTCCATACAGTTGATGACTAAATTAGAAAATTATTTGTATGAGACTTTGTACTTCAGATCTCCAACTCTTACAGTTCCCCTTGACTATATTAAGCACTCCTGAGAAGAAGAGCAGAAGTCCTACAGTGTGGTCAAAATCAGACGTAATAAAAACCAGATGTGCTAAGAGAGAAGTCACCTGTGGTTGCGTAGATAAGGAAATACATAATATAGTAGACGGGAAATCAATGGCACAGCTTTCTCCTTCTCATCACTCCGGTAGACCATGTCCAAAAGAGAAGCAAGAACCTTAAAAATGAAAAGAATGTCTCATTAACCCTATGGTAGGTTTCTCACAAAGGAGAAAAACATGTTATGTTTCAAGATAGGATGTGTGCACATGTGAGATGCCTCATTAAATATTTAAGCTCATTTTTTTTTAAGCTCCCATTTAGCTTACCAGAAAAACCTAATGTATTCCTCTGCTCAATAATATCAATAAATAACCATGGATGAGAACAGCAACTGGTACTCTGGATCCTACTTACTTCTGCAAGGAGTGAAAGAGCTTGGACGCTGTATATTGAAGGAGCAGAGGCAGAAACCATTGACGATGGTGCCACTGAAGTATCTGCAAGAGGCAAAATCAATTGTTTAGTTTTGACTTCAGACATGACATGGTTAAATTTTGCGGTTTGCTAATTTTCTTCCCAAACAGAACTGTTCCTTGCATGTTTGTATTACAATGAAATGCTCCTGGGCGTCTTGCCACAATGACATCCTTCATGCCTCATGCTGTTCTGTCCCATGTATTACATGCACCTGTGGTAAGTTCTCCCTATTACATACAGTATGTAGGTATTTATTAAACCCACTTATGTTGGCACTGTTAGTGGAGGGCAATGAATATTTTTACTTTCACTTTTCATCTGTATTACTTCATTCTCATGCAAACTACACACTGACACATTGTACTCTTTACTGACTTAAGCAGAAGAGAGAAAGCAATGGGAAGTCAGATAAAATCACATTACCATTCGTATCTTCAACGTTGAACTCATCTGGTAAAATCTGAGGCTGAGCTTTCACCTCCAAGTTACGACTCAGCCAACTGGTCTGTTCCAGAGAAGAACCAGCAACAGTCCCTACAGCCTCCAAAATTTTTTGGGTCACCTCCTATAAAATAACCAGACAATATGATGAAGCCAGACAATCAGACGAAGCCTACTGTTACCTGGGCAATCCAGTGAAGTCCTTTTTTACATGGAACTTGTGAGGATGATCAAAAGTAGGCACTTTTATCTCTTAGAAACATAAATACTTTTCTGATCTATTTACCAATATGCACTCTCAAGATAAACTACTGCTCACTTCAAATAAAGCAAGGCATGAAAATGGGAAGCAGGAAAAAAAAATAAGTTAGATTAGCATGGAAGTTTTGGTAATGATTTTCCACGCAAGTCATTACCACTAATACAGCGTCTGTTCAGCATCGGTCCCTACACTCTTTCTGCATTAGATGTCATCCATCAAAGACATGATCTGAATTGTTCAGCCCCTCAGAAATGGTATGCAAATGTCTGTCTTGTTTTGAAAACTGTTAGTTCCTTTTTCTTCCTTTCAAATTTAGAGAGCATTAAGTGAGGCTGAGTTCCATTTTATAGAAACTCATCTGTCCATATTTAATTCTTTATGATAGGGGTAAGACAGACATTGCATCAAACTATATTCATAGTCACATTTTAGCACATTTTATTCCAAGTGAAATGAAAAGCTGGTCACTCTAGGGAAACCAAATTCCAAGGATCCAAATGAAAGCAGAGGTCATGTGTGAAGAGGCTAAAAGATAAGATGGCAAAACAGTCCGTTTTATAACGACTGCCATTTCGCTGGCCAGTCTCTGAAGCAGAAGTGGAGAGTCAAAGAAGTGTTGGCACAGAGGCCATAACATTGTCTCACCTCATAAAAAGTGTTAGGTTGGCTCAAAACCAAAACTGCACCTACATGGGTAGTGCTTAAACTGTTCTAGTGAAACCACAGTTGGTAGAGGAAGAGAACCTTGCTCTACCCCAACCCTTCTTTACAGAAACGTGAGCCAATAGTCATTTACACTGCCAAATCCAGCTATAAGCTGCAAGGATAAATAATGCTACTAATTTTAGTTTCGAGATTTCAATACTTACACACATGACACGAACTCATGAACAGCAGATTTATGTTTTGATTTAAACTCTGAGAAAAATCATATAATCATCCTGGGAAAACAGCTTTGAACAGTCCACAGCTGCCACTGTGTTTTCATGAATTTTGGCAACATTTTGTTAGAGACACTCCATGCATCATGTCTCCCATATTTCAGTCTCCCCATATTTACTGGGTGTATGTTATAACATGTGAATGCACATTCAAACATTCTAAAAAGACAGGTGAACTTGGATACAAAGTACACATTAGGCCATCTCCACTTTTACTTAGGTAAACAGTGCCAGAAGTATGAACTGGAAGAAAAAGTTATACACGTGTAGACTGTACCTGCAAGTCTTTTTGGTCTTTTTTGTTTTCTAGCGTAGGTGTCCTAGTCACAAAGTCATTCAGAGTACTGTGGGAAAATCAATTCAATCTGAGTTAGCAATTGGATAGGTCTACTTGGTACCTCAATAAGCCTTCTTCTCTCTTATGCAGTACCTGAGAAGCAGAAAGTGCCCAGGAGGAGCCAAGTTCAACTGCACAGACTCCTTCAGAAGTCCTAATAAGGACTGGAAGTTCTCCTGCAATGCTGAGACAGGCAGTCTACCAAAAAAAGCACACCAAACACACCCAAGTCAGAAGTTAAGAGTTAAAGCAGAAAACAACATACATGTGTAACTTGGTGGCCCAAAAGCTTCCATCAATATCAGCCCTTCAAATCCTGCACATTCCTAACTGATCCAGCAGTATGGTATAAGGATCTGGTGCCACACGCCATATGTGTGTGCTAGCATCAGTAAATGCTAGCAGCACGTGCAGTATGCCAGCACTGTGAAAGTGGTGGTTCTCCAGGGGGAATAAAAAGCATAAAGTTTAGCTAACTCCACTGCCTGCCAGCTTACTTTATCTCCATAGCTTACTGCATACAGTACATTGTACAGTCTAATAAATCCATACAAGAAAAGGCAAGTGTATGAGGAAAAGTTTTGATTAAAAGAGTATTTCCAATCAGCTGTCTGACCCGCTAAATGCCCAGCACAGACTGCAGCCATAGCAATTTTATTGTGCCTTTCTGAAGAGGAAGGAAATGTACAAATTCTCTGTTGATTCATCTGGCAACACGGACCAAATAAGGAGAAAGGTCCTAAGAACTCAAACAAGTGTCTTGCTAATTGGATGTCTGAGGTATATTGCTCTAGTAGTATTAAATTAGACTTTCAGACTGGCATTATCAACAGATTAATGGAACAAAATGTCATAGCCCATTTATTCTGTGTCTATCCATCACTTAACAGTGAAGTGGCAATAACTATTCCCTGCGCAAAGGTGTTCTGTGACATTGTGACTCAAAGATCAAAGTAAAGCAAAAATAGTAATGCTAGCTGTTATCATAATACTTCAAGTAAAACAGAAAATTATCTTAAATAACCAAATTACCTTTGAATGAAAGCATAACTGAACTGCAGCATTGGAATATCTACAAGAGAGGATTTCTGGAAAATAAAAGCAAAAATGCAGTTATTTGCTCTCAAAAGAACAGAAAGCCCAAGCTGCTGGAAAACACAACCCTTCTAAGAAGCCACTGGTACTCCCAACAGGTGATCAGCCACGATACAACTATCTACACAACACTACAAGGGAATTCTGAGCTCTAATAGAGGACCCCTGTTTAGAAGTAGTCACATTACTTCTGATACCCACTACAGTTTTTCAGAGCTGTATGAGCTCCCATGATGGCATGCATCACAGCAGTACTGTCTTCCTTGAAAGCCAAATGGAAAATAGAGTCAGCATAAAGTACTTCTAACTGTTCAGATAAGGGTAAAGGAATAGAAACATGTCACTGAGCCATTATCTCTAATATCAGAGGACGCTCCACCTTTTCGTTACCAGCAACTTTTCTAGCAAAAATACCTTTTTAAGGTATTTTATAGGTATTTTATACCTTTTTAAGGTATTTTATAGCAAAAATACTTTTCCAGCAAAAAGAATCTACTTATACTGGTTGATTACAGAAACCCACATTCTGGAAAACATAACAGGAACAAAAGCAAATTTCACACTTAAAAAGTAACTTTCCTTCTAACAACATCTAACGTATGCTATTCTAGGTCTATTCCAATGTATTAAGAAAACAAAATTATCTTCCTGGTTACCTCTTCACCCTTGATTTGTGATGGTTTCTTGACTACTTCTTTGACTAGATGTAATATGGTATCAATTTTCAATGTGTTAAGTGCACATATTAAGTCCACAAGAATAAGCTGCGATGCGCTAGCCACTGGAAGAATCTGATGAAACAAAACAAAAACCGCATTTGTCAGATCGCTGTACCACGTAAGCCACAAAGCTGAAAAGCAGCTTTCCATGTAACAACTCAAATATCGTTACTTAAACAAAACTTAAATGACAGAAGTCAAATCAACCGTGCGAAATCTCCCCACAGACAGATTTCTCCCAACACCTTCATGAAGACAATTAAGTGCTGGGTCCTGCACCTGGGTTCTAACAACCTGATGCAGTTATATAGGCTTGGGGAAGACTGGTTGGGAAGTTGCCTGGCAGAAAAGAACCTGGGGGTGCTGGTTGACAGCCAGCTGAACATGAGCCAGCAGTGTGCTCAGGTGGCAAAGAAAGCCAATGGCATCCTGTGAGAAATAAAGTTGTGTTTTTGCAATAGAGAATTACTTTTCTGTATTCCAAGGTAGTTGTGCAGTCATAATAAGGAGAAATGCTAAGTAGATAAGTGGACAGTAGAAGGCATCACTGTTACAAAATAAGGTAGAAGCTTGAGAAAAACGGGATGAGCAGTGTGAGAACAGTAAAACAAAGATCACAAGTTCTCAAAACATAAGAAAGGAGAAATTAAAGGGTTGAAAAAAAAATAATTGCACATATATGGTATAGAGGAGTGTCAAGTAGCTTGTGAACCTGTAGTACCCAGCCAATGAGGAAACAGGGCAGGTGATCAGGCATCAGTTAATAAAGAATAAAAGGTTATGATTTGCTTACTAAAATGCTCTCCTGATTGACAGGACACCCGCCATTGCAATTGTGAATAAAATAGCTTCACAGAAGATCCTGTCTGAAGAAAATTGAGATGTTTCTCCCAATCCTGGCCTGCATCAGAAATTGCATGGCCAGCAGGCCCAGAGAAGCGATCATTCCCTCATCCGCAGCACCCGTGAGACCGCACCTCGAGTACTGTGTTCAGTTTGGGGCCCTCACTAAAGGAAGGACATTGAGGTGCTCATGCGTGTGCAGAGAAGAGCAACAGAGCTGGTGAAGGGACTATAAAACAAGACTTATTAGGAGCAACTGAGGGAACTGGGGTTAGTTTGGAGAAGAGTAGGCTTAGGGGAGACTTCATTGCTCTCTACAGCTACTTGAAAGAAGGCTGCAGCAAAGAAGGTGTTGGTCTTTTTTCTCAGGTGACAAGTTATAGGATGTGAGGAAATAGACTCAAGTTGCACCAGGAGAGGCTTAGACTGGGTATTAGGAAGAATTTCTTCTCGGAAAGGGTGGTCAACAATGGAGCAGGCTGCCCAGGGAAGTGGTGGATCCCCCATCCCTAGAGGTATTTAAGACAGAGGTAGATGTGGCTCTAAGGGAGATGTAGTTTAATGATAGGACTTGGTAGCTCAGGCTGATGGTTGGACTTAATGATCTTGAAAGTCTTTTTCAACCCAGATGATTCTATGATTGTATGAATTTCAGCATGCCCAAACAAAAGCAGAAAAGATCTTCTGCTCTGAATACACACTTAGTTCCAGAGAATATTACATCTCTAAAGTTTCTCTGGAAACAGAGCTGATCCAAGATATTTAAAGTAAAATTGGCAAGTTGTAATCCTAAGATTACAATCCATTACTGAATAAAAAATGGTTATTACTATCAGATAAACTGCTAGATTGTCATTTTTATCTGATTATTTACTTAGATTTAATTGTAGCCCTGGTGCTTTTGTGGAATTGCATATAAACAAAAACATTTTAGATTTGCCTTTGTCAATTGTAAAACAACCAACCAACCAAAAAGAAAAAAACAACACACCACCACCAACAAAAAAACAACCATCAAGCAACCTATAAACAAGTCCAGAGTTCCTATCTTTAGTTTTACCTTCATTTTACTTTGATTCCTATGAGGTTTCTTGCTATTCCACACTGCTGCAATTGCCGCCATTAACTGGATTCCAAGTTGTGCTGTCAATGGATTCATGAAGTCCAGTATTTTAGTTCTTAATGTCTATAGAGGGGAGAACAAGAAAATATTCCTTTTAACTTTGGAAGGTAAAGGCTAACTCAGTCCTCAAAACATTCTTCCTTTTCCAAAGATGTTCACAAAATACACAATAACAAAAGAATCTCTTTGTATGTTCGGCAGTCAGGCCAGTTTTGCTAATTTGCCTATGAGTTACATGTCCTTCTTAGAGAAGGGAGGCACATATGTTAGAAAACAGACTGCAAAATATAAAAACTTATTGTGTTGGTTTTTCTCCTACACATACTTTTCGCTACTATAATTTTCTAATATCTACAGAAAAAGGGAAAAGCCTGTAGTATTTTTATTCCCTCAGGTAGATGCTCTACCACCTGCAGAAGGTGCAGACAACTGTTTAGCTCTACAACAATTAGTAACAGAAGCTCATAGAAAAAAAAAACACATACACACACACGCATGCAAATAAATAAATAAAAAGGTCAGGTAAGGGACCAGGATGGGCAGAAGGAATATGTAAAAAACCTGCTTTTGTAGGAGGATACTGTAGATACTGTGCAAGTCAGGAGCTCGTAAGAGTTCTTCAAAAATTCTTTATGCCCCAGTACCATTCTGGAAATGGCAAAGCTATTTCTATGAACTTTATGTAAAATGCACTAGTGAGGGAGGAGATGACAGGGATGATGAGATATACAGCAGTTTAAAAGAACTCCTACTTTGGTTGCTTTAAAGTACACTGAGGAAGAGCCTTTAGTTGTTCCAAAGAAGTCAGTTGGTCTTTTCTGAGAGTCTTCCCTCTTTATAATGCTCCAAAGAAGGGCCATAGTATTAATAATACGAGGCAATTCTTCCAAAATGGCGTTCCTAGCATTTCTCAGGTTTGCAGGCTCAGCTAATGACTAGGAAAGCAAAAATATGAATATTAAAATACATCATATTATGCACCACAGAGTGTTCTCATTCTGTAATTAGGAGACTCTTTTGTAATGACAACTTTAAAAATAATTCAGCTGTTCTATTTCTGAATTATACTGCTGCTATTAAAGTCTATTGAGTTTGCTGTTGACCATTTTGGGTCACAGAGAATCAATTTGTCTTGAAAATTGTTAAGATAACATCCTCTTATGCCAGATGTTATGAGAACAAAAATGTAGGGAATACATCAGAAAGCATGTTATCAACTCAAACAAAACCAGAAAATTTTGTTAATGACAAAGCAACTACAGACAAGCTGCATGCCACTAGTATTTGTGTGACTATGATTGTCATAAATGACTTTACTTAAAACTAACTTTCCTTTCTTCAAATAAAAAAGAACTAAGTTCAGCCCCCCTCCCTTACACTTTTACTTAATTCACTTGCTTTGATGTGTTATCAGGCTTCTTTAAGGCTATCTTTCTTGTTCAAGCTCTCCTTTATTGATTTATAATCACCTCTGAGTAAAAAGGGATGCATGCTTTGATGAACTGGTGCCGTGGTGTCAAGCAAGTGGTAGGCATTAAGCAGTTACCTTTTTAGTTTGATTAGGGTGATCCAGAAGGCAGAAGTGACCAATAGTTGTCAGACCTTCCAAAAGGGTTAGTGGGTAATCAGGCGTAACATTCTCTCTTTTAGTGGTTAAGCTTTGGAGAAAAAAATAAAAATAAAAGAGCTCAGCAGGCCAAGCAGCATTTCCGTGAGTAAAAATTCCAAGAGAGATCTATTTCTATCCGATAGTTAAGGAATTCTGGAATATCAGAACAGACAATTCACAGACTATGCTTGGACAACCCCAATTCCTCGTCTAGATCTTTAAGAACAGATTTCCCCACCTCACCATAAATCTTTAATGTTATTTCTCCTTACTCCTTTCACTTACTGACTGTTCTCAACAGTATCACTGTATTTTTCTTCTGCAGGGTCTCTATCCCCAGTTAGTCCTCCAACATCCTGAGTCTTGTCAGAACTGGGCACTTCTTTGTACTTGGATGGCAAGCAGCATCACAGCTGCCGGTCATTCTTGCTGCTGGTCCCCTTTCCTCTCTTCATCCGACTGCAGTGAGTCCTACTGTGACAGTACTGCATCCGCCTCATCTGGGCTCAAGGGACAGATGCCTGCATATGCAGCAGGGTTTCAGAATCAAACTCTGGGAGCTACAGTGCTAAACGAGTAAGTTACTATGCACTACTCTGTAGTAAGGGGAACTTAAAAACAAGTTTCAGCATAATAAATCCCACACTGCTAACTCTTACCTTGCAGATGTTTTCATGGATGTCTTCACAGCTTCATTTTCATACTGTTTGACAAGCTCATCCAGGTTTTTACATATCTGTACAACAAATGGTGCCACAGTCCAGCCTAAAGACTTTCCAAAATAGGGCAGGGAAGATGTGACCAAGCCTACCCAAGTGGGATGCATCCCATAGCCATACTCTGGTTGCAAACCTCTAACAACAGCAGAGACGAATAATCCCTGTGAAGTTATTGGGTGTGGATAGACATACTGCATCGCACCGATAGCCTGCTGGAAATTAAGAGCCTGCTGCCATTCCTTGGAGAGATCTGGTTGATTCTCCTGCTCCTCCTGAGTCTGTCCAAGATGGTGCTCCAAGATAATCAGTACCTGCAACAGCTTCAGCAACTCAATCTGCAGAGGGTGTTCGCTCCATATTTGATCATGTCCAAAATTGATTAGGCTCTCTTCAAAAAGATCTTCTTCAGGCACATTATGAACTCCCTCTGCCATAAGCAGTTCGTACCGCTTCTGACTTGTGTACATAGATGCAGACAAAGAAAGAAGAACAAACTCCTGAATTTTGCATCTTCCAAGCAAGTTGCGTATGAACTCTACATTCTTACTCTCTGCTGCCTTTGCCATGGTAGCCAGCTGGGTCATCATTCTAATCAAGACTTCCACACTTTTTACCTGAACGTCTCTGTTGCCAAGCACGTCTCTGTGTGTAACCTTCAAGTAGCACGGATAGTACGAACGCAGGAAACTGAGACAGAGGTAAGTGAGCAACTCTATTAGAAGAGAATGGGGACACATGGTTGGGGACTGAGTCTGAAGCTTGCCATAAAAACTCTGCCCGACTAGAGCCTCCTGATGGCGAGCTAAGAGATTGTAAATAAGATTCAAATGTGCTGTGGAACTGGTATCCATGCTAGTGCTAGCTACAGCTTCAATAAATTCCTTAGGGTTTGTTTTAAGCACTGCCTCCAGAACAGAAAAAGCATATAATACCCTCTTGGAATCATAAGGTTGCAAATATAACAGCATATGTTTGAACAGAGCCTCAATCATCTCTTGTTTTTCCTTCTGCTGCTTGAGCAACTTAGAGTTGGTAATTTCCTGGAGCTCCAAGTCCAGCTCTTCATCACTTGACAGAGATTCGGATGCTTGAGTCCTCTCGGAGTCAGCACGCACAAGGTTTAGCGCTACACTAGACTTGGAGCTTTCAGGAAGGGATGCATGGAAGGAACCTGCATGGTTTGTGGCCTCTTTGCCATCAGCTGCAGCACTGTCATTGTCCTCATTGCTCACTTCCTGCAGCTCCAGAGAAGGAGAAAAAGAAGATGTATTTTCACTGTCATGGCCTGTGCTGGTGTCTGCTGATTCCGTGTGCTCACTATTGTCTTGGTCACCATCTACCTCTTGTGAAGTTACTGAAAGTGATGCCTCTTGCAATCCAAACTGTTCAGTTTTTAACTCTGGCTTCTCTGGATCTTTTTCCACTTCTGCCCAAATTGCTTCTCTATCCACGGTAGTAAACTGGCTCAATGGAAGGTTTTCCTCAGAATTGCTCTCAGAGATACCAGACTCTTTCAACGAGGCCTTTTTCTTGTGAAGCCAAACATGCATATCTTCTGGAAAAAAAAAAATCAAGAAGAGCATATAATGAGCCATTATACAAATATCCTCTACATGGAATAAATCATTGTAAGAAATAATAAAAGATTTAAAATAGTCTATTAATTGCAATGAGGAAAAAAAAAATTTTGAGGTAAGATTTTTTTTTTAAAAGTTGTAGAGCAGTACTAACCTACTCTAAGTGCAAGAGGATCAAAAACCTAAACGTGTTGTTTCTCTTATGCTACGATTCCCTAGTTGTGACAATCTTTTTTATGCTTTCTGAGCATAAAATGTTTGTTGAGATCAAGGAAATTAGAAGGTTAAGAACTGAAGTTATTGTTGTTATTTTTTAAGAGCTAATGTTTTCCTTGTTTTCATGCTGTGGAACAAGGAAGGGATATATTAGCTCTGTGTTTGTATAGCATCTATTAAACAACTCCCTTTGGATGCTATAAGTGTCTGCCATCTAATTACTTACCAATCAAGACAGAAAAACAATTATGCAAGCAGACAGCTAGGTTAACAGTAATGAAAGAGACAGATGACACAGAAGTTTTGTTTCGAAGAAAGTAATGGACGCTTCTATGCTATCTTCCCGATCTGCTCCAGGAAAGAACCTTGACTTGGGCCATATAATGCAGGACATCTCATATCCACACTGCTCCCAGCAATCCCACAGCTGAATAGACTGCCAGCCTTCAGAGGACTCCATGCTTGGAGCAAACCCTGAGTCTGTACTTACATCTCAGTGTTCTCCACCTACTCCCCAGAGTTTTCTGTCACAGTAGTTGTCTGTTCCACATTTTTCACAGGATCATATGTGGTTCATAATGGCTCTCATCATAAATCTTAAGATGAACATCTCCTAACTGTCAAATTCAGTCACTCAAGATAAAGACTCCCTGGCATATTCCTAAATGTTGGTGGCTGGAGGTGATCCTCAACTGCAAAACCCCCTCTTTGCTTCTACATTCTAGCTGTGGGATACCTCAAGCTGTATACCACAAGGGGTCAACTCTCCTCTTGAATCAAGATGGATGATCTTTGGACAAAGACAGTTTAATCTTCAGAAGTTGGCAGAATTAGGGTTGTGTGCGTGCGCGCCCAAAACAGCAAGGTGTGCTTCACAACCTGTCTGATTGTGTTAGCACGATGCCAGGGGAATCAATAACAAGAGACGTAATCTGAATAAAGAAATCTGGTATGAGGGTGCTTGGTCTGCTAGGGTGAGACCGGGCAGAGAGTAAGGTTTGCCTGTCCATCCTGCCTACTGGAACAGTTCCTGGACTGACGCAGTCACCAAACTGCTCCTGAATTCCATTTGGCTGCAGACTTAATTTTGCTTGAGAAGGGATCCTGTGAACAGTGAATGCACATGCAGTGTGGATCATCTGGGAATGGCAACGAGAAGTGTGGGACAAGATCCCAGAGCAAAGCAAGAAGCAATCTAAACCAACAGTGTAGGAGCAGCCACTGTAACAGAAAGTGTCATTAGGCCTTGAACTAGCATGACTTACTCATGAACTCTGCTTTAGGCATCCCCAGAGGTACTTGGATGAGGAGGAACCTACAGAACTGAGGCCAGTTATTACTATTATTCAGTAATAGGATGCCATCAGTTCAGAGACCACCTTCAGTAGGTGTTCAGGAGTATGTAATGCTATGCCAACACTTACAGTTTCAGCCCAAGAACAGTGTTACCTGCTGAATTTTTCTGTTTGATGTAGTGGATGGACGTGCGTTGTGTCTTTGGATGAAGCAGCAGCAGCAGGACTGGTTCAAGAATCCGTGCAACATCATTAAGTGAGAGAGCACGGATCAGCCAGCCCTGTGCTGCAGCACCAATTGCGCCATCTGAACAATTGAGACTGTCCAGTACCACAAACAGAGACCTGAACAGAGAAACCAGAACGAATAAGAACAATTGAAATCCCTAAAAAAATTAATGCAAACAACAAAGTAGTGGCAGGGAACAGGTTTAGCGCATGTTCAAGCAAGCGTCAGCCAATAGCTCATCTCTGCTACCAACAGCTTGATCATGCACATTTTTTCTTCTACTACACATGCAATTGCAGAAGCAAGGCCATACATATTTTCACACTGTAGAAGAAAAGCATGCTTCAAAGTTCTTTCACATATATACTGAGAAAGACTTTTACTGCTTTTGTCTCCATTTTTGTATAAAAGCTATGATCTCATAAATAGGAAGTCACTCAAAACGAAAATAACATTTTTTTCTTTGTGTTGGTTCTATTTTGTTTGGAAAAAGTCTAACCCACTCCAAGAGAAAAAGTGTCTGCTAAGCAGGAACTTGTCTGCTTGAAGTTACTCTTCATACATAAAGCTTGTTCTATTTTTACAAAAACTTCCTCCATACAAGAACGTAAAAGCACTCTTCAGTGCACCATGCATATTCAGCACAAGCAATAGTGCAAGTGAAGATCTTCCTTTTGCTTGCATGTCTCTACAGCAAGCGTTTTTTCCAGCTCAGAAAAAAAGAACAGAACAAAGCATAAACATTAGTCCAAACCAGTGAAAATGGAAAATACCTATCAAAGGACCGATTGTGAGAAGTTACTCTGCTGCCTTGGATCTCTCTGGTCAGATGCCACATGACAGAAAATCTGAACAGTGCTTCCAGCCTTGTCCCCTTTTCAAGGAAACAAGACAGATACATTATTTTTTTGCAGCATTTATCTCTGAGTAAAGTTTTAGTGATTTTTAAACTTCTAGCAAAACAATATGTTCTGTAGACAAACACTAATCCTTCTCAGGTAGTTTGAGAGCACGTGTTCATTTTACAATAGGCTAAAATCCAATGCCATATATCCACAAATGCACAACCAAAACTTAACAGCTACAGTGTTTGCAGAAGAAAAAAAAAGATCTGCCAATACACCAGAAATGTATTTCAGGACTCTAATGTGTAAACATTTAGACTATGTTTGGTGCTAGGGAGGTTTGAAAGTTAGATGACAAATAAGAATGCACTGCTATATAAGTTAGTGTTTAGAATTGGCAATTTTGCTTAAAAGGTTTTAAAAAGATTTCCAAACTTAAGTTTCAAAATTGCAAGTGAGAAGGTATGAAAACAACACTGAAGAACGTCATTGTAAGTTTTGTTGTGCAAGATGCTTCTCACAAATGAATTCTAGATTATTAAAGAACTGTTTTGTCATTAAACTAGATGAGTAAAGTAATTAAGAACTGACTTAGTTTAAGCACTGCTTACTTAATATAAGAACTAAATACTAAAGGGTCAAGATTTTGCTGGCACATACCTACATGTTAAAAAAAAAAAGTTTGGTTCAAATATGAAGTTTAGAAAAAAATCAACAGAAGACAAAATGATCCGAGACTTAGTCGTGTAGCTGGGTCATTTTGGAAACAAGGACAAAAAATGCAAGCTTTCAGATGCTACATTAGTTGGGCCAAAACAAAAAACGCTCCAGCATTGACTGATACAGCTTGCATCTGGGGGTTAAAGTTAGCTGTAGTCTCATGATGAATCAGTCCCAGGGAGTCGCAGTGGAGTGGACAGGGAGTCTGCTGGACTCCTGAGAAACAGAGGGACCATGGAAGCGAAGAGCTGGGATGGAAGGGACCAGAAATAGTCTGGGAAGCATTGGAACAACACTGTCTCAAGTGATGATGGGGCTTCAGTGAGCACAGAACCTACCTTATCATGATCCAAAAGCGCATGGCATATAATGTCTTCGCAGATATTTGCTGATGGTGCCAAGCAATGCAGCCTGTAGAACAGTTCCACACAGGCAATATGATGTTCCCGGGTCTCTTTGTTCAGCTGATTCCAGAGCACACAGGCTACTCTCTAGGGTACAGTAACAACAATAAATAAAATAATATTAACAACAACAACATAATTTCTTCACTGACTTAAAAGCTTTCTATTGCATAAAAGTACTCCATTACTGAAAAGGATTTCCAAATCTTAGTTTAGCAAAGAGCAAGAATTCAGGTCACACACTCGAACCTAAAGGAATGCAACATTCCTAACCTGGTGTTACAGGATAGGTAATTCAAAGGGACGTGCACCACAAGCTGAGGAAAGCACCTTCTGCTTCTATTACAGATTATACGTGTGTCAGGCACAGCAGCTGTAAGCACAGTAATTAACAGTAAGAGCCTGGAACCAACCCTCATATCAATAAATGATCAGGATAAGGAAAGCGTCTTCGAAATAGATATACTGAAAACAAGGAGAAGGGCACGTTCTTGTTATCATTCACCTACTAATATTGCCTCTTATCCAAAAATGTCTCTGAGTGGTATCAAAGTTCTCCAAAGCCTAGTGTTTAGGCTAAGGAAACCTAGCCCTTCAAGTCAGAAATCAACTGCCTCCACCCTTAGAATCTGGGCACAGAAACCAAAATGCAATTCAAACATAACCTGTCACTTTTGAACATCCTGTTGCGAAGCACATGAATAAGAATAAAATTGCTTTAAAACACTTATGGAAGCAAAAAAACAACAACAATAAAAACAAACAAACAACAACAACAACAGAAACACCAGCAGTGTCATTGCAACATAAATATACTGCCCCAAACATTCATATCAATGTTTCCTTCCCCACCCCATCCCTGGATGTAGAGTGTAGTTGGGCAATAAAGAAAAAAGAATATTGATACCTGGTAGAAATCCGTTTTCTCCGAGATGATCTTCAGAACTCCAGGAGCAATGGGAGGAAGCGTGACCATCTGCAGCTTTCCAAGGAAGGGGTTGTGCCCAGAGACTTTGTATCGCTTCATTCTGTCTTCTATCACAAGCGCCAGCGACTGGGAATGGTTGATCACCTCCAGCAGCGTGAAGATGGACACGTTCTGAACATAGCAGTCGTTCACACAGCAGCATACCGTCATTAAAGACTTCAGCCACAGAGGGAAGCTGGCATCGCAACCTCCTTGGAAGATAAGCGAGAAAAAAAAAGTTTGAATACTCTAAATGTCGGTCATATTTCCAAGAATTCTTCAATCAAGCTCACAGAGCCCAGAGACAAAGATGATTGCTCAAATCCAACTGTGAAGAGGTTGCTTCAAAGCAAACTATACTCTTTCCCCTGCTTCTTCCAGCAGAAAGCTCTCACAGGACCTCTGTGACCCACTAACTAATGGATTTCTGCTTTCCAGTTTGTTTACTCCCAAATAGTTTTACAGCTGCTGTTTTTCAGCTGTCACTTTCGAAACTAACAACAGAAACCTGCTGCTCCAGTGATGCTCTCTGCAGTAGCATTGAGGCTTAACATTTCAGCAACCATAAAGTACACAAGGAATTGATATGGCTAACAGCAGGTCAAGTCACTGTTGCCTCTCCTAAGCGAATAATCAGATAAAGTTTTATTAGGACTTGACTGGAGACAGTCTCAAGTATGAATTCCTACCTCTGGCTACAAAGCCAAATGTTTGAACTGTTTACCACCATGAAAAAATGAACACCTGTCCTGTATTGCATTCTGCTTTGCATTCAACCCAGACCTTTTATTATAGGTTCTCTCCTGCCTTTAAACCTTACTCTATTCTCCAGGCTGTGCAGTTGAAAATGACTTTGAAAATAACCAATAATCCTAGCACAATATTCCAAAGGAACATAATCATGAAAGCAAATCTTCTAAGTACATTGCTGACCATGTGGAAAGCACTGAAAATATGTGAAAGTGTCCATGTCAAGCAGACAGCTCACCCATGCAGATGATAAGCATATCACTACTTTCCCAGGAAGACAGCAGAAATTTTTAATGAGGTGGAGAACCCAAAGTTCCAGTTTCCCACCTCTCCATTCACTACAAGCCCATCTTGCCAACAAGCCTTCAGGCCAGTAATTGCTGCTGCTAAAACTAATGAAAACTCCCAGCACAAACAGGCCCTCCAATTATACAAGACTATTCTTATACGTTAGCTTGAATCAAATTCCTTTCAACTTCGAGGGTAAGGGAAAGGACTGTTCTGCTTGCTTCTGTTATGGTTTGGAGCTCCAGCTTTACATCTACTCTGCTTGCGTCCAACACTTCTCTCTCCCTCTCTTTTGTTTTTTGGGGGGGTTTGTTGAAGCTCCTGAACCCTGCCACAAACTCTCCAGGCCACAAGACCTTTTCAGCCCTTCGTCTACAAGTTTAGTAGTGAAAGCTTTCAAAAGAACATGCATTTAAAAAGCTTGAGAAAAACTGTCCCTCAGCTCCAAGACACAGAACACATACTGATGTGGTAACTCTCAAATTCACAAGCAACTTGCATTCAGCCCTGTCAAAAGGTGTTACTACCAGTCACAACTCTTGCAAGTAAGTGAGCTCACGCTGTTAGTTGCACTCTCAGATGTGCAAGTTTTTGTCCAGCAAAGGAATCTTTTCTTACCAGGAATCTGAAACAAAGAGAGATACAGCTGTTCCATCTCCTCCTCTGACAGGTAGACTGGGAACGTGGTACAATCCAACAACAGATGACAAGCTGCAGCGAAAGCTTCCTTGCAGTCACCTCTAAGGGGTCCCAAGACAAGCATCACTTGCTCTAAGTCCCACTCTTCTTCCTTTTCTTTTTTATTACCAGAGTTGTGTTCAGAAGAAAGAAGATGGGAACTCTTGTTCTTGAACGGTGATCCTCGAACTGAGAACAAGTCTGAAAGTATTTGTTTAAACTGAGGTACAGTCATTTGCTTTGCTTCCCATGCACTCTTTTTCTTGCTAGCACTTTCAGGTAATCTGTAGCCGTTTTCTTTTTTCTCTTTTCCCTCCAGACTCATTGCTGAGATGCTTTCATTACTTGCTTCTTGAAACTGCACCCCAAAAATGTATTTACTGGCAAACTTGGCAAGCAGCTCTTGGATGCAGTGCAAAGTCTTCTGCATGCTCCCCCCTTTTTTCCAGACATCATCTCTCTCAAGGGTCACAGTTGGCACCCCTAAGTGCTGAGAGAGCTCTGGGGAAGAAGTGCTTAGACCAATGCCACTGTCTTCTGACTTCAGGGGAGGGAACGGAGTCTCATCCTCTTCCTGCAGCACTGACTTGGTCTCCAAGGTTACATCCCCACTGTCCCTTTTCACTGGGCTCTAAAACAGAAACAGTAATGTGGTTAATGTGGCACTACATTGATCATTTTAAAGTATGTGAACTGTGGCAAGCAAATAGAAACAGCAATGAAAGGAAAAAAAACAAGAAATAGTAACTGCAATTTCCAGACGCAGATTACTTTAATAAAATCAGTACTGATAAGCAGTCCAATTCAATAGCATTTAAAACGTAACAAATGTTTATGTAGACCTCACAATCCTTGACTCATCAAACATCAACAGATCCGTGTCTACAAATACTTGGCAAATAGAAATGTTTCCTTAAAAACAATTCATCACTGGAACAGTATTACTTATATCTGATTATTTCCAGCCAGATGCATTTCTTTGTTCTACTTCAAAACTTTGCCAGGCTGTGCTTGTGTGACTGCTTCACACCATCTATTCCTCATTCGCTGTCATGGTCTCCTGCACCCAAATAATACCACATTGTGTTAAACTAAAATATCAGTTTAAAGCCTTACGGACCCAACCAGCTGTAATGCTGGGCTTGACCTGGCAACTCTTAAGAACTGCATGACGCCATGTGCCTTTTCAAATGGTTAAGATCACATTCTTCTCAAGAGGTTGGATTATAGCCCCAGTTTCAGACGAGACTCCTTCATCCTCACGAGTAATTCAAACAAGTCATAAATGGATGCCCAATATGAATTATAGGACACTGAGCAGCTCTTAAAGGGGCAAAAGGAGATAAGCTTTGAAAATCTTTACTGCTGCGTTTAACATTGACATTTAGAGAATTAGCATTTAAAAATAAGGTTTGTCACTATTAACTATAACGTCTATAAGTACTGGAGAAATACCTACCCCATTTCCACTGCCTGTCTCAACGTCCAAATAGGAAGGGGGCATTTGTACTTTGCTAAGCACCTTAAAACAGGTCCTTAAGGCATGAGTGAGTTCAGGTAAACTTAATACTTCCATGTTTTCTGAGAGAGATTGCACCATATAACTGAGCATCTGGGGAAGATACTGAGTCTGCACTTCAGAGTAGAGTTCCTAAAATAAATAAGAATTGTTTAAAATAGTTATCAGACATAATTATTCAGCTGTGTAGCAGCACTAGTTAATCATTGATAACATCGGTTCACGAATAGTTAAACTGTAAAAATCTGATTCGGTGCTATTCTTTCTTCTTTTATTCTGTATGATAAAAAACAAATAATTCCCCAAATGTTTTAGGATAATCAGTAAGCTACTAAGAGACAAAGTCCCAGCAAATGATTTACCCAAGAACAAACAAACAAAAAAAAATACACATTTTCATTCCTTTCAAAGAATCACCATATTTGAAAAGGAAAAAAATTTTCATTTTGCTAGGCAATAGCAAGGATAGCTATATAAAAGCACACGCAACTATACTTTGCAGGACATGTCATGCATACACACATGCCTGCTCATTTGCTTATTTCCATTTTATGTAGTCACAATACAAATTATTTGTTTTCAAGTATCTAAAGATGTTTAAGTAGTTAACTGCAAGTTTGCCTTACCAAAGGAATCACGTCAAGAAGAAACACCAATAGTGTACAGAGCTCTGAAATTGTAGGAGGAGTACTAACATTTTCCAGAGGGTATCTCGTCTTTGTAGATTTGTTTCTGGCATGGAGAGAAACTTCATTTTGTAAACTCTTTTCATATCAAAATTCTTATTACAGTAAAATAGGTTTCAGCAAAATAAGTACAAAATACTGACCTAGGCCTTCTAAGGCAAAGTAAAATGGGACTTCTAATACAGCAGCATAAACCATTCTGTTAAAACCACCTAAATGGCAGCTTGTATGTGAGATGCTAAAGTGCTTCTAGTTTTCAGATCAAATCTCTACAGACTATCTTATTAATTTAAGTATAACTTAATGTCTTACATTTAAAAGGAAACAAAAGTTATCTTTTTCCTCAAAAACAGTTTCTTTGTCTTCATTGGAAGAACAATATCTTCCCTCTTAAGTCTTTCCCACCCTCAGCTGCCATTTTTGAACATCACTTCTTTTGTTGTTATTTTCTTCCAGGTTATTTTTTCATGCAATTGATTACTTGATTGAATTTCTGAATTATTTTAGAATGAGATGGATATTTATGTTGCATGCTAACATATATTAAGGCCCTACCAAAATATATTTTGATAAAATTTCTTTATGATCTTATATAGATATCTGTTAAGCAGCATTTTCAGGGGATGGAGAGGGATGTTATTGTTTAATAACAAACACCTGAAACAGTCTTCAAAACATTTGGTCATGTAATCCCAAAGGAAATCCGTGCTTAAGGATGTGATCAGCAAATTGACTGTTTTGACAATTTCCGAAGCATTTTTGTTCTCTTTGATTGCACTGTGTAAAAGGAGAAAGAAAATGGAAAAAAAGAAAAAGATGTCAGTGAGGATTTTAAGAGCATGCATGTTATATAGTAACTAATGCATTCTAAAAACTTTTTTCCTTCTTACTCTGCAATCTACAAAAAAATGATTGCTTTAAATCAAGAGCTACATCAAACTGGAATGGCTAAATTTTGAGTATCTTTCTCCAAGATGAAAGAAATCAAACCTTATTTAATCAACACCAATGCCATGCAGTGTACTCCATTTTTTTCTGTGCTAATCAAAGAGAAATCACCTATGTGTGTAAAACACCTGGAAAGTCGTAAGAAATCTGGTCTTTTATACAATAATATTAACTTAAGTAATATTATTAACTTATTTAAAGGAAGTTGGCTTAGCATATATGGTATGATTTCAGTTCATAATTGCAAACTTGTAGTTGTACCTTGCAAGTACGTTGCCACTTTGATTGTAGCTTAGTTTGAGATCAGAACCAAGAGCATCTTTGCAGTAGGAATAAAAGGCTCTAATAACTTCAAGGAACAGATCCCCAACAACCTGTGGCCCTACAATCGAAAGAAAAAAAAAGTATCCCGTAATTGTGCCAGGCAGTTCAGTTAAAAGTTTACTTAAATTTAAATTAGCGGTTACTAGACCAAAACAACAACAACAACAAAAACATTAACAACAACAAAAATACCAAGATTCCTGAAGTATGAGGAAAATGTTTATGTGGCTTTTTAAAATGTCAATGTTTTTGACACATCTCAGTCAAAATGAACTTAACTACTTAGTTTTTTAGTGGTGGTGGTGGTTTTTGTTTCTAAACTTTAGTTAATACCACTCTGGTGTTTCATTTTTATGAACTTTTAAAAGTAACATCTGGGAAGAAATAGCACTGATGCTGCACTACACTTGAGACAGTTCAGTAAGAAACCTACACTGCAGCAATTGTAAGTGGGCATAATCACACCATAAACCTGCAATTCACATACCAAGAATAATCACCATGTCTCTATCTATGAGAAAATAAGCAGATTTCCCACTACACATTTATCATAGTAGCCTTGATTAAATTTTGAGGAACAAAATCTGAAAAAAAAAAAAAAAGATATGTACTTGTGGAAGTTCAAGTTAGATGTGTACTGTCAACCACACCTGATTTTCATGGCCAGTACTTCTTTGTTTTATCTGAAATTGTGTATAAACAATAAACATGCACAACACCCCAAATACTGAATTTAAAAATATATATTTAAACCATTCCAATGAGTGTTTCTACAGGGGAAAAAAAGGAAGATACATCACTAAGAGTAGCAGAAAAAGTCCAAGATTCTTGTTATGTTTTCTACTGCTACTTTTAAAAAATAAAGTTCTATTGCTAAAACAATTTCAAAAGGAAGTGAAAGTCATACTAGCTTAAGGTTCAAGAAATTATTTGTGTGCTGATCAAAAGAGAAAGAATATTGCTGTATAACGAAGTTCATCAAAATAATCCATATTTGTGGTTTGGTTTAACACTGTCAGCAAAATAAAACGTATAACCCATCAGATTCACATAATATAATTGCAAAGATTTATCTGTACATGGTTCTTACAAAATCCTATGAAACCCTAAAATCTGTCTAGTCCTTTTAAGATTTTTTTTTTTTTTGACACAGAAAAGAGAAGTTGCCCTTTAAAGGGCGGGCTGGCAGGGCCTCACCCTCAGGGAGCTTCTTGTACACAACAGCACCGACATGTGACAGGCAGGGAAGAGGAGGAAATGCTTCATAGCTCAGTCATTAAGTCTCAGACTGTACCGCCCACAGCAGAGACACCCCCACCTCCCCACACCCCAAACAGGTTATTTCCAGGTGGAGCAGCTGCAGGTAAATGGCACTGCCCATTTTGGCAGCAGTAGCACCATGAAGTTGCAGCCTACAGTGTCTGGAAAAACATCAACACTAGCGTGAAGCAAGTCTATAGCAAGGCCCACAAGCACAGCCAAGCACTGGAAACAAGTCCAGGGAAAAACAGAAACAGTACTGGTAGTTTTCCATGTAGAAGCCTCCTTATAAGATGGGGGGGGGGGGGGGGGGGAAAGATGCCCAATGGATCAAACTTGAAAGATTAAGCTCCAAGGAACGAATGGAGCAGAATATTGAGGTTAGGGCAGAAACAGTTTTCTTTTAGACTGGACCCTCAGACTGCAGTCTGGGCACAGCAGAAAGTTATTGTTACAATACTTCCAGGCTACACAATGTTCTTCAGAAAAGCCAGAGATAATCTGAAGGGTGCTTGCTCCAGAGCACTGTTCTGAACCAGTTCAAAGGCAAGGAAGACAGTCCCCCTGCACAGTAATGCACAACGCACACAAACTCAAAATTCTGCAGGGTGTTGTCCAGAGTCCTACTTCCAAAGCTGATGAACACCAACTTATAACAGATTTTAGCAGTCAGGACAGATGTGACAAGTAACATTACCTATTTCAGGTTTATCAAGGAGACTGATTAGGATGCGGAAAGGTTTCAAATAGGCTTGATGCTGTTCCTCTGTATCAGACTCTGAGAATTTCTGATGTAAAATTTCAGCCAAACTCTAGGAAAAAGAAAACATCACAATGTTATATATAGAAGAGAGATTGCCATTTTATTAAGCGCTGAAGTCTTCCTAAGTTTGATTTTGTACAGCACCAACTACAGTCGAATTTCAGTTTTCCATATAGGGTAGACAAATCAATGACATCTTCCAATCATGAACACTCAAGAGCTGATCTTATTCAGGGAAGCATGCTTAAATAATTCAGGTAGTTCATCAAAGATGCTACCCTTTGGTTTCATTAGATTCCATTTGTATTTGTAAGGACATATAATATCGGGACAAATAAAGCACAGCAAGCACTCAGATGAAAATGTAACCACTAAGAGGATACTATATTCAGAGATAGAAAGCTTTGAAGGACAAGCTAACACATTTTAAACACAGTTTGAAATTTACAAAGGTCAGAAAAATATCTGTATAGACTGACCACCAACCTCAACTAAAAGATCTTTAGAGTATTTTCCAAAAAAATAAATAGCATGGTCTTCAGAAGATGTTGAGTCTGGAGCGAAAGTACCCCCTTTAATATCAGAGCCTACAAGATAAACAGAGGCATCACAGGTACAGAGAAACACTGCATTACAGTCAACTACATACACCACAGAACACTACACACATATTGTCTATACAAGTACTGAAATTAACACTGCATTTTTTACATTTGTAATTTTAACATTTTGGTTGAAAGCAACTCACGTGCTGCCCAAGGAGAGCCCCCATAACCCAGTTTGAGGCATCCAAATGTGTTATACTGAACTTTGAACTTAAAATCAAAACCAAAGTCAGGTCCAGACATGGGTCATCAAGGGCAGCCATCAAGCAACTAACTACGCAGCTAGAACTCATCATAACACTTTTAGTCACCTCTGGCATTAAAAAGGAGGAGAAGCAATAGCTCTTTCACAACTCCTTTGACAATTAAGCCTACAAAGAAATCTTTAATAGACTAGTTTAAAATAGCAACCTACTCTGCAGAGCACTGAACTACTCCTGAGTGAACCGTGGAAGAGGCCAGAAATAACTCATCAGATACCCGGTGATTCAGGGCAGTGAAATGAATTCAACTCTGAAGAGAAAATCTGTTCAATAAAACCAAGCATTCATTTGGCAAACAGGTACTTCATAAATGGAAGCTAAACAACATTTTATTTTATCATCTTCCATTAGCTGCTGAAATTGCATGTTACATTTTAACCAGCTAAACAGTTTTCTTAGGTATTGAGAACACTAAATAGTGCAGTATATTGTGCAGTACCTAGCAACCATGCGTATAATCTTCTGTTGAGTGACATGTCTCTCCTCAGCAATGTCTGTGTAGCTGCTGACAGAATATGGACTAAATCAGACCTGCGCAGCAGAATAGCGCTTTCATCGCAGTCCTAGGATGAAAAACAAAGATAGCTTAGCTGTTTGTGAATACTCAAACAAGTCAAAGTTGTAATGAGGTGTTGTTGTTGTTGCTGCTTTTTAAATTGGTAATATTAGTGTTCTTGGAAAAAAATATCAACAACGCAGTATTTTGTATACTAAAAAATTCAAGAAAAGGAATCTGACCGTCGTGTGACCACTTTCATATTTATAGCACAGAGCCATAGTTAAGCTAAAAATACTGAAGACTTCATTATGTTATGTCTTAAGACTTAAAATTACTTGGTACCTTCAAAATACTGACTATACTACTAGGTGAGTTAGGAAACGATGGGGAACAGCTAATGTTTTAAGCAGTATTTGTTTTTCTAGCCTTTCACAGAAGTATCTTAGTTTAGTACAGACAAATCCAAATGCTCATTTTTTCTCTGTGCAGCTTCTCAGGCCTGAATACTTCAAACACCTTCCAATTATCACAACTTTCACCATCAAAGCACAGCTTCATTTGAAGCATTCTGATGATGTAAAACTGAGTTAGCTGTAAGGGGTCTGAGTAACAGAGGTCTCTCTGCTCCTATTAAAATTGACAGAGGAGAAAAAAACCTGCAAAATCTGTTTACTGATTTTGGAAGTCAGACAAAATTCAGCCATTTGGTAATAACAGCTGGATTGGTTCCAAAGAAGATACTTTTCTGCACAAAATGCACACGTGACAATATTAAAATAGTCTTCTTACCAAAGCTGTATAAAATGGGAAGAAGAAGAGAATCACTTCCAGAGTGTTTCTTTGCACAAGAACATTTGAATCCAGTACTGATACGCACAAAGACTTCATCTGTAAAAGGAAAAGAAAGCACAATGGTGTTTTACTTCATGATAATATTTAATCTACAATCACTGCAAATAATCACAAGAAGAAAAATAAAGCAAAAACATTTTTTTTTTTTTTACAAATCTTATTTACAAATATTGAACAATATTGTTTTAAATAAGAGGATACATTACACATTTACTTCCCATCCCCCAAGAAGCGTTTTGTGGAATGTTGTCAAAATATTATTAATACTTACAAAATACTTGGTTTTATAACAATACAGAATGTCACAATGTGGTATCACTAGCTACCAGTCTCACAAAATTCAGGTATTAATTACATAAGGTAGCATTATAGTAATTGTATCACGAAAATAAATTACTACCTCTTGAAGTTTTCTATTTTACTGAATAAAAAGATACTAAATTTCAGAATTGTCTTCTAGATTGTAAACACTTGAGAAATCCACATTATAAATTGTATATAAGGTATTCAGAATTTTGCCTAAGATATAATTCAGAATAAGTAGATATATCTTTATATGTAACGTAGTACATTTTAAGGTCTTATACAGTACTGATTGTCAAAAAGCACAGAAACTTCAGTAGATTTGCATTCTGCAGAGTAAACAAAATCTGTATGGGAGATTCTCGGGTACATTTCAGACACAATGGTCACATGAAGAAATCGTATCAAGCAATTCTTAATTGTAGACCTTTCAGCCTTTTTTCTCTGACTTAAGAGTGTGCCATTCTAATACAACACAGAGAAGGCACACAACATGCTAGCATGCTGGCATTATGGTAGATAAGACTGTTCCACAAGGAGCGTGATGAACTTACTGTGAGCTTATAATCAGTGCCAAGCATGTACTTCTGCTGTTTTCCGGACAGCTCTCTGTTGATATGACTGACAACAAAAAGAGAAGCAGGCAGCCTGATGGACGGGCTGACCAGAACACTGCCCCAGAGTGCTCCATAGAAAACTTCTTTGCCCATTAATAAGGAGAGCTTCACAAGCAAAGCATCTGTTCTGTACAGAAATATATTTGACATGAAGTAACAGATTTGTTAGTACAGTTTTATACCATACAAAGGCAATTCTACACAAAGCTAGTATTCTAGGTCACAACATTTAATTTCATCCTCTTTGTATTATCAGTATTGCCCTTTTGACATGAAGATGGCCAGCATCTGATTGAAAAAAAAGAAAAACAAACAAACAAAAATGCTAGCCTCAATACTTTGTCACTGTGCTACTCACTGAAAAAAAGTTTCTCTGCGTACTTTGGAAACTTCTACAGTGATCACCTGCAAACAGTAAGCTCTGAAGAAATTATGGCAGCAGCTCTGATTGCAAAATATTTAACATATGTAATGCTGAACTGGAAATACTTTAAGCTAACAGTAGACTTGGAAAGCCAATTTTATCAGCCTGGAAATTGGCAGATATCCCATATATTCATACTTACAAACCAACGGGCTCAACTTTTAAGTCTTGAATGAATAAAAACATGAGATAAAGTGACACACTGTCAGTTATTGCACACAGAACTGGTACACTGAATGGCAATCATGTCGGAGGTCCTATGACTAAAAGGCACATTCTCTGCTTTGGCAACTGTGTCAGTACTCTGGTGTTGAAATCTCACATGAGGAATGTAGAAGTGAAAAGGGAGAAGTCCAGTACAGAAGAGGAAAAAAAAAGTCATCCCAAACCTTTACCCATTTCTTTATAAAGTAGCCTTCAAACCATTTTTTCTTTTCCATGCATGTGTGTATGTTTAAGCATTAGAAGGAAAGTGTCTATGCTGAAACACAACCTGAACTAGTACTTCTGCCACTTTCAGGAACAGCAGGAGATATATTAGTACTAGTCCGTAACGTCAGTTTCAGAATAAGCTGAAACTCCTTTAAAGGCTCGAGATGGATAGAAAATTTAGTTCCAACAGATTCCCTTTCTTCCCAAGTCCTCAACAACCAGTGCTGTTGAGGAAATGAGGAAAACTATGTATCATCACTGTGTCTCATGAGCCTGCCTGACAAAAAGCACATACTAAAATTTATCTTTCTACAGCAGATGTGTAAGAGGTATACACGTGCCCACAGATCTGGAGTTGCCAACTGAATGCTATTCACCAAGCTGAGAACACATGCCATCTATTCTTAGCTGCTCCAGCGACTGATACAAGTCTTCAGTTTAACAATTGTTTTTAAGAGGAGGCATTAGATGTAGAACTGTTTTATCAACTGTAGTGTATGTAGTTTACCATTCAAAAAGGGCAGAGAGCAGCCAACACATCCAGATTGGAAACACAGAAGGAAGTGCATTACAAATGCAGTGTTTAGTGACTGTTTAAGCAAAGAAACATTTGAATGAAACCTACAGTGGTTGAGCTCTTATAAGATCTTACAAAACATTTCCCGTAACTGAAATAAAACCATTACGCAAATGGGCGCTCTTCTCAGCACGCTTATTGATCCTGACTTTATCATACCAAATGTCATTGTCATTACTGCCAGGGGTACCTGGGAATGAGTGAGATTCTTTTTTCCTCAACAGATGCTGGAAGGGTTGCCGCTTGCTTATGTTTTCAGAACCTGAGGGTAAGTATCTGCTATAGAAAGACTGAAAAGAAGATACAATTCAGCTGCTCTCTCATGTTACAACATTTAAATAGAATTTTCCACAGAGCAGTGGTTTGGAGAGTCAGGTTAATTATTCAGGAGTTTGGAAGGGTTTTTAAAAATGCTTTTTCATTCTCTTCTCTCAACACATCTATTTTTAACCCTCCTTTTCCTCTTCTGTCCTTTCCTCCTCCTGAGATGAAAATAGAAGGGGAAAGGGTTTTTAACGCTATTCATTGCATCTTTCAAGGACTCCTCATTCTTCAACCCTTAGAAGCCCTTTATCAAACCTCTTTACATTGATAGCCAAAAGAAATTCCTCGAGAATTCCCTAAGAAAGCAAAACACTGTGTATTACTTTTAAATTACTGTTAGTTCTCACCTGTCATAAATTTCTGATCCTTCTTCCAGTCCAGGCAGCAGTCCAATTACAAAGGCTTGAAGACCAGGCAGAAGGGACTTTTGGAGAGGAAGAAAATATTTTTCATATAAACCAAGAAGAACAGGCCTCACTGACATTGCTGCATTTGCCAGAAGAGGAAACAAACCAGAGCTATTAAAAAAAAAAAAAAAGAATAAAAATATAATTTAGTCAATTAAAAGAGGGTGTGAAATGCATAAGCCTTTAAAGAGAAGCTTACCTGTACAAGAATAAGTCCTTGGCGAGCCATTTTGTCCCAATTATTTTAAAGATTATTTCATAAGTTTCTAGTGCCTTTAAATGTACTCCACTAGGTAGTGCTGGATGCAAACACTGAGATAATCTTTTACTGATGATCAGACGCCTTGGCAACAGAGAATACTTCAGGTTACTCTGAAGAGCCTGTGGCAGAAAGGAGATTAGAATGAACAGCTGTAATGTTAAAGATGATATATAATATAAATGTATTTCAAAGGTTTTCTATTAGCAAACTGAGAACTAAATAACATATTCAAGAGTTTTCTCCCATAAATGCAGTTTGTTACACTTAACCAGCAATTGAGTTTCCATATAAATTAGTCATGAATAATAGAGAAAAGTCTGGTCTCGCTGTCCCTAGAAACTGGAACTGGAAATCAAATGAGGGGACAGGGACAGTGTTCCCTTATCCTATCTCCAATAATAGCGGGGAAGTGACAAGAGGAGTCTGGTAATAACATAAGAATTAAATAACCATCTTTCCTCATAAATCAACATTTCACTTATAGCTGAAATAAACAACCCTTCCACTAATGCAGGCATGGTTAGATGGGACAATAGCATCTTTGATGTTACTTATAATCCTGTGTGGCTATATTCAGTAAGCTTTAGTAACTATAGCCACTGTACAGATGTATAAGTAAAAAAACCTTCAGGATAGGAAATAATTAAGTATTGCAGACAGGCCAGGTCTCTGGAAAAACAAGCTGTATCACTTTTCTTTGGGAAGATTACACTTTTCTTCAAACGATGCATGCATTTCAGCAGGGCAATTAAATGTGCTTCTGCAATTGAGAAAGAGATGATTAAATAAATAGGTTACAAGTAAATGCTACTTCAGCCTTTGATCACCATCTGCTAAGGCAAACAAGTGTTTTACTGCAGGTCGACATTTGGGATGTTTTCAGGATTAGGCAAACTCTTGACTCTCCCAAAGGGTAAGCCACAGCTTTATTCTGTGCAGCTGCTTTAAACTCGATGTTCATCTACCATGCCTGAAAAAGGTTTTGAAAAACCAATGGACAAATAAGCTAAACCACGCTCACTCAATTAAAAAAATAGTTCAGCAATGACCACAGCATTCATTTGAACACTGAATGCTGAATACTCATATCAGCAGTAAGACACAGAACACATCACATTTAAAAGTGTGTGCAGTGTATCATTTAAGACTTTGCAGTAGGTGGCCACGAGAAGTTAGAATCCACGACACTACCATTGCATTTTATCTCTCATTTGCTGCCCTGCCTAAGCTGAGAAATCAGTTGTTAGGGAAGAGTTTCTATTAAATAAACTTCATTCAAGAAGAAAAAGGCTGTGAGTCCGTAACTACAGTAAAACAGAAAGAAATGTCACACCACTCTGAAATACATACAGTACAAGTGCCATTTGGAGCCCATTAATTTCCTTTCTTCCTCACAAAGAGATCTGCATTTTAATAGGTATTAAAAGCTAGAATTGAAGAATACAGCAGAATTTTACACATGAAATTACATTATCTTCATATTTGAGAGGGAGAAAAGAATACTTAATATGTTGTTGTCTTGCAGCAACTTCAAAACCAGGTTGAAAGCTGGACTTTGAAACATTCTGTTTATATTGGTTGGTATATATTTGCCCACACCCTCTGTATATACAAAATAAGGTAATTACAAAAAATATGCTAGTGGTAAATATTTTCTCCCCGATCTTAAGATCGAACAAATACCATCTTAATATTCTACCAGGCAAAATTTAATATTATCTAGGTAGAAAACAGCAGATGGACAGCTCTCCTCACGGGCTTGGGAACTGACGTGTACCATTCACCCATTCTTTTGATTCTTGTGAGCTTGATTTGATGGTGTTCAGCTACATATGGGCTGAAGCCCACCCACTTTTTTCTCCTTTTCTCCAACTGCCTTCCACGTTAGCAGCTATGATGGCAGAAGCGTTAAATGTCACTGGCACTCCTAGTAAGAGTTGGCTGGAGAAGCCTGGACTGTCAGCAAGCACTCCACACACGGTAAGATCATCACAGGGTTTGGTTTTCATAGATCAGTGAGAAACCAACAATCCCAGAAAATCAAGAAGCATTTGACCTCCCACTGGATTTTAAAATAAGGATTTTTTTCCTGGCGTAATGAATAGAATGAGACATACAAAACAATGACTTGTGTCCACGGGCATATCCAGATTGCAACTTTTTCAAGGTTCTTTTTCTTTATGGCTGACCAGAGAATATATTATGCACACATAAGATTTTCTAATGCATAACCACGCTTGTAGTTTCTTTGAACATGAGATATAAAGGGTAGAAAGAAAGGACTATTTACTCTTTATGACAGTGTATATACATGACCTAAAGCACTAAACAAACACAGGCACACATACACAAACAGGAGTATTTTTATTTCCACGTTTACTGTTTTAAGAAAACCTGCACTGCTTTATAGAACCACTAGAGATCAGTTTGCTCAATTTGTCTAGACATAAAATAAATAAGAAAATCAAGTAAATATTTTTATTCACATAACTAGAATTCTAGAAAAATGCAGCATGTACATCCATCTGTAAGATTATCTTCAATCAGGAGATACTCTTGTTTAAGTCAACATTGGTTGGGAGGGGATAAAGGAGAGCCTATGATTCCATTTTCCACTGATCCATATTCCAAATAAGTATGAAAAAAAAAATCTAAATAGAGCTCCAGCTTCTACTAAAATAGCAGTGTGAAGTTCAAAGACTGTAGTGAGGAAACTAAACTAGGAGCTGGAGTTATATCAAAAGAAGAAAAAAAAAAGACATATCCCTAGTCCCGTACACTGTGTTTGTGCACTGGGTGTGAAGTTTCACAAAGCTATTACAAGGCAAAGCTTCTTTTCTTGAAGATATAAGGCTTGTCTTCAACAGAAGGCAAGTGGTGCTCATGTTTGCAACTCAGCCAACGGCTGTCATAAAGGCACGGCAGTCACACTCCTCATATGAAGTAACTGGTGTAATTAATGCCTGTGCTCACGGGCTCTGCATTTCAGAAGAATCCTTTTCTTCCCTCCCCTCAAGAACAGACATATTGTAGCATTAAATGTTACTACTGAAATAACACTTGTGTAGCAGCAATGGTTTTTGTAGTTTCTCCCCCCTTTCCCTCTACTCTGTTTGAATTCAGAATAGAGCTACAGGCATTTTGGATATTAAAAAAATAATAATAAAAATTAAAAGCATCTCTTTCACAGGCAGGCCTGCATATGTTGAGCCACTACCTATTTCTAGGTTAGGGGAAAAAAAAAGAAAAGCCCTAGAAATTTCTTCTATCAAAGAGACTTTGCAGAGCTGTATACAGTTGTATCCTATTACAATGTTGGAACAAGCCAGCAAAATCCACAACAGCACAATCCCATTTAGCTCTAAATCAATTGTGGATGCAGCAATCTGTGCTGAAGATTTGAAAACCTTAACGACAAAACAGTGTTTTCCAAACACAAAACATATGCAAATTTGCAAAAATAATAATAAAAGAATAGTTCGAAGCTGTATCCACGAACAGTAATGGGAAGAGAATAACCCCACTCTTGAAGCATGAAGTAGCTTAGGCTGCAGCTACTAAAAGACTCGTTTATGTAATTAGAGATAGGACTCATCACCATGGTGTGGGATAACACACGCCATACAAATTTAAAACCAAAAATCTCTCCCCTGCAAGCTCAGAGTGTAGCTTAAGTAAGATAGCAACTTTCACCAATGCTAGCTTTTGTTAAAAGAAGTTTCCCTCCGACTTTCATTCATGCTCACACTTGGTACCTGCAATTCTGTTCAAATGCTGCAGGGGAGATTCACCTGATATAACCCTAAATGTCTAGGTCAGCTAAAAAACACAGGCAAAACTGCATTAATTCACCTCAGGCTCCCTATAGAGTCAGTGAGGAACACAGGCAGTTTTAGGACAGGACTCATCTGGCCTACTTTAAAGAGCAAGAGGTGAGTCACAACTAACTAAAAACCTTTCCCTGCCTGACAGTGATTCGAAGTAAAGCTGTCCACAGCAGAGATATAGACAAAGTTAGATAAGGTTCACCTCTCTCAAATGGCAAAACACAATCTTTTGAGAGATCTACAAACTGACCACTCTGGCTGATCATTCAGACTGAAGCTGGCCAGTTTCTCTGCTGCTTCTGTGGTTCTAGAAGTCACCATGAAACAGAATTTTGATTGAGAGAAGCAACAGAGAAGCTGTGAAAAAGAACCTTTAGTTTAACCTTAGTAGAGAAGGCTAAACAGGTAATAGAAAGAAGTACCATGGCTGTCTCTGTTCACCGAAAGTAACAGCAGCAGGAGCTCCAAGATCACTTTTTTAGTCATGGCCAAAAGCATCTGGATTTGCTCCCTCCGTTATTTACCCTCACCTTTAAGTAGGAAGAGACTGCACTGGTTCCTCCAGCCCTTGCACTGAAAGAGTGATTCTACTGAACTTCTATGGCAATAAGTGGGATGTGGGTGTCTGCTTGTGAGACTCAATAGTACAAAGTAACTGTTGAAGCCTACCTATAGGAGAAAAAGCCTCAGAAAATATTACAAGCACATAAGCAAAACCACCCACAATTGAAGTCGGCAATACAAAGATCCTTATAAAGCTTATGCTTATAAAAGCATGAAAAGTCCTCCCAGAACTCCTCAACTTACTCCTCTTCACTCTCTCTCCCTTTCCATTTTCATGTTTGCTTAGCAATAGGCAACACTGCTCTCCAGTTACTGACACCCAGGTTCACGTGCAGCATTAAAAAATGTTTTTAAAGACATTTTTATCACTAAAATAATGATAGTCTACTTCCTCCTCCCCACTTTCTCACTGCTCATTCATCTTTGGGTTATAAGAAACCAACTGCAGATGAAATTAGGCTCTTTACGTTAGAACCCTCTACAAACAGAACTCACCAACAATATTTATGTTTTAGATCATAATAGATCAAGCAATCATAGAATTTAAGAGAATAGCTATTGATGCCTTATTTCACAATCTTCCTTCTGGTGGCACATTCCCCTGACTTATCTGTTGTCATCCCTATTTTCAGATAACAGGCAGAAGCAGATGAACACTGGGGTTGATTGCTCTACCAACTCTTATGCTCCTAAGATGATTAAGTCCACAAAATACTATGGCAGATGGACTGATGTAACAGCTAAAAGCCTTCTTGCTTGGCTTCTGCTGTGCTGCTATGTGTTTTGGCAATTCTGTACCTGCATAAGAGTTTTGGATCGGTGTTAATCAGTTTCAGTGTATTTACCTAAGTCATGATAAAAGGTCGAAGCTGAATTCTTGACATAGGTATGTAATCTCTAAGCCTAAGT
This sequence comes from Anas platyrhynchos, assembly GCF_047663525.1. NCBI lineage: Eukaryota > Metazoa > Chordata > Aves > Anseriformes > Anatidae > Anas > Anas platyrhynchos. Next base: position 112,057,297 of record NC_092587.1, on the reverse strand, counting down.
GTGGTTTTCCCTTTCCAGAGAAGCATTCTGAAGGCCTTTATCTCTCCTTATTGCCCTCAGCGGGAATCAGAAAGAAACAGTGAAGGCAGAAACAGTGAAGGCAGAAACATTACTCCTATTGACAGCAAATCCAGCTTCTCTCCACAAAGAGGAAGGAACTTGGCTGCCCTAAAAAAACCTTCGATTTGGACTCTCCTCCCCTTTGCAAACTGTAAAATTAAGGTTTAGCAACAACAGCACAATCATGTGGGGCATCTGTTCTAACAACAGATGCTGCCTTATGAATTCTGCAAGTTGTCTCCTCCCATCCCTGTTTACTTGATGATGCAACTACTCTTGCTCCATGTACACTCACGACAAGCGTTATGTTAAAATAGACCAAATGGGACACAAATAACATACACCTCATTCCTTGGCAAGAGAAGACATACTTCCTAGATGTTTTCCTGTACAAGTCTTTTTCTTTCTCCCCGTGTCCAGCCATATTTTCCATGGTCATACAAAATGCACCAGCAAATCAGTTATTTCCCCAAATACAATGATGTGGTCAACTAAGTGTGATCTTTAAATATGAATTTTGACTCAAAAGCCATGCTAAAATCTTTGAGCTCTTGTCCTACATAAAGCATTACTTAGCTGCTCTAGATTGCTCTAATTTAACCAACATCCTGAAGATTTTTTAAGGTAAAATCTAAATTAGGCTTAAACTGTATAAAGGAAACAAACACCATTCAAATGAAACCTATGCTGGTTTTACCAGAATTTCTCATATTCATATAAAAGATTCTGATTTAGTAGCTTCCATTACCCCTTCCTATATGAAAGAGTATTTCTTGAATGATTTTTCAATTTTGCTATGTACTGTAAGTTACAGAAAATTTAATAACAATACAAAGACAATAAATCAATGAAAAAAGTTTCCTTTAACACCATACCTTATTGAGTTTGCCAAGGGAAGATATAAGGTCTGCCCATTCACTTGATGATTCAAAGTTTCTCAAAGCTTTCTCAATTGCTGAAGAATAATTTCTGTATCTATAATCGCCAAGTAACTCCTGTTCTTCTGGATCCATCTTTGGTTCTCATATCAAGGTGAAATTTCCTGGTAAACTAAAATATGTACATAGTTACAAAGAGGAAAAGGAAACTTAAGATCTGTCAAACCAAAAATAATCATAAGATAACAATAGATAAATAGAAACACTGACAGATTGCAACAAACCGGTCATCTGATCAAGTTGCAACATGAAGCCGAAAAGCATTTTACAAGCATGACTTCAACTCTCCACTGCCTGTTTTTGTGGTTTTGCAGTCACATTTTTCTATTTATGAAACATGTTTTTTTCCTTCCATGCACGTGGAACTGTCACACAATAAAAAAAAAAAAAGGAAAGGAAAGTATAAAAGTCTCATTGTAAACAGGCTGAGAAGCGGTTAGGGAGACATACATAGCTTTCATAACTTATCTGGGCAGTGTTTTGAAATGTTAACTGTAGCAGTGGAACGTGAAACATTTCATATCTAAATATGAATTTTCAGGGGAATCCTGTGAAAGGGCTCAAAGCAGCAGGATCCCTCACAACTAAGCATCTCTACTCGTCAGCAGCCGATGTATAATTCGAGGTGTTGTGCAGGACTGTCAAGCCATGCGTTCAGGTCTTCCTATAGCTCACCAAAATGTATTCACACGCTTTTACAGAGTGAAAAAACGAGTTTTACAGGCCTGATTTTTTCATATTCTGTAATGCATTTAGGTTAAAAAAATAAATAAAGCAAACGAAACCTGGTTTAGAACAGAAGGAAATGGGCCTGGTTGCATTTTACATACTATAAATCAGATCTGCACTCCTATGTTAGCCATGACAGCAGTTCTCCTGACAGACAGTATCACAATAATCTCTTAGACAAATGCTTAGGTTTAAGGATGGCAGGCTTAGGTCCACCCATGCTCTAACACTGACAGAAAAGTAAATGAAGTCCTATAAAAACATTTTATGTTTCTGAAAGGTATCTTCATTCAGTTCCCTACTGATAGGTCACAGAAATAAGTCTGAGTAATCTACACCCTTAAAAAATAAATAAATAAATAAAAAAACACAACAAATATAAAACAACAACAAAAATGAGCAACTGTGTATTGTCCTTAAACTTTAGCAAACAACAATAACTGCGTTGAGATAAGGGTTTGGTAGCAAACTCTCAGAAACAGAAAAATGCCAGCTGATGCACCCGAAAACAGCAAATGATTTTAAAGGCAGGTTTTGCCTTTGATAGTGCCCTGATAGTAGGGTTCTGTCATTGCTAATACAGCCACTTCATGTTGTCCAACCTAAAACCATCTCTCTAAAAAAAAAAAAAAAAAAAAAAAACCCACAACATACATATATATATGTATATATATATATACACATATATAGTATTATGGCAATGCCATGAAGACCACGTGCTGCTTTTTTTTTTTTTTTTTCTTTCCCCACCATGGTAAAGATTTTAAAAGCTTCTGTTTTCACCAGGATGTATGCAGTACTTCTCGCAGCAGGGAGATTACAAAAACAAACAAAACCTATTTCCCTCTGCTCCTGTAAGTACCTTAACCACTGAACTGCGTTCATGCTGCCTAAAAGCAAGCAGGAGCTAGGAAGCACTGCAGAAGCTCCGTGCAAGCCAGGAGTACCTCCAGCTTCATAAATAACGCATCTGCCCAGACCATTCAGAATCGTGCAGCCACTTTGCTGCCAAAACACATCCAGTTTCTCCATTTCTTAATGGTAAATAAAGGCAGGGATCGACTAACTGAAGACGAATCAATCCCATTATCGACAGCACTTAAGGATGATCTAAATATTCTGTGATAGTCGCGCCTGAAGCATTCTCAGAGCATTAAAACCTGGTCTATTGAGTAGAATCTAGATAGAGTTTGAGGATAAAACAGAAGGTACTGCTCAAGAGGGAAAAATATAACAACGGTAAGACTTCAACTGGGGGGAAAATAATTTATTTGGACACTTGGCTCTGACAAAAGGGCAGCACGGCGGCAGGCTGCCATCCCCAGCAGCAGCGATGGGCTCGCTGACTGGAGGCACACCAGCAAGCTTTGGGAAACCCAACCATGCCCATGCCCCACAGATGATGGAAGGTTTATTTATTTTTTAAAGCAGCAGGTCGCTGACAGGTGGCGTCTCCCTAAACCCGGGGGACAACGCGACCGCCGCGCGAGGCCGGGGAGCCAACGGCCCCCATCACGTAATGGCGGCGGCCGCCGCGCGACGCCCCCCCCCCCTCGCCCCCTTCCCACGAGCCGTTCCCGCCACGCCGCTACCTGGGGTCCCGCGGTGCGGGCGCGGCGCGGTCCTGGCGCGACGTGTCCCGGGCGGCCGGGGGGCGGGGCCACGCAGTCCCTATGGCAACGCGGGGGAACCGCCCGGCCCCGCCCGCTTCGGCAGCCCGGGAGGTACCATTGAATGGAGCCCGAGGGGGGCATGTGGTGGTAGATGGGTGTGGGAGGGCTTCGGGTGGCCCTCGATACACGGAGGCGGCTCTTGTCTCTACTCGCTTTTAATTCACTGGGGAAGATTGCCTGCTGCATGGGTCGGTGAGCGCTACAGAGGGTTATCTCCTCCCCTGTCCCCCCCCACCGGTGAGGGGAATGGTACATCCCAGCGTCTCCCCTTCTTCCAGCGCTCCGGGGGGGAGGCGCTCCCAAAATGGCGGCTGGTGGCGGTGTGAGGCGGGGAGGGGGAGCTCGGATCTCTGCCCGCTGCCTTTTCAAAAGATTCCAAAGAAAGTCGATATGCTCGAAAGTCGATATGCTTTTTCACCGTACTCACGGTGAAAAAATAAATTAGCATAATGCCCATGGAAAATAAATCACGTGAACCTGCCAGACAAGGATTTATATACTGTGTATTATATGTGTTTGTATATGCTATTTAGCCTCCGTGCGCATGTGTGTCTAGACGGGATGTAATCCTGGTAGTTAAAGTAGCTGAAAAATTCAAGGAACATCCACCTGCCTGCTCAGTTATTCCAGATAGAATAGCATTCGTGGCTTTTAAGATTATGATAGATACTGTTTCAGCGATGATCTCCAGTAAGTTTTACGTTAATACACTCTAAATTTTTCTTGAGACACCTGCCTTTCCCCTTACTAGATTTTAGTAGTATTATTTGACATATTCCTCTAGCAAATAAAAGCAACATCTAAGGGCAGTTCATGAGACTGCTTCGTGCACATGCTAGAAGAATGGAAGCAAGGTGTGGTGGCAGGAAAGCTTCCGTGTGTGCATTTAATCACCGGTTGTGTACATCACCATCTCTTCAAAGCTAAAAGGTTTAAAAAAGCGCTACTGGCCATGCATTATCTAACTATAAAATCTCGGCAATTATTCACAAGCTTTGATACAGCCCATGTGGCAATTGCACATTCCATCCATTTGGGAAGTCAGCATCTGCTGACAGTGCTCTGGTTGGTATGTATGCATGAAGCACTGCATAACCGCAGATAAAGGTGTGACTTGACAAAACACTAAAACATATTGCAGTGATCTACAGCATTATTACAGATCTGCTACAGTTTCTCAATACATTATCAGAAATGGGGTGGTAGTAGAGTGTATGCAAAAGCAGGTTCTAAACTCATCTGAGGCACCCTCCTAATACAATAAACTAACTTGTTGGTCATTTGAATACAACAGTTTTCCTTTGATATAGATGGCAGTAGATACATTCAGTACTATGGGCATCAACATAGCTTGTCTTTCTAAATGACAATGCCGTCAATTTAAGCTTCAATTTCTCAATTTTATTTTTTTGTACCTTTCAAACTTGTAGATTCATTCCTGGAAATGAAATTCAGTGCTTCTGAATATGTGCCTGACTGAGCAAAGAACTCATATTTTTGATGATGTTCTTAACACATGACATTTCTGTCCCAGCATACAGCGTGTCACTTAGAATATTTTAAAATTAGCTTCTGAGGGTTTGCTATGATTTTAGAAGTTCTTTTTCCCCTGCAAATTTGTCTCACTTGGCTGCACCAGTTGCACATGGCTAGGCAACTACGTTCATTTCATTAAGATTTCTACCCAACTTTTGAACCCATTTGCCATTTCTGCCACAAGACAGAGGTCTTCTGGAATTTAAAAGAAATGGGCAAGCAGAGGAAAGAGACTCCCCGGGGTTCCAGTTGTAGCAGCAGCGGCTGTTTCAGATAAGGTACAAGCAGGCACAGGTCTCCTGATAAGGCGACAGAAGTGCTCAGCCTGGTGGTGAGTTTTGATCAGAGCATGCACCAAAATCAACCAGACTCCAGACCAACCCACCTCCTTAGCTCTGGTGCTTACAAACCTGCTGGTTGCTTAAATCGTTGAAAAAATAACTCTGAATGCTTTTTGTTTGTTTGTTTTATCAGAGGCTATGCTAATTCAAAGCATTATTGTACTACTATAAAATGTACTACTATTCAAAGCATAATTGTACTACTATTCAGTACTTTTTATCAGGAAAGGCCATAAATCAATTTGTTGTATGCACCATTGCAGAAATGCCCATGATAACTCCTGACCCTTGGAACTGGATCAAGCAGTAGATTTACTACTGTAATCACCTCTGGAGATGGCCGGGATGCATTTCAATCTAATGAACATCACTTTAACCTTCATGTGATGTTGACATACATCTCTTTGGTTCATACTGGAAAAGTCTACTCCAAGGGTTTATCACCTATCAGATTTTATTTCTTACTGTTTAATAGAAATATTTTTCAAAATTTAAAATCTCAAATTTCTACAATGAAAACATACAGCTTCCTTATTATTTACTGAGTGAAGTTTAACAAGTTGCTTGTTTTCAGTATTTTATCTCCTTAGCAAAAAGTAAACCAATGTATTCAGAAATAAAACCAGAGCCACTACTGCCATTTGTCCTCTTAAATAACTTCATAATTTCAATCAAACAAAACAGGCAATACCCATCAGATCAGGGTGTCTGAGTGCGGGTGCGTACGTGAAGATAGCAAGGGTAGGATTTTAAGAATACAGAGTAAATGTGACTCTACATGGTGAGCAGGGACCGCAGAGAACAATTGTTCTCTTCTGGAGAAGAAACTGGAAAATGTGTAGTTGGGTACATTCTTTCAGATCTAAGTGCTATGGGTAGCTAACTTCGTGAAGCAATCTACAGACAATCTACAAGACCACAGTGTTGTCCATCTGATGGTTTCTTTTGTTGTCAGTTTCAAATGAAATCTTTACACAATAAAAATGAAAACTGAAAAATTTAAACAATGTAAAACATCGTTATTGTCCCTTTGCTTTTTTCATTATTTGAGACAAAAAGCCACAAACATTTTGTACTAATGTTAGATTGGCGTTTCAATTATATTCTGCATTTAAAGGTTTTAAGTAATACTGAAGGGCATATACAATCTAAATTTTCTTCGCATATTTTCAGTCTGAGAGGAGCTCTGCAGCATTCAGTATGTTGTTTCATACTACCATAACTGTTGGGTTCAATTAAAATTATTTGTGGACATAAATTTCCAGAGTTCTTTTCATCTTCATTTTTTATATAGGAAAACACTTAAATGAAATTTTAAGGAAACAACTTGTTAAGCTAGGTATATTTCTTCATGTTTTTATGTAAACTGACCTCAACCTCTCTAGGCATCTCTGCAGTGGAGTTTTAAAAACCAAACACACTGCACTGCAACCATAATGGATACAAAGGTGTGGTCCACACTACAGTCATCAGTGTCACAGAAGATTCAGATAGAAATTATCTGTCTGTAATCCACTTCAGAGTCATAAAGGTTTAGAGCAGGCCAGACTCCTTACTGGTTGCCCCCATACCTTTAAGGGTCACTGGCTTTCCAAAGCAAAGCTCTGCCAAACAGCAACCCTTTGGAAGTGATGGCTCCGTTATTAATCAGCATACTTTGATGTCTGTAACTTCTCCTTCAGACAGTCCCAGGGGCCCTGCACACTGTCTATATCCAGCTGATAGGGAAGCAGGTAAAGCTTCCATTCCCAATTTTGCCACTGCTGCCTGACTGCATCCTGTGCAAGCTATGGCATCACCAAGGTACTGCCCCCACTGGGCTCTCACAATTGTGAAACCAATTCCTCTATTGTCCCATGTCACTCCAGTTACTGCATTGCCAGGCATTTTCTTCGGCTAATAAATTCCAAAGTAAAAATGGTAGTGACGTGCTGTAAAAATAAAAACAGTAAATCACGTGTAAAGGATTTATATAGTAGAACAGGTCATTATTTTATCCCTTTCCTAACCCTTAAACAATCGACAAGCGTGCCAGAACCTGAAAGCAACAAAACACTTCACACATAATGGACGTGGGAGAGAAGCAAGGAAGCAGCCTAAAAAAGAAATAAATAAAAAACTGAAATGATGGTTGAACAATGCAAGCCCTGTCCAAAGGCCCAGCCTGCCACGCACGTTGTACAGCCTGTCCTCTCCTTCTGCTCCTGGCAAACAGCCCTGCCCTGGACGCCTGCCCTGCACAGTCCCAGCTCTGTTCTCAGGACACAGCCCTCACACCATTACCACAGGGGGCTGTGCATCTCCTGCCTTCCTGCTGCTGATCCCTGCTGTGAACAAGCAGTATTTTCTGCCTCATTACTTCCACAACACACCTGTTTCCACCTCCCGCCGCTGAGGTTGGGTCCACACAGCTGCTTCTCCTTCCTCCAGTACTGCACCACTCAACCCAAAGGCTGTGGAAAGGTCTGTCCTCTGTTACTTCTTTCAGTCCGCATTGGAAAAAGCCGTAATATTATCAATTTCACCACAAAAAATGGCATCTCTGAAATTGACTACCACATTATCTTCCACTTTTCTTCCTTAGTTACTCTATTAGCTCTATTTGGAGCTATGATACAGTAGACGGCTTGTGGTTACTACATAAAATGCATTAAAAACTTTTTGAAGGGATTTTGTAACTGATCTGCTGCCCTTAAACATCAGGCCTCAGGAGATTTTCTTCTTCATGGAGCATAAATTAGCATGAGGACTCTTGGGGCAGCACTCGTCCTCTTCAACTGGCTGAGGGGCTCGACTTGCGCTAACATCTCCATCTTGATGAAAAACAATCGCTACTGTGTCCTTTAAAGACTGACTAATAATCACACCTTTGTTCTGCACTGTTAAACGATCACTAAAGCCACACATATTGTGCCCAGTGCATTTTGAGCTCAGGCTTCCCTGAACACAAACCATACCATGGGAAGCCAGTGTAAAACCCAGGTAGCTAAGCCATTTTGGCATCATCTTGATGACTCCTGATTAAGAACCAACACAACCATTACCAATTTTTCACAACTAACGAGGCTTGTGTGCATTTCTTCCCCATCCCTTTAAGTTTCCCACAGCAAGAGGGTGGCACCCTCCTCCTGCATAGCACAGTCCTGCGTGCATCTTGCCCTGCAGCAAAGATGGGACAGGGCCTTGGAGCCCCCACCACGGCTTTTGTGCTGGACAAAACCAGGTATTATGGAGAAGGCTGCACAGTTATTGCCTGAGGATGACCTAAACCCACCTTGCTCCCACCTGCTGCAGCCAGCTACCTCACCCTACACCTCTGCTGTGACATGCCTGCACCTCCCAGCTTGAAGTGCAGGGGCAACCCTTTCAAGGTTAAGCATTTGAAATGCAACAACCAACATTTGAAATCCCTCAAAAAATTGGTGCTCTACACGTCACTGCTTTCCCTAGTTGTAATTTTGCTTAGAGAAAATTTTTACTCTGATAATTATGTGTATTTCAGCCCTACCCTATAATAGTAACATAACATTCATAGTTCAATTGCTCTACTACACAGAGTACACATAATCTGGGTTATTAATAAGGAAACTTCTGACTGCACAATAAATGAACTGGAAGTCCTGGAGATGTTTGCTATTATCAGTTCTATAGTTTATTTTCTCTTAATATATTCCAAACATCACATATTCCAGCTACAGGTCTGGATGCAAAAAATTAAAGTGTATTTTCAACAAACATCTATTTTTAGTATCACAATAATAGAAGTCCAGAAGTAATCATTTATTGGCGTACACATTAATAAAGCCCACTGGACAGGTTTTCCAACTAATGGTATACAAGTGCAATTTTTATTTTCACCTAATTCCATTTTGTAGTGACAAGGAATTTTTATACAAGTGGTTCTGTTTGAATCTGATTAGCTTCCCCCAAAAACTGGTTAGATTGTAGCTCTGAGAAAAACAAAAAACGAACAACTAATTCTCCTTTAAGAAATCACATACAAACTCAAGAACCTGTGGTTCCCAAAAAGATCTGTTGCACTAAGAAAGCATAAGGCATTTGTCTCATCAGAGCCCCATGCCAGAGATCCATGGCTGTCTCAGGGGTAGCATGAGAAGTGAAGGGCTGGCAGTGACTTAATGGAGACCAAATTCTGGTAAACAAGGTCAGGCACCTCAGCGGAGGTTAACGTGTTAACGAGGTTAACAGATGCTGCTGGGAAGATTCTGAGCGTAAACACAGTGTTAGAGAAACACTGGAAATGTAACCCCCACCGTAATGACAAAGGACCCTCACACTGCTGTGGAAAGGATGAGACTGCTCGGGGTGTCACTACCAAGGCACACAGCCATATTACCGCTTGCATGGGTCCACTAACCATAAAATCACCAGGTCTGAACAGTTTTCTCACTAACAAACTGGCCATGAGGACCATCAGCATCCGAAGGCAAAAGGGCTAAGTAAACTGGGGTCTCAGCCCCTTCCTCTGGTGATTTAGGGGCCTTAGGACCTGCCATGTCTGTTCTTACCCACCCAGGGCAGCAGGCATTGAGAAGGATGTGGTCCCCTTTTCTTTTCTCATTAAACATCCGGGCTTGAATCCTGGACAAGACTGTGACACCAATTTTGGACACCCCATAGGCAGTATTTGGCCACCCCTCTTTCTCATGCACATTTTTCTTGGTATCTTCCACAAATTTTGTCATGAGCTCCACCAACTCTTCCTCGGTGATTGTGTCGCTGCGAAACTTCTTCTGTAGTTCTTGGCTGCAGCGTCCCAGAGCCGAGCTACTTGCCATGCTAGAGACATTCACCACTCTACCTGAGAAAAAAAAGAGAATAAAGAATATTTACATTTATGCACACTAAATACACCCAAACTTGAAGTAAGTTTGCTCTACAGTTGTGTGTTTGCTGCTTAAGTGAATACCTGTAAAATATTTTATGTGGACTATTTTGAAGAACTTCTGAGGATCACAGTCTACCCAGAGTTCAATGCCTCTAGTGAATTCCATCAGAAAGGATAATTTAAGGTGCAAAAACTGCAAAAGCTCTCTACTGAACTTCAGGTAGGCTTGCAGGATACAGCCTGTTACAGTCTGTAGGCACAGTCAGAGCAGTAAGTGGCTTTCTCAGTTAAGGGCAGCCAGACTTTAAATGCAGTCTTGAAATTCTGGTGGAAAACATTCTCAGTTCTGCAACAGCCTTAAGAAGGTGCCACAGGAAAATACCCCAAACGCCAGAATAATGCATAATACAGCAAAAGCAACCTAGTTCCTAGGTTGAGAGTATCAGCTTGTTTATAGAATACCTGATGGTCTACAAATCCCAGCATGCAAAACTGCAGTAAGCTATTTCTCCCCTAGCTCTTCAGCACAGAATGAACTAAGGAACGAATGCAGGATTTAGACCTTAAAAGCCACAGAAATTAATCATTTTTGTGAATGACTTTATTAAAATACCTGTTCTTTGCCATTGGTACAGGGGACTAAATTGCAATTTTGGTGCTCTTTATTCTCCCCCACCTACTGACTCAAATTCACTTTGTGTCCTTTCCCTCCTCCCTGTGGACTCAGAATTCCCAACTTTTATCTCATCTACTCCTTTTCTCATGCAAATTGTAGGTGTACTTAGATGTCAGTATAGACTACACTTCACTTATAGCATCAAGCACTTATCCAAATATCTATGGAAATATCACTCAATCACAAGTTTGAAAATACTGCTATTGGAAAGAAAAAAAACCAAACAACAACAAGCATAACAACTTTGAGTTTGATGTAGGAATTGGATCCAAATACCCTCCTTTCACATTGTCTGTGACATATTAGCAGCATTCAAGCACTCTAGGTTTTGACAAGAGGAGCATTCTGTGCAGGACAGTCATCTGATGAGTACAGATTATTTTGCATGCTGCTAACATCCGTTTATTATTGATGCATCTGTCTTCCTTTATCCTGGTCTCCTCCATTCTATTTACCATTTTTGGTAAAGTTTTTCCTCTAGTTCCTCCTGCTACCACCAAATTACGGCAGTGTAAAGCATCGTTGAGTGCTATTTATAACTTTATCACTAAACACCTGCAAATACAGCAAAGTCTGTGATCTAAATAGAGACAGACCAACAGCCTATCGAGAAGGTTTCTTCAGTTGCAAGGACAGGTGTATCGCATCAAACCCAACAGGAACACTATTTTTAGTGGCCTCCTTATCCTAATTGTATCATCAAAATGTCCCTTCTAAAGCGAGAATAATTTATGTAGACAAGTAGCATGGAAAGAACGTGTGAATTCTTCATTTCTTCTTGCGGGTGCCATGAAAATTCCACTTCAATCCAGTGTGCTTGAGACATGACAGGATTTTGCCAGTTAATGAGCACCAAAAAAACACATAAAACTATTTCTCTACTTGTTATGTTACACTTACCATAAGGCTTCATGATAGGCAACAATTCTGTGCAAACATTCCTAGTTCCAAAAAAGTTTGTCTTCAGGGTAACCTCTGCTTGGACCGCAAACGGAGTTTGGTCATTAACTTTTTGTAAGAGGCAGCAGCAAGGGAGGAAAAAACAAAACAAAACAGAATTATATTACTGTTTGAAAGGAAGTTATTTCAACCAACAAAAACAAACAAATTTATCTTATCATTGTCCAATGACCTACCTGCTCACATCTAGTTCTCAGTGTATGGACTGTGACTACCACATTCAAGCAAACTTGGAGGTGCCCTCTCCTCTTAAATACACAGTGCAGCACTTTGCCAGCATCCTGACATATTTTGGGAGAGGATGGGTAAGAGGGGCAATTGAGAGCAAAAGAGATCCTGAATCCAGGATACTGCCACCGAAGATGCAGAAGTTTGACTACTCCTCTGGCATTAAGATCCAAAACCAAGGCAGACAAATGCTTCCATATCCTGACCCATTTCTTGCCATGTCTTTTTGGGTTCTCAGACAGGACTTGGGAGTCAGAGCAGTACAGAATTGCAACAAACACTGTAAAACATTCTGTAAAGGGTGAGGGATAACATCTGCTGCAGTCCAAAAAAGCCCACAGATAAATACCAGTGTGATAAATCATTTCCCTAAACTGACAGATCTGTGCTGACACAAGCACAACAGTAGGAAACAGCAGCTAGGAAAGAGCAAGAAGCTGATTTAGGTAATCGTACGGTGCAGTTCCATGGACTGCTTAAGGCTGTGATCTCAGACAGAATTGACAGCTTGCCACCACCAAAAGTGGGGTAGGATGTGCCATCAGCTGACAATTTGGCTCAGCAATAAGCCATATGCTGTGCATCCTCCTGTTTGAGGGGAACTAAGTTAAAGAGACAGCATTCTCCCTCATCTGCTACAAGCTCAATCTCTGCAGTGATAAAGGCCACCTACACAAAATAGGTAGGTCTTCACTTGGTCTCCATAGTCCAGACCTACGTAAACTCAGAGAAGCAGTAACAGATCACTTGCTGGTTAACATAGGTATGGTTTTATTGCAAAACTCTGCTTAAATAACTGTAAATAAGTCAGTCTCAAGCAGATCACTTGGTTGCATTTAAAACAGAGATAAAAGCCGGACCATAGCCTATTGCAAAAGCTGTGACAACAGGAGAAAAAGATAAAAATCCACGCAATCCAAAAATTCCCTTGCTCTCAGAAACCCAACCATTTGTCAAACAAAATATAACCTTGTAACATCCAATTGATACGCCCTCCCCTGACTTAACAAATGTTACTAGAATGACACACAGAAACTCATCCAGAAAACAAGTCCTGAGTACACAGTCATTTCATACAGGGACATTTTTGGTGGACTAAGGACTTTGCTGGACTACCTGTAGCGCAGCACAAAAACTGAACAATAAATTCAATATAATGACAAATCTAATCTTTGACAGACTGCAATAACACACAGTACTACAATCAAGAAAGGAGACCATAAATTCTGGGATGGCAGCAAAAACCAAGAAAGCAAGAATTAAAGCCAGAATATGAGATAAGGATCAGAGCAAGTAATTATACTTAGGTGTAACTCTCTAACCTCTGTTAGATCCTTACACAATAGCAGTTAGAGATAAGAACTGTGATAGAGGAACCCATCACATGATCTACTGCTGACTCACGGTGCATTGTCAGCATGACGAGTCAAGTTCTAAGCGCCTGGAAGCAATTTATGAATAGAAAAATCTATGTTGTTGTAAAGGAATTAACAGACACCTCACTGCTCACGCTATTTTCACCTAGTTGTGCATGTGGTGCTTTAGGGATATGGCTTAGTGGCAGACTTGGTAGTGTTAGGTTGATGGTTGGACTTCATGCTCTTTATAGTTGTTTCCAATCTAAACAATTCTGTGATTTATCTGTCCAGTATCTATACAATAATATACCTGAGATCTCCCATAGATGAGCCCTAGCCAATCTAGCTGGCGTGATTTCTGGATTATTTTTTTTTGTTTCAGCTGCCCCGGTATCCATCCTGGTGAAGGCTATGGTCGCTGCAAAGTCAGCAAGGGGAAACACACACTGCACCTCAACTATGGCAGTCATGGTCTAGTCTAGCTCAAACGTGTTGTCACTTGCAGGTTGAGCTAGGGCCCTGATTATGAACTGAAGAAATGCTGGCCTGGAGACCTGCAGGCTTTTTTGTGCAATAACCTTGGACAGAGATGCAATCATTTAACCATTGCTGTTAGGTTTTAGCACTGCTCTATTTGTCCACACTTCAGGATGCACTTGAATTCTATTAAGAGTTGCCCCTTATCGAGCTGATCATTAACACGAGCAATTTTCCTGCAGAGTACCAAGCAAAACATAAACAATGACTTGACTTCAGAACACCCTCGCTACATTTCCACTTTGTAAGAAGCTCCATCTTCAGCAGCAAGTGAGGTTTGGTCCATACTACCTGACAGGCTGCCTTAACCCATATTGTGAGTGGATGAAACAATGCTTTTGCTATGCTTGAACAGTTAACGTCCTAATTACAGACCAGGCAAAGATTAAAAAAAACAAAACCCAACAGAAGATAGATTAAAAAAAAAAAAAACCACACACACAAAAAATAAACAACACCAAAAAACAGAAGAGCAAGCTTTTACTGGCAGGGAAATGAACTAGTAGTCATGCTTGCGATTTGCTTCATCTGAAGCTAACGTGATTCTCAATTTGTTTTTATAAACATCTACAAGTAGAATGCACTCTTCTACGTTATAACTGTGGTGCCTTCCTCACTTTCACTGCCTTTCTATCTACTAGGAGATGAAAAGTTTAAATTCCTGCTCAGCACAGCAAGATTTAGATTAACTGTCTTATAGACAATTGAATAATCTGAGAAAGGTAATGAGAAGTAAAGGTGACAGGAACACGCAGAGTTGAAGGTTCTTTTTATCAACTGAACTCCTGAGCAGATAATGCACAGAGCAAAGTACAAGGCTCACAAAACACAGAAAACTCAGATCCCAGAGGAATGTGGCCAACATTCATATCTATAATGGGCTGCCAGAGGTCTGATGAAACTCATGTGCACCAAGGCAACAAATCCCTTTGCTCAAGTGCACTGTGCATCTTGAGTATTTGCACGCTCTGAACACAATGCAAATAAAATACTCCAGGGAAGCATCTTTACATACACAGTTAACCCATCAGGTGCTCACAGAAGAGCTGTTTCACGTCACCCTCTCATCATACTTGAGATAGCAGGCAGCTTGCCCAGCCAAAAAAAGCAGTACGGTGTTGGCACCGAAATCCCATAAAAGCAGCTTTATAAAACCCTTGATGCATATACCAACCTTCTTCACATAACTTTATACCACATATGACTAACCCAGTCTGCTTCCTACCTTTGAAAGCTATCGCTGCATTGTTCACCAGCACATTCAGACCTCCATATTTCTGCTTTAGGAAGTCCCGCAGAGCTCTGATGCTCTGCGGATCATCAATATCCAGCTGGTGGAAGAGAGGATGCAGCCCTTCCTCCTGGAGCTTCGCCACTGCTTCCTGGCCACGTCCGGGGTCCCGGGCTGTGAGGTACACATCCCCTGGGAACCGCTTGCACATAGCCCGCACGATTTCGAAGCCGATCCCCTTGTTGGAGCCGGTCACCACAGCCACGCTGGACATTGTCCTCTCTGAACGTACACCAAAGTGACAGTAACTGCAAATGGTAAACAAGAAAAGTTTCACACTCTGATGGACAAAACGGATATCTGAAAAAGGATTTAAGTATTTTTTTTTTCTTAAAAATCCAATTTAGAATTTCTCTTTGAATTATGTAAACCTACAACTGTACATTAATTTAGTGAAGTAGTGGGGAGTATTAGCAAAGAAATATATTCGCTGTTAAAAAGTTTGAACTCTGTCACTGGTTGGACTTTAAAAGTCACTAGTCTGCATGGCTAACTTAACTTTTGATAGGATTACAGTCTTTTGGACGTACACCTTATAGGATGACCATTCCCCTTTTTTTCAAGGCATTCAGCTGGTTCAGGTCAAGCACTGATGAAGTCAAAACTGGGAAAACAGGGCTGAAAAATAGGAGAGGAGCAGCTTGATCCTGAAGTGCCGAGCAGAACTAGTTCTAGTGTTTTCAGAGGGATACAAACAGGACCATGCATTGCCCTCACACAACTTTTCTTCCATTTAACACATCAGACAGCTTCGGACATAAAGTCCACTGCAGAAAACGGCTCTTCTTGTGGATGCAGCGCATTAAAACCTGCATTATACCCATATAATGAAGTTCCAAAAGCAGTTTTTGTCCACTTTTAACTGCTATTCCCTTCCAAAAGGAGCTTGCAAGGAACCACGAGCAGGCACCTAGCAGGACGAAACCCTCACCAGCTCCCAAAAATCACCCACATCACGCCGGAGATGCCGGACAACTCATGCCCAGCCTCCCCTCCCGCTTCAACACCGATGTCCCGCTGGCCGCCCACCACCTCCCCAGCGCCCCTTTTTCGCCCTAAAACAAAAGCAGAAAGCATCCCACAAGCCAAGACCCAACCCAAGTCCCCAAGAGTCTCCGTGCTGCCGCGGGACGAGCCCTGCGGACAGACCCGAGGGGCAGCCAGCACTCCCCGACCCACCTCTGGCTCTGCGTGCCTGCCCCTGGACCCCGAGCACCGCGCTGCAGGAGGTTGACCTGGCGGCCCGCCACAGACCACGCTCCCCAGGGGCAGGCGCACGGACCTAAAATGGCGGCCGGGGCCCCGCCTCCCGCGGCGGGCAGGGCCGGGGCGGGTGGGCTGGTCAAGGGGTTGGTGGCGGTGGGGACTTTACCCCTTGTTGCAGGTGGGCTGGAGGCAGCTGGGTGGGTGCCTGGGGCAGCCGTTTTTGGCTGTTGATTTTCCATAACTCTTAATATATTTGCTCTTCGGAAACTGTTTTAGTTCTGTGCATATAAGCACCCGCGTCTCATTTCCTTTAGCCGGTTATGGCCATGCCTTGGCCAAGATGATGCTGGAGATAAAGGCTTCCATCTTCTCTCACCCCATCACCCGCCCTCGTTTATGGGTTTGCTTGTAGCACATTTGCTTAAATTTAAAGAGCTTGTGTATTAAGCAGGCCGTGGTCTGATTTCTCTTATTGAAATGAAAGAAACATGCAACATTTGAAGTGGTCATTAAATATTTTTTTTTTCTCTTTTTTCCTGAATTCAGGCCCTCTAAAAAAGGTGAGATCTGTTTCTTAATATGAAGAGAAACAGAGGCCGGACAGGTCGAAAGAGAAGAAGAAAACGCTTGCAGAGTTTCATGCATGGAGGTACTGTCCCTGAAAGTACTGCTAAATAGTTGTTTATCTAGGTATCATTTTATGGTGCACATTTCTCAAACATTTTTGTATTTTACAAATAACATTCAGATTTATTTATTTACTTATTTATTTTCCTATACAAGTATTCTAACATTACATTCCCAGTCAGAATACTGTGAGCTCTACTTTGTGGCTGTTGGGAGGCATCATGTTATTCTTAAATTCTTTGTCCCTTGTATTTGTTGAATAACTCCAACGCTTCTGAGAGCTCCCAGTGCCCAGAGGCCCAGAATTTAGTAAGCTAGTTCAAGGAGAGCCTTTCTTGCTATTCTGTTATGCTGTACTAAAAAGTTCAAAATATATTTTTTTTATGAACACGCAGTCACATTTTTGTATTTGTTTTGCTTTATAGTAGAGCACTATTTTATAGCATTAAACCTCTCTTTCATTTTTAGTCAACTGCAGTCACAAACTGGAATATATTAAACTTAAGAAGTGGCTGAAAGACAGAGGGTTTGAAGACAGTAATTTAAGACCAGCACAATTCCGGGGTAATGTTCTAATTATTTATTGGTGGTACATGTTTTTGATTAAGAATGTTGTAATCCTACTTTGACTTTGAATCATACATATTAGCAAAAAAAAAAAAAAAATAAATTACCATTAGTCTTTTAAGGACTTTTGGTAAGTGCACGTTAATGTCATTTTAACACGAACAAGTGTATGTGGAGGCCTGAAATACTGTAAACTGTTGCTTATATGGAGATACTTTTGTGTAAAACTCTGTTATGAGAGTTATCAGGTATGCTGTAAAACATGTAAACCTATGCCAAATTCCTTGTAGAAATGGAGATTTTAAGTGTTAATAGTACAGTTTTCAATAAGAAAGTATCATCTCAAGTGCTTCCAGTATCGGAATCTAACCTTGGTATCATTTCTTTACCTTTTATTTTCCTGTGCTAGTTCAGCAGTTCTAGTGATACAGATAAGTAAATGATTTTAGAGGTCAGAGTCATATACTACTTTTTACAGTAAAGATATCTACCCATATTTTTTCTCTTCAATTAGATAGCATTTCAAAAACTTTTGCAATATTGAAGAGAGAGTAGAGAAGGTAGTATGAATCAGAGAAAAATGTTGCAAATAGAAATTGTAAAGTGAAGTTAAAACTTTGAAAACAAGGCCAGGAGCCAGTGATGAAAGATGTGCTTAAAGAAAAAATTGGGAAGAAGGAATTGAGTAATTGCTAGAACTGGACAACTGTTGCAGGGAAAGGGCTTTCTTCAGGTCCTGAAAAATAGTAGAAAAGTAAAAAGGGAAATAGAGTAAAAAGAGAAAAAGAAATGTGGTGTGTATTTACAACAATCCATAATTGGCTTTTATGATTTTTCAGAGAGATATATGTTCTTTCAGACTTATTCCGTGTTGGCCTGTAAATTTATTGCAGCTTACCATAGTCTCTTGTATTTTACTATAAACATTCTCTTTGTTTCTGCTTCAGATACAGGAAGAGGACTGATGACAACAAAAGCTCTTCAGGTTAGTAATGTTGATTGTAATGCAGGAGCTCCTCTAAACGAACCTCTAGATTCCTCTAACCTCTAGGTTCGTTAAATTGTAATCATTGAATCACAGAATGTGACTTTTGCAACAAGGAAACTCAAAATTCCGGACAAGGTGTTTGCAGTCCTCATTGTGAATGTAATTTCTAGCCTGATACTAGAAATCGTAATGTTGTCATATCTGCAAAATTATATTGTATATACTCTGAGGATTCATTGGATGAGGGCATTACTATACTCATTTACAGCAATTTAGTATGCAGTCTTACATTTCAATTTAAGGCAGTCAGTGGCTAACTGAAAACAGAAGGAGCAGGCCCATTTCTTGCTTTGTGCATTTTTCCTCAGCCACTGGCTTCTAGCAGTTTCCTTGCTCGTGGGATAAATTGCCTCAGGAAGCTAAACCAGTAGAAGACTCTCCCTTACCTTTGATAGATTTGCTCCTGGAAATGGCACACCTTGGTTAGACCAGGTGGTACAAAGGGAGCAATAGCACGTCAGGGAGGGAGATGGAGGGAAGGGGTCAAGGCTTTTAAGCAACATTTGGTGTTAGATTATCTTAACCATAATGTGAAACCACAGCCTTAACCGCCCTTCAATGGCCCTCTTCTTTGTCGATAATCAAGTAATAAAAATGTAATTTTGTTAACATTCCCAGCAGAAATGGGGTATAATAGAAAAAATACTTTGACCTTCAGATACTGGCATAGCAAGACTGATCTCCAATTGCAGAGTGCCTCTCAGAAAATATTTTTGGAGAAGTTTCTTAACTGGCATGAGAATAGCATATCAAATGTTGGGAAATTAGACCCAGAGCCTTTTGTGAAACAGAATATGGCAAGAGATAGGAAGGAGATGCAGTGGAGAGTCTGTGTGGAGAACAGTGTAGGTTCTCATGCTGGCTCAGCCTATGTTCTTGGGGCCAGAGCCAGCAGTTGAAGCCAGAGGCTTGGATCATCCACAGAGCTGGAAGTCTGCAGTTAATGAAATGAGAGCTATGCTCAGCTATACTCGAACAGGATAGGGAAATGCAGGAGAGAAATGGGAAGAGGAGAGTATTGGCTTGATTTATGTCTTCTCCCTACAGGGATGGACATGTACCTCTCAAGCTAGGGGTGAAAGCTAATTTACACACATGGCAGCTTGAACAATGTCAGGGTAGACATGACCTTAAACATCCCTACTCCATGCTGCTCTGTTGATAGAAGAGCCAGTGTTTGTGAGACCAGTTATAAAATATAGTACAGAAGGTAGTGATGCTGAGGAGCCAGGCACCAAACTGTTTTGTGAACAGGTGAGTTTCTGCAGGTGACAGTTCATACTAGTTGCAGGTCATTCCTTCCCTGGACAGTGACCGTCTTAAAGCCATGTTAGTTTCCATTAAATTCAACATCACATCTGATTGCTTCCTGTCATTAGGGTTCTCTTGGCTCTCTCTTCATAAATCACATAGTATATGAGTCATTTACACTTGACCTTTACTTTTTTTTGTTCCCTTGAAGGCAGGGGAACTGGTTATTTCATTGCCTGAAAAATGCTTACTCACCACGGACACCGTCCTTAGCAGCTGTTTAGGAGAATACATTATCAAGTAAGTGAAAAGTGACATGTGGCAATAAAGGAAAACAACTTTCTCAGCTGACCCTTCCTGTGAGTTGCTCAATAGTAGATAAATCATCTTAAGTGGTGGTAGAATTTTGAACTGCGTATCCTAACTTGTATTTTTTACATACTCTCCTGCATGTGGAATGCTCAGATAATCGGCTAGGTGGAGCTGGAGGCATGGTACAGGTTTGAACTTGACCTGCCACTAGAGCCATCTTGGACCTAAATGCCAGTTATGAATGGTTTCTTACAAATTCGAAAGTATGCTTCAATAGAAGAAGGTGAATAACATGAGGCAGCAAAGTAATCACCTGAACTTTTAGAAAGTTCAAGCGTTTTAGAAAGTTCAGGACAAAGGCCTGTGCTGGATGTTGGGTTGAATCATAAAATCACAGCATGGTTTGGGTTGGAAGGGACCTTAAAGACCACCCAGTTCCAGTCCCCATGCCATGGGCAGGGACACCACCCACTAGACCAGGTTGCCTAAGGCTCCATCCAGCCTGGACTTGAACACTTTGAGGGATGGGGCATCCACAGCTTCTCTGGGCAACCTGTTCCAGTGTCTGTGGCAGTTCTTCAACCTCTGAGTAAAGAACTTCTTGCTTGTATCTGATCTAAATCTACTCTTTCTTAGTTTAAAACCGTTACTCCTTGTCCTATCATTGCACTCCCTGACAAAGGAGTCCTTCCCCAGCTTTCCTGCAGGCTCCCTTTAGGTACTAGAAGGCTGCTCTGAGGTCTCCGCTGAGCTTTATCTTCTCCAGGCTGAACAACCCCAGCTCCCTTAGCCTGTCTTTACAGGAGAGGTGCTTCAGCCCCTTGATCATTCTTGTGGCCCTCCTGGGTCCATGATTTGCTGTAATAGGTTCATGAGTACTTGTTATCTATACTAAAAAAACACAACAACAGGTGAACCTGAATTTTTTACCGCAAACTGACTTTTATAGCTTCTCAGTAAAATGAAGTCAAAAGCCCCTTTGAAATCATCAAAAGGAAATTAACTACAAAGAACTTTAAAATAGAAGTTATTTATAACATTTCAAAGAATTAAAAGATAGACAAAATACTACTATATCAATTTCCTAACTCACCTCTGTGTACCTGCCTTTTTTTTTTTTTTTTTTTTTTTTTTTTTTTTAATAGATGGAAGCCTCCTGTATCTCCTTTGATAGCACTGTGCACATTTTTAATAGCAGAGAAGCATGCTGGTGAGAAATCTCTGTGGAAGCCATATCTTGATGTTTTACCAAAGTCATACACTTGCCCTGTGTGTTTGGAGCAAGATGTAGTGAGCCTTCTTCCTGAACCTTTAAGAAGTAAGGCTGAGGAGCAGAGAACAATGGTTCATGAATTGTACACGTCTTCCAAGGCTTTTTTCTCTTCCCTGCAGTCTTTATTTGCTGAGAACACAGGAACTATTTTTAACTACAGTGCCTTAGAGTGGGCTTGGTGCACTATAAATACCAGAACAATATACATGAAACATTCCCAGAGGGAATGTTTTTCTCTTGAGCCAGATGTTTATGCATTGGCACCATATTTAGATTTGCTAAACCACAGTCCAAATGTTCAGGTAAGAGACTAAGAATAGATCACTTAATTTCTTGATTTATGAATGTATTATCCCAATGCAGTATACATTTATGTGATGGATTAGGAGTGTCTGGAGGTTAGCAAGAGATCTCATGGGGGGAAGTTATCTATCTGGAGGACACCTGCAGTCTGAGCATGCATGGTTCACGTGTACCCTGGAGGCTCTTACTCAGTAAAGCAGAGGTACAGGGAGAGCTCTCTATTTCTGGCTGAGATTTGCTTCCAGGGTAGCTATTGGGAGGAACCACTTGTAAATATAACCCTGCCTTGCTCTCCCCACAGGCTTAACTCCCTAAGACAAATCTTGAGTTACACAGTCCTTGGGTTACTTCACCTTTAGCCTTAGGAGAATGTACAGAGCAGTTCCACCTGGTGACAGAGATGGGACTGTGCCAGCATATTTCTGGGACAGCATAAAAGTGTGCGTGTGGCCACTTTTATTTGGGGCTTCTGTAGTAAGTCTACAGAGTGGATGGCAGGCATATCCTGTAGACTAAGGTTTTGATGTTTGTTCTTTGTACTAGTATTTTTGGAGTAATCCTAGTGTTAAATTGTCCAAATGGGTTGCCTTTTCAGACATCTGTAATGCTTATCTGTTTGCACCCTGTCATTGTTGCTGTGTTAGAGAAGTGTTCAGTTCTGTTGGCTTTAAATATTCAAGGCTTGATTCCTTTTCCCCCATCTTCTGCCAAGACTAAAACTTTTACTTTTTGATTTCTCAAAGGTAAAGGCTGCATTTAATGAACAGGCAAGAAGTTATGAAATACAGACAAATTCACAGTGCAAAAAATATGAAGAAGTATTTATCTGCTATGGACCTCATGACAATCAGCGACTGCTACTAGAATATGGATTTGTTGCCATTGATAACCCTCACAGCACTGTTTATGTCTCATCAGGTTGGATTTATAAATTGTCTTGATACTAAAAGGTACAAGAGTAGACTGCAGAGTGTCTGAGCTAACATTGTCTTCAACAGGAGATGTGGTTAGAAACAACTAAAGGATAGTGAAGTTCATGTGCTTGCATATACATATATGCACAATACATATTAAGGCATTGTGGTCTTCTATTTTATTGCCATCAAAATATTTCTGTGTACTTCTGAGAAGTGGAGTAGAGTTGATACCACCTTGAACTGCATAGAATTGAAAGATTGGCATTTTCGAATTGGAAGTGGTTTTGGTAACTCTTTCTTTTGTAAAATTGTGATTCTTACCACCATTTATATAGAGCTTCTAACTGGATGTCTTAGATTGTATCATTGTTTTCAAGAATGGAGTTCTGATTCCCACTAACTGGAATTACTGAAAGGTTTTCATAACTTCAGTTTGAGTCAGAATTTCCATTGTAAGGATAAAATCCTGCAGGTTGCTGATTGCTTTCAAGATGTAGTGAGCACTACCAAAATACGTTTTTGATTATGTTCAAATTCTCCCAAATTTAGCAGTTTTCATCTTTCGTCTTTTAGCTACGTGACAAATACAGTTGGAATATCATTTCAGAATTGAGGGTTGTGGTTTCTTCTTCATATTAGTTACATAAATATTTTAAATGTGTTTTTGTAGATATTCTCCTCAAATATTTTCCACCACTGGACAAGCAGAGAGATGCAAAACTTTCTATTCTGAAGGATCATGATTTCTTACAGTAGGTATCTGGAGTTTTTTGTTTCCATGTTGAGTGTTCTTGTATTTTTTTTCTGGGAGTCAAATTTTGCTTCTGATATCAAAGTCCACCATAAGATCATTTTTATCTAACAAACTGATTTGCTTGCTGTTTGTGAGAGAATATACAAGTGGTAAACACCAATATCAGGCTTCAAGGCCCAACCTGTCTCCTAGTTGTGGGAAGCAGCAGGGTAAGGTTAGTCAAGGAATCCTCTACTTCTGAAGAGCAGATCTTCTCTTGTTGATAATTATCAGGAAGAAAACTACCAGGCTGTAGAAGACAACCTATACTTTCTGTATCTCAGCACTTCTGTCCTTTTAGAAACTTGACCTTTGGATGGGATGGACCATCTTGGAGACTTCTTACAGCCCTCAAGTTGTTAAGTCTTGGAGCAGATGAATTGTAAGTTTCAGTACTTTTTGAGTATTTAGACAATGTGCATGCGTCATTTCCCTTTGTTCTTTGCTGCCTGTGTGTGAGATACTGGGGACTGGTTTGGGTCTTCTGTGTCTGTCTGATTGACTCCAGGTGAGAGGGGAAGAGAAGAAAGGCAGAGAAAAGTATATAATGTGAAGAGTGCCTATTTCTTGCTTTGCTCTTTTACTTTCTTGTATTAGACGCACCTCCATTGTTTTCCGTTTCTATTTCAAAAACCAGAGGTTTCTTTAAGTTTCAGACTGCAGACAATTTTTCTGTTGGTTTGATGGAACTCTTATATGCTATTGACCTTGCATGCTTGCTTCTGATATTCTGAGGTCAATTAAGATGCTGAAAGTCATCTCCAATGACTATCAATGAAGTTTTGATCATTTGTTCCAAATGGCAAGCATGCCTCACACAGGTTTAATACAAAATGGTTACCCGAGCTTTTCTTGTAATAGTAAATTAAAAAAAAAATAATAAAATGGTTATCAAAAAGGCTATCTCTTAGTTTTGATTTGGGCAGCTATTTATGCTTCAGACATTGATTGCTGAGTGGAAGAAGTTGATTATAAGAACTAAAAATAAATCCCAATGACACTGGTTTTAGGCACATGAAATGTGTCAATATGTTAATAAGATCTGCCTGACTGAATAGCTTTTAGTCCTTACTGGTGCTGCTGAAGTTGGTGGCAGCATGGCATAACAGTAAAGACTAGAAGCACTAGAAGCTTCTAGAAGACTAGAGGCTTTGGCTGAAAGGGTAGGGGTAGAACTGCTGCTTTGGACCATTAAATATCTCCTCTCTCTTGCTTGATTCATCATCCTCATATCTGTACACTCTGTGCCTTTTTTATGCATGTTAACCCTACTTGCCTTATGCCTGAAATGTTATTATGAATATAACCATGTGTTTAATATTTAGTTGTTAACACAGTGAGTGATTGTGTGTTGTTCAAACATTTTGATTCTAGTACTTGCTGGAGGAGAGTGCTGCTTGGTGATGTAATATCAGCCAGAAACGAACAGCAGGCTTTGAATATAACAGCAAAAATATGCCATTTTTTAGCAGAGGAGACACAGCGTGTCCTTCTCCAGGTAATTTGGTTAGAAGAGCAAGGTAGCCCAGATTCCTTTCTCTCCCTGCATAAATGTATGGCAGTCTGATTTTCAGGGTTAAGAATTTTAGGGTTGAGTGGTGGTGGGGGGAATTGACTTCACTGGTGTGGTGTAGTGTTTGTTCCCAGGGTGACTGACACAACTAAATAAATCGCTCAGCAGCATTTGTGGCTGCAGCAGAAGGAGGAACCATGTTACAAAGCTTATACAAAGCCCTGTAAACAAGTGAATAGTATTTAAACTTGCTCTGCCCACAATATCAATGTGTTTATTGAATTTCTTAAGTTTCATTTACATCTTAAAAGGAAGTGTAGACTCCAATAAAGTAGACACATAAGATGTTACAGACCTGCTGTGAGTACATTTGCTGCAGAAAGTACGTTCATTAAAGCTAGCCAAGCTAAATACCCTTGTCAGCCAGCCATTTGTGAGGGAGGTCTTCAAGACCAAGTTACTGTTATGCTCTTAGAAAAACAGTCTCTGCTTCCTTTCTGATTTTTGGCAAGCAACGTGTATTTAATGTGAAGTTGGATAGCTGTAATGGCAAAGGGTTTTGAAAACCATGCTTTTGCAAAGGAAATGCATGCACTGAGGATGAGGTGAATCTGGTCTTGAGCTACATCTTGAGGATAGTATGGACTTAGGAGCTTGATATCAGGTAAACAGTTTCCCTTCCCATCCTCTCCTTGGTTTTGTTCTGCTTCATATCCACATGATGATTATTTCCTTTTATTAAAAAAAAATAAATAATAAAATACTGTGTGATGAGCTTTCCACAAATTTTGTGTTCATGTCCTAATGTGAATTTTGAGTAATTTCACCCTATTTGTATAAACTCCAGATTTCCCAGTTGAAAAGGGATAAAGAAAACCTCAAAAAACACCTGTCTTTGGTAGAAGCACTACGCTTGGAAGATCTGAAGATACTGCAAAAATCAGCAGAGATTCTTTGCAACTTGAACGTGGCAACAACTTGACCCGTCCAGTGCTGTGATAGCTGTGGTTGATTGCATCTCGTTTGCTATGGATGTGCCCTGCTCAGCTGTTTTAATGGACCTGAGCAACAAAGAAGAATGGAAAAATTCATCAGAAAATGCCCACTTCTCTTTATAGGGTCACATGGGCACTAGAAGCTTATTTTGATCTTTGCTGACATTCTTCAGTAATACAAAAGGTTAGCCCAAAGGGTAGGGAGGAGCACAGGCAGCTTTCATCACATCGCATCCAAATCATGGTAGTTATGAGCAAAACAGCCTCAGGTAATTTGAGCAGCTTTGTGCTTGTGGGCTCCAGAAGTTCTAGACTTTACAGTTGCCTCTGGGGCTAAGGCATGGGTCATTGGGTCAAGTAGACATTCCTCAGCATGTATTTGAGTTCTGGCAATTGACAGAGAGAGAAAGGACAGAGCTACTTTTATTTGCCCTGTACTAATCATTTACTTTTTTTCCTTGAGGTCTGTACATACGCCTAAAAACTAGTAGTTCATGTAGTGTCAATTCATTGCTGGAGCAATAAATGTGGACCAGAGCACAATCACCATCGGCCTTTTTATGGCTGACCCCAAATCATTCCCTTAGTTTCAGCCTATGTTTCTGGAACTTAAGGAAATACGTATTTCCTTCCTTTACTCTCAGAGCTTCTTCCAGACTCACTAGTTTGTGTTCTAACTCCTCCTGCTGGGAATGAGTACTGAAAAGATGCATCATTTTAAAATTGTTTCTAATTTGGAAGACCACCCAGGCAATTCATTCTGTTTCTGTTCAGTTCTCGTGATCACAATGAGAAATATTTTCATCCTGTCTTTAAGAGGATAGTCTCGTGAGCTGCCTGTCAGTATGAGTCCTACCTAAATAGGGAGGTCAAGCTCCCTATGTAGTTTACAAGAGAGAGGCTTCCTTGAGGACGTTTCTGAGCAGGACTCTTGTTTGAGCTTTATAAGCTTCATAATTGTGCTTGTGTTGTGATTATTTCCCATTGTATGGGGAATCACATTTTGTAGAACTTTCATTAATATTTTCAGACTTTTTTTTAAGAATAGTGTTTTTAAAGAGTGTTTATTTTTGTAAATATATTGTTTCTCTACAAAACTGTTCTCTCTCTATATTTTTTAATAAATGAAATTGTATACAGCAGTAAAGATATTTTGGCTAATATTATTTAAAGAAAAAATGCAGTAAGTGCAATTTCTTCTAAGAAATACGAAAGCTCAAATGCACTTTCTGAGTTTCTTTGGTACCTTGTGAGCAAGAATGTTAATGTATAATAAACTTCTTTGGATTTGAGTATTCCAAGATTTTTCCCTGCCTCTTTTTTTTTTTTTTTCTGCCTTAATGTATTTGGGACAGGAAATACTTTGATACCTCACCCATGTGAACTGTTCCTAAAGTGTAGTTCTCCAGAATCTGTGTAAGGCTATGTGAACATGTGATATATTTTCTAAGCAAAACAATCTGTAATCTCCAAAAATTCTCGCATCTCACTAATGTTCTGATCTTGTTGATGACATCTGTTCCCAAGCCATCTGGTCCCATTGCTTTGAGGCAAGTTGAGGCTCTTCAACATTTCCATGAAATACATTTCCATTTAGTTCACTTGAGTGTGCTGAGACTCTTGTACTCTCAGGCTTTCTAGATTGCTCATGTGGAGATGCTGACAGTGGGGTTGCTTTACATTTCCCAACAGAGGGCAGGGTGACTTGTGCTTAATTTTTTTTTAGGCGGTGGTGGACACTAGGGAAAGAGTATTAGGCTGGGTAGACATGTGCTTTGAACATGTCCTGCAGTTTTTATGATTACCATTGAACCGGTTGTCTTCTTAGGTTCTTTTAGTGAGATCTTTTTCATTCTCTAAGAAAAGATGTGTTTTCTAGCTGTGGTGAAGCTATGTAGTCCCATGGTAGTCAGTAGGGCCCTGCTAACTTAACCCAGCGAGCATCCAGTTCTGTGTTTGGAAGACTGAATAGTGGTTTTGTTTGTTTGTTCGTTTTGTTTGACGGAAGTTTATTTGCTTCAGTATTGCAGGATAGGCTGTACAGTTATACCACCTGGTCTGAATATGGGCTCTACCTCTGTAACTCCTGCGCTCCCTGAGGGACTGTAGGAAGGAGTTCTGACAGCAGGATAGCAGGCAGCCTGAGTTGCTTGTCTGTCTCTTGGATGTAAACACAGCAGTAAGCCTCCAGCTTTACCCTAAGCACTGTACCAAGTGTTCTGAATAGAGCCATGTGTGTTTAATGTCAAAGACAAAATCCTTGGAACTAGTGCTTTTGTAACACATCAACAGCAGTGCATTTATAACTGGCAAGAGCATAGGTAACAAATCGGCATACATATATATATGTAGATACATATATAATACACACATACATGCACAGTCAGCAAAAGCTTAAATTCTTTTTTTTTCTTTCAATCAAACCTACAACTGTGTGCCTAATGGAGCATCCTAAGCTGGTCTAAGAGCTAGGGTGCTGGGGGAAGTAACTGCACTGGGGGTGCTTTCTTAGAGAACACTAAATAAAGTTTTTAAAGAGTGAAGATGCTTACTGTCAGCCTCTACCTAAAGCCCCTTTGAGCTTCAAACATCTTAATCATATAGCTTTAGTGACTTAAATTGCTGTTAATGTTTGGCTCTGGCTATCTGTTAGTTTAAAAAGGATTTTAGCTGTGATCCCAGTGTGGAAAGACGTGGTGTATTTCGCTCTTCGTATAAATTTCCTTTCTGATCATATCTGCAAACCTCAGCAGTAGTAGGAATAAACCCCAGCTTCTTACCATTAGTCATACAAACCTAGTATAGACCATGGCAGTGAGTTAGATTCTCTTCCAGCTTGTGCAGTATTACTCAAAGAGAGCTAAAATGGGACTGCATTCAGTGACTGCAGTGAAGACACTGGGTTTAGGTAGGTGTAACGAGAGAAGCTCTATTTCCTGTGATAAGAGTGTGAGACAGAAATAGCACAGGTTTTTTTTTTTTGTCTCGGGGGGAAGGGGGAGTTGATCCAGTGCAGTCTGAAGTCACTGAAAAATGATAAACATGAAACCTCATGATAGTATCTTTCCTGTGTCAATTTATGTAAATATGGCATGGATTTTTCTTTGATCTTCTACAGAGAGTGGCTTCTAGTTTACAGTTTTCTTCAGCTGTAATGTGTGGAGCTCATCCATCATTGCTAAGTGCCTTTAGACCTGTCTATTCAGGACAAGATAAGGGAGTATCAACTCTCATACCCTGATAATTAAAGCTTTTAGGTACACTGTGAAAACATTTCAAAGATGACATTCCCAAAGAAAGAGCTTTTAGAAGTGATGTCTCCCAGGGTATGTAGCCTGTGCCTACCTAGAGGTAGAGTGCCCCTGTAAAAATGCCACACTTCGATATAATTTGAAGTGATTGTTTGCACTGAGTGCATCAGTGACTCCAGATATGAACACTGAGATCGAATGAAATTGTCCCAACAAAACTTTATGTTTCATTATGCATTAAATATGAAGTATAGATGTTATAAGATTCACAAATATTATCTTATTTTCTTTGTGAGTTTGAGCCAGCAATTGATATTGAACCACGTGAAATTCATGATTTTGTCTGATTTTAGTGCAAAAGCTCAGGGACTGAACTCAACTAAAAGACCTCAATTTTATTCCTATCCATAACAAAACTTACATGGAATCAGTCTGTTGAAGATTGGAGTAGAAAGAAAAAATATATTTCTAAGATTCACTTCTGAGTGTTTTAGAGAATATTTATAATTCCAGAATTAAGGTCTAGAAAGCACTGCAATGACCTATATATTAAGTGGAAGCAACAGTATTTAATGAACCCCAATCTAAATTGTGTAAAACTACTGCAATCCCTGTGTTGTCCACTAGATGATGCAACTGTACTACAGAGAAATAAGAAATTACAGTATATCTACATAAAATTGTAATCCTATTTACAGTATTATGTTTTAAATAGCAGACTGCATAGTTTTCTATGGATGCATCGTGGTTGGTATTAGATAAATAGTTAAAAATGTGGTTTTCTTTCTGCTGCGTTCAAGCAAAACTCGAAGCTTTATAGTCTTTTATTTTCCTTCAGTTTGATTTTAACTTTTTAGCAGTTGCTCCTTTCTCAAGTTAAATCATGTTGCTCTTCCCTGAAACTGTCACCCTAGATCTAACTAATGTGTCAACTCATTTTTATTTATTTATTTTTTAACCTAGTGGGATTAGCTAGTTTAGCCAGTGGGATTGCAAAGTTTGCTCATGTGTCTTTTTCTTTAGAGTTTAGGTGCTGGATTCATCTTTCGCACAGGTCTCTTTCAGTAGTCCTTTGATGTGGCTGGCTGAACTCTGATTGAAACATTTCCTCTGTGCAGGGTGGTTCTGTGGGCTCTACTTAGTGTCTGTTCTCTACTGTCTAATAGCAATAAGCTGGTGTTTGTCCCTTTCATTCCCTGGAGATTTCTTCCCTGCCCATTTTCATGACTGCTCATTACTTTTGATGGATACTTGTTGTCTTTCTTGTTTTCCCTGGGACTCCTGAAGCAGTCAGTGTGTGTCTACACTGCGTGTCCTTAAAGTCCCTTTGGATTGTCCCAGTTGCCCTGTAGATAAATGAGGACTGGAAAGAAATGCTGCTTGCAAAGCTACTGTGTTCTGAAACCCACTCTCCTGTTCCTTAACTCTTTTCCCCTGTCTCCAGTGCTGCACCATACTGCAACATGCCAACCTTGAGATCACTGGAGTGGGTTGGGCTGTAGCACCACCATGTGTGCGGCAGGAGGCAGGTATTTGCAGTGCACTATTAATGTAAGATTATTTTTCCTCTTTACATAAACCTGTACTTATCCCAAGTCTGGCAGGGCCAGCTACGTTTCCAGTGCTTTACCTCTCCACAAGGATGCTCGAGCTGGGCTGGAGGAATTGGCAGAAGAGCACCGTATCCCTTTCAGATACATCCAACGGGCACTGGGTGTGCTATTTCAGTAGCTCCCTCCTGCTGAGGCTGCTCTGGAAGGAGCTGGCAGTGATGGTTTGGCTCCTTTGACCTTTGGCAGGCAATGATGACTATGAAGAGGACAGAGGGACATTCTCAGCATGGGGCTGGTGCCATGCCTGTCTGTACCACCCTGCCTGGGCCAGCTTCCAGAGCCTGTATCTCAGTCCTTAAGAAGCCAGCCCTCTTTGCAGCAAGGAAGTGCCAGTGACTTTGTGTACCCTTCCCATGACATGAGCTTTGCATGGACAAAGACGCTTGGGTGTGGGTGGGCTGGCCTGCAGAGGATGTTGGCGAGAGATCAGAAGGGACTGTGCCATCCCAAGAGGACTCACACTGCTCTGAAGGGTTTCTGAGGAGTGCTTGGATGATGGGTTAGCCAGACACTGGGTCAGGAGTGGGAAAGCACCATGTGAGTCCTGGGAAACTCCTAAAGGGCTGCTAGAAGCGCAGTGTGGGTCGGGCTGTGGAGGTGGAAGGGGAAAGGTGGGCTAGGACAGGAGGAACAGTGTGGTCCTACTGGACAGGGGATATTTGGCACCCTTATGAAGGGCACATGCTCCTATTTGCCTTTTATTTGCCTGTAAGTTCATTAGGTAACTGGATAGCGCTGGTGCCCTGGCTTGTTCTTTCTGTGGTGTTAGAGCAGGGGCCATAAGGCTGAAGGGAAAGAGCCCTGTTTGGGCCGGAGCCACACTGACAGAGGGAGCCTTTTGGCAGTGCTGGTCCACTGGGATGTCTCTGCTCCATGCGGCCGTGCACATGGAGATGGAGAACGATCCCTCCATGTTGCCAGGTGGGAAATCCCTCTTGTCAGGCATGCTGCTTCTGGTGTGGCAATAAAGTTGGCCTGTCTGTCATGGAGATGCATGCAATGCATCCCACTGTCATTCACTGGTGGGGTTACCTTGCTGTATGGATAGGAGTTGGAAGACATGAGCTGCTCTGGCTGGGACACTCTAGGGTGTGGAGCTGTCTGGTGAGATAGGGAATATGTGTTGGAAGAAACAGACAGAAATGCAATCCCCTCTGACAAGTTTCCTTCAGCATTTTCAAGGAGGTGCTCTCACGATCCAAGAGCGTGCTCCAAGGCTAAGGCAGTATGGATGGTCAAAGAGCTGGACTTTTGAGCGCACAGCCAACAGAACTCACAGTACAGTTGTGACTGCTACTTTGAGTCTGATACATTTACGTCGCAGTTGGCAGAAGTTGGCTAATGTGTTCAGGAAACAAGGGAGAGAGGAAGGAGATGGTCAGATATACAGAGATTTCCTTTCTTGTGAATCCAGGCTAAAATATCAACAGAAAAACAGAAAATTGCACGTAACATGTTTTGAAGTCAATATTGGAGACATTTGCAATGGGAGGTGATTGTACTTCTCTGAAGAGGTCCCTGCCTGTGGGAATGGCCATTCCCTTTCTAGATACAGTTAGAAAAACATCTATGCTTGGCACAAGTCATGAGCCACAGACAGACTGATCTAAACCTCAGAAGACTTAATATTGTCTCTCTCCCTGGCTGCTTCTGATAAAAAAAAAAAAAAAAATCACTTCATACTATGTCAGTTTAATTCCCCTGGCTTGAACAGAGTTACACCTTGCCTTTGATATTTGGCCTCAGGGCTTCATTAGGCATAGTTGTGGTCCAAATCTTGCTGACAGAAATCAATTGGTTTATGTGAGTTGAAGCTTAATTTTCATTTTTGTCAAGAAAAGAACACAATGTGTTGCAATTACAGGGGGGTTATTATAGTCTGGTGGGAGGATCATAGAGCATGACCCCATTGTCAACTCACAATTTGCACTGGAAGCACCCAGACGTAGGCAGAGCTCTCATACCTGGGGAAGCCTGAATGTATGGGTATAGGTGAGCCCCAATTCCCCTTTGTGCAGTGTGGCTGGACTGGCTAACGGGTGGTTTTGGCTGTCCTGAAGCATGTTGTGCTTGAGTTGTGGTGGGTCTAACAAACCCCAACATGGGTGGGAGTCTCGCAGTCGCTAGGTTTGCACCGCTTCAATCTACCTGCTCCTGAGGCAGCTCTTAATCTCCTCCAGCACAGAGACAAAGCCACAGAGGAACAGCACCTGGCACAGCTGAAGCACTGAGGGTAGGCTGCTGTATGTCTGAGTTTTGCTCCAAAGGAGTGTTGTTCGGGTAGAAAAAGCAGAATTTGGTTCTTACTCTGGGATTTCCAGAAGACAGAGAGCTCCTTTGGTGCAGCAATGACTGACATATGTGCCTGACCAGCCACATGTATGCAGTCAAGCAGCATAGTGGAGGCTTTTTATGTCCAATAAGACCTGCACATGCTGGTCTTCACATACACATGCCAGGCAATAGATCTGCACCTGTGCACAGCCTGATACACATCACCTGTACATGCTCTGGCCACCTGGGCAGCGTGTGCACAATAAATCCACCGCCACGTTTGTGCTTGTGGGACTTGCCGGCAAGTGAGTCTCTGGTTTATGCCTCACTAAGAATAATCAGGGATATCAATAATCAAGGAGAATAATCAAAGAGTATCCCTGCTGAAACGTTCAGCTGTAGCATCAAAAGTTGGTAGAAACTCTTACCACAACATTGGCCATTTTTATTGGCCATTTCATGTATTGAAATTTATTTATTCATGTTATTTGTATATTCATTCATTCATGTTGTTTAGCACAACATTGGCCATTTTTATTTAAGTTTTTCAAAATCCTTGGGAGAATCACCTGATGAGGACAAACACCCCTCCATTCAAAAGAAGAGAAGCAGCACTGGAAGAACTATGGGTTAAGCATTCCTAATTTCAAAATAAAATGTTTTCATTAAAGAAAATGTGCAGTGAACTGTGAAACAAAGAAAGCCCAGACCATTGCAAAATAAAACAGCATGAAAAATGTTCTTGATGTACCCACATTCTCTGGATTTTTCCCCATTTTCCCCACTGCTTCAAGATGAATGTAAGATTTGAATCTAAGTCAATAACAAGATGCAACTGTTGAATGTCAAGTAGAGGGGAAAATGTGAGCGTTACTTGGATAATTCAGAAAACAGCTGCTGCAGCTATGCAGCAGTGTACAAGTTAGAAAAAGATGCTACTCCCCTTGGGAGGAAGAGGCAAAATTCTGGTAACTTGGTGTCCTAGGGCTGACAGGCAATGCTGTTGTGATGCTGTGTGAGCCCAGGCCAGGCAGAGATCGGGATTGGGATATATCAGTGAGTCTGGGCTTTGGGGTCTCAGTGCCAGCTGCCTTCCTGATAAACACTTGCCTGCCTCTAATGGGGCTGTAGAGTTAAATATTGTGAGGAAGCCAGATATGAAACAAGGCCCTGAGAGAAATGCTCATGATGATCTTAGGCAGTAAATGTAGAGCTAAATGGACTATTCTGCTTTTAAAAGGAAAAAAAGCCATAATAGTACTAATAGTCAGTTATTTAAATCATTCTTTAAACACCTTATCTGGTCATATAGTTTGAGCTATTTTTGCTCGTCTCAAAGCTCTCCATGACCAATAAATATTTAAAAAATATGGTATATGCTAGTTGTTGCGGGTTGCAGGTTGCAGTTTATATGTAAATCAAGTGCCCCTGACAGAAAGATCCACTGTACATCCTCTTTGCACTCCAACCACTTTAATATTAGAGAATCATTCTCTCCATTAGTGCACTTATATTATGAAGAATGATGTGGAACAGGGGTATTAGCAACTCTTCCTTTGTTTATAGCTAAAATATATCTGACTGCTTAAAAGAACATGAAAACGAGTTTTGTCTTCCTTTCCTATTACTGTCAAACAAACTTCACCTCCGCGCTCAACATCACATGGAATTTGTCACTGGCAGGAAGCGTAAACCCTACCTTGTGAATATATAACTTACAGTCACTTCAGAGGGAGAAAAAAAATCCTTTCATCATGTTCAGTTTTCTTCACTGTTTTATTTCACTTAAAACATCACTCACTACCAAATGGTATTTGTCAGTAGTAATTGGCAAATGCTGGAGGCGGTTTTCAAGGCTGTCTGAATGGAAAATCTCAAAGCAGTTGTCTGCTCTGAAAGAAAATATTACATTTGATCTTTTTATGATTCTCACAGACATGATGTATGTCTGCATTCCTCAGCCTGAAGAATTCTTGGTGTTTGGGTTTCTTTTCCTTTAAATGACAGGAAGTAGCACTTCACTGTTATTTTGCAGTATTGTCTGAGAATTAACCACAACATAATGGTAATGTACATTTTTTTAATGCTTTACAGAGATTCGTTTTTATTAGCCATTTATTGTGGTTTTGCTTGTTGGCAAGATTCAGATCCTCTCAATGATAACTGTGGCTATTGCATTTCATCTGCATCTGTATTTAGACATGCATTTCTCCTGATGTGTTCTTTCTAAATAATGTCTCCCTCAAAGATTGCCATGCAATAAATCACCTTTCCTTAATGCAATTGGACAAACGTATTATTGCTCTAGTCACCTCTGCCCCTGCACTTTTTGGTCATCAAGACAAGCGACAGATGGCATGTTACATTAACACTGTGGTTCAAGTCCACAGAGCTAGGTTTTTCTAGTGCAAAGTAAAGCTCAACATAAAGGACTGGAAAACCCAACAGTGGGTGAGTATTAACTCTGAGAGCTTGACTGCCTTCAACACTGCTTAAAATGCCACTGCTATGCTCCTCATCATTTTAAAACCTAATGCCATGTAAAGCATGTGGTAAAGCCAATTCCCATCTTGCAATCACTTTATAATTAAATTTTTTTTTTTTTTTTGGTATGAGAAAATTTCTGTCATGGGGTTCTTTGACCTCCAGTGTTGGTGATTCTGCAACATGCTAACAGCCTGGCAGCACAGGTCAGGCATGCAAAATGTCCCTGTATCCTGAAGGTGAATGTGGTGGTGTTACTGACTGCAAACCTTACATCTGGAGAAGTCCTGAATACCCCAGCCTGGCAATTCCTAAGCATGTGTGAACCCCAAAGTGATATGTGAGTTCCCTCAGCATTGCTGCAAAACTTCTGCTCTTCCAGCCACACAGCACAGCAATGCCTGGTGGCACGATAGTGACATATACACAACACTCCCTTATTCCCACAACAAGGCACTTCCAGGCTGGCCTCTGCTGTCTAAGTCTGTGTGTCAGGCAAGGCTCTGCTCTTCTGTCATCTCCTGCTGTCTGCTGGACTAGAGAAACTTGGCACTGGTTCAAAGTCTTCCAAGCAATGGCAAAATTGCTGAAATACTCTTTAGAGAGCACCTTTATTGCCACCTAAGGGCCTCGCATCTGCCTCTCATCATAAGGTATGATTATACGAGAAGAAAACTGTGCTGATTTTTGGTATTGTTTCACTTGTCTTCTGGATTCCAGCTGTACTAAATTTAAATTTTATTTACAATAATCAGATTTAGAAGACAAAAAAAAAGAATGTTTGCTCCATGAAAGCTAGAAGCCTGATTCCACAAACTGAGGCTCTGAGCTCTGTGGTAAGGAAAGACTGGGCAACTCTGAGGTGCTCTGCAGCTTTACCTCAGTTATACGACTGAAATCCTAAAATGCTAGTTGTCTGCAAGAAAACTGTGATAATGGGGCTTGGTTTGCTACAGTGAAGCAAAATGCTGTCATTCATATGGATGACACTCTGGGTAACCGTGCTCAGAGTGACACGGCTGTGTGTGTACAACGTACACACAAACATATGTACATAAAATTTCCTTTTAAATGACAGCACACCTATAAAATCATAGTGCAATCCCACAGGAGGGAGAAGGATAGCTTATTTACAAACAACGCTGTATTTGCTTGCTACCAAAATGGAATGAAATGGAATTATTTTCCCTCCACGAAGGACTGTGAGCTGTTTGACCCCAACCGTGTGGCTTGTCCTGTGCTGCTGGTGGAAGGGGCTGCTGGGGATGATGGATGCAAACCCGAGAGAAATGCAGTTTTGTTAATTTTGCTGCCTGTGGAATAAATTGATGGTAACACAGCATAGTACTTGGTATTTTCTCTCTCTCACTCATCTGCAATGAGAACTCACTCTCTCCTACCGGTAGGGTTGTGCTCACGTTTGTGCTGGGCAGAGTTCAACAAGTCATACCTTTTTCTGCAGCCCGTGACTTGAGTTATTCATCCACATCTGCTGCAGCTCTGATTGTCACTTTTTCACAGTTTCCAACTTAATGGTACATTGGAGATTCCAAATTCAATAGCACTATTATACAACAAAACTATGCAAGACCATGAGCAAAATTAAAGACAAGCTGTGACAGTCTTCTATCCCCCAAAGTTTTGTGGGCCTCGCTTAATTATTATCCGCAGGCAGTTACTGTTGTCTTCTTGTAAATCTTGTGTGAGAGTATTCAGGAATGTTTTGCTTTATTTTTATCACCAATCAACAGAACAATAAATGCATGAAGAGCCATTTTTCTCTTTTCTGTTGATACATGGAGCCAAGGACTCAGGGATGTGCCTTAGAGATGACCACAGGCTTTCACGAAACATGCGTGTCAAACCTTTTGGCCAGAAGGACAGGGCGTGATACCAGACCCAGCCGGAGAGGCCCACGGAGAGATTAGAGTATCCTTCAGAAGAAGAAGAGCATGGGGGTGGTGGATCCAAATGAGGGCTCTGGGTCTAAAACCTGCAGGTTTGGGGGAATTTCAAGGTGGTCTGGATTTGGTATTCCAGGTCCATCTAGAGACAATGACTTAGTACAGCCCCAGGCAAATGAACCTGGCAATGCTGGAAGATACATCCTGGTAGGTCAGAGACTGGAGAAATGGGGAAAGGAAATAAGGGCTGCACAATCTCGGTGCTGGAAATATAGGCTGCGTAGGAGCGCATGCTGAGGAAGATACTGATATGGCTGAAAGGCACACAGGAAGAGAACAGTACATGCAATACTCACAGGGGTTTCATCAGAATTAGTCATGGTTTTCACATGAATAATTGTTTCTGAGTAAGCAATGTGCTTTTCAACAGCAGAAGTATTCTGCAGAAATGATGGGCTGCTTTCATGTAGCGCTGTATACGAGTTTATCATGTAGCTTTCCCTGGGTGCCTGCCAAATATCTTATTAAACAACTTTTTAAATAAAACCTGTAACCTGGGCTGTGATTTAGTCATTTATTATATTTGAAAACACATTGAAGTTCTAACAAAGGTCACAACTTCTTTGATTTGAAACAGTCATTATCACAGATTTTTTAAGTCATTTGCTATAAATTTATGTAATACTTTATACTATAGAAATTCTACAAATGCTTGTTGCTTTAAAAAGTCTTCATGTTTTAATAGCTAAAATACATTTTTTATCATTAAGCGTGTTTGATTTTGAATGTATTTTAAGGTCTGATTCCAAATGTTCATCTCCTTATCACAATGCACATGTGTCTCAGCTGAATTCAGGTTGAATTAATAACAAAATTGAATTAATTCATCTTGGTGTCCCTTCCAGACAACATATGTCCACGTTCTGTAGTATAATTTCCATGCTCAGGAGTCATGCAGGTCTGCAGAAAACCATCAGGAACAAAAGTATAAGTAGGGAGTGATCTCTACTCTTCCAAAACATTTATGGTCAAAATAAGCAACAATATGCCATGTGGGCATAGTTTATGGCATTTTTAACATTAAATACATGAACCAGATTCTTTCTTTCTGAATTCATGCCAACTAGAATTGGTTGGCTGTTCGAACTAATTGGGGTTAAGTGCAGCGCTATGCAAAATGCCCATTCTTCCACCTACTAACACGAGGCATTCGAATAGGAGCTAAGAGGTGCATAGACCATATTTTGGTCCTGTCTTTGGGAACAGATTCTCTTCATTGCACATTTGTTCTTTGAAGTCAATGGGATATTTGAACTGGGGATTTGACTGCCTTCAGGATACAGGTATCACCTTGTGACTGTCAGGTTGTGGTATATGAAAATGCTGGTTCAGTGCTCAGCAGCAGTCAAAGAGGCAAACAGGCTATTGGAGATTACTGGGAAAGCACAAGGAATAAATAGAGGATTTTTTGGCCACTGTATAACTCATGAGTTATACATTTGGCCACTGTATAACTCATGAGTTATACCTTTTAGATAGGAATATTAGAGTACAATGTTGTATACTATAATATAATGTAATATAATTTAAATTATATAACACCCACTTCTTTGGTTACCACTTCTTAAATACATCAGAACTAAAAAATATAAAGCAAAGAGCAGAGACTGAAATGATCCCTACATACAGTGAATTTAAATGTGCCAATTTTCATAGGTCTGGGAAAATAGACAAACGGAATACTAAAGGGTTATGATAGGAGACTATAAAATCAGGAATAGTATGGGGAAGGCAGATAGGGAAAGATTATTTATTCTTTCTCAACATGCAAGCAGTAGGGGGTGTCTGGTGGGATTATAAAGGAAAAAAAAAAAAAAGGAAAACTTTTTCACAGTAGTGCGTAATCGCCTTATTGAGCTTATTGCCTCAAGATGTCCTGGAGGCCAAAAGAATTTGGTTTCCAAAAGGGACAAGACAAGGACAGAGCCAGTGATCTGGGTGCAAACTAAAACAAGACCAGCATGCTTATGCCATGTTTTATGCTTTTCCCTTGAGCTTTTCCCTACTGGCTGCCGTCAGAGACTGGATGCTGGAACAAATGGTCTTAGCTCTTGTATGGAATTGACATTTCTGTCTATGTTTTTTATATTCAGAAATTGCCAGATGTTCTGACTACCACCTCACTTCATAGTACCAATGCATATTTTGCTGCTCATTGTCTTCCATTTCCAGAACTACAAAAGTTGCATTATATGCCCATAAGCCACAAAGTGGACACAGGAGTTGATTTCTGCTTCCTGAATGGATAACTTGTATGGTAAATGCTTATCCAAAGTAGCTAAAAATGTGAACACATGATTTATTTTATTTTATTTTATTTTATTTTATTTTATTTTATTTTATTTTATTTTATTTTATTTTATTTTATTTTATTTTATTTTATTTTATTTTATTTCAGTAATACAGCTCACAATAGAGACAGTTCATGACAGATAATTTCTGAGAGGTGTCCATGGGACTAGAATACTGCTCAAGGCACACGCTGATGGAGAGCTCATTTCTGATTTTGCAAAATATTGAGAGACAACTTCAACTAACAAACTGAATTATTCATGGCAGAATGAAGGGAAATGATACTATAGCTTCCCAGAACTACTGAATAATACTGTTGTACTGTAATTAGTGAGAAAGTTAAAACAAAAGGATGAATTGGCACAGGACTGCAGTCATTTCCAAAGGACAGAAAATGCAGAGCAGGGTCCACACATAAGCAGGTGATAGGGTTGCACTCTGGAAACTTGCAGTGCCTACCCCTTTATCTACATAACCATGCTTATTGAAATGTACAAGTCCCCTGAGTCTGTTTAAACCGTCCAACTTTGTGTCTTAAGGAAAGTCTTAAGAATTGCTCAATGCTTTTATTATTTGAATCTCAAACAGCTTTTCTTTGGCAAATCCTTTCTGGGTTACAAATTTCATTTAGTCAGGATAAGGGGAAAGTGCTGGCACTGTAAAAATGTCCTCCTCCTTTTAAAAATACACATAATTTCAAATTCTATAATGTTCAAAAGAGAAATATGACCTGTTTAGTGGATTTCAGTATCATTTCAGTACTTTGGAATCCTGGAAGTCCATCTTCAAAACAAAACGGTGTTTTATTTCTGCCTCATGGTTCTCCTTCAGATTTTTTGAGAACTAAATGCAAGTTTTAAAAAATTGTATTAGCAACCCTGGCTGAATATGTCTCTTACTCAAAATGTTATTTCTTAGTTTAAAATTATTTAGAATAGTAAAGAGTAATGACTAATTCGTTTAAGATTCTTTGTGTGCATGGCTTGGATTTGATGCTTCCTCACTTAGCTGCAGACAAGAATATTTTTAAGAAGCCCTTGTAAAAATTGCAGGAAATATATGTGAGATTTAAATGTCAGGTCTCAAGGGAGCTGAGAGCTATGCGCAATTGTTTTTAGTTTGTGACTTTTTTGATTCTACTAATGACGTGAATGATGTTTTTTTTTTTGTCTTTTTCTGCTCTTTCCAGGATGCTTTTCCAATGAACTTCTTCACTGAAATAAGATTCTCCTGTTTGTAGTCCATGCATTATTTTAAGAAGAAATCAAATGAACAGTTATGGAAATGTAACTCTGGGATGCTTATGACAAGGAAAATAGATTGCCCCATTAAACAAGGAATGGGAATCAGAAAAGCTGACTTCTAGATCTACCAGCATGTGCCACTGAGAGCTACTCTTTATGTGTTTTATTTGGTTGCCTGTCTATATGAGAACTGGAGCAAAATTAGTACAGGATCCTCTGTGTGCCCTTTTGGCTCTATGAAGAGCAGATGCTCACTGCCCCCAGTGACCTCTGCATGGGGTTCCCTCACTACACACTTTGGGGAGGAATAAAAGTGCTTGCAACACCTGTTCTGGTGAAATGATTACTCTGTTGAGCGTTCAGTGGTAAGGTATGAATCACAGCATTGCACAGTGCTGTTTGCTTTCATAAAACATACATGATGCAAGAGGGGTCACATCTGATATTTGCTTATCTTTCGGCTTGTTTGAAGACCAAACCACAGCCATGTTGGGATAAAACAACTGAGGTTAGATAGTGCTAGCAGCATTCTGTTAACTCCTCTCCCAGTTTACCACGAAAACCTCAGCACTGATACACTTTTGCAATGTGTACAAACCAAGAGAGTAATTCAAAAAAGGAGTTTCCTGCAGTGTGCCAGTTGACTCCGGCTGCATGTTGTAGTGGTGCTGCCAGCCCGCGCGGTGTGACAATGCGAGTGGGAGCATCGGTGCCTTTCCTAGAGTGGTCGCATCCCCAGGGGACATGGTTACATGGGAAAACATGGCAGCTGGGGTTTTCACAGGTGTGCTAAGTGTGCCCAGAGAAAATTGGTGCAAGTCAAGTGCCTGACTGCCTTTAGGTACCTTTGAGCACCCAAAGCAGAGCTGATATCATGGCTTGGTCTTCAAGCAGATGTGCTGAGCCAAAGACATGTCTTAACGACAAGAATTTTACAGCATTTTTACTGCAATAATAGTTCCTTATTACACTTTTGACTGATTTATAGGGGCTGTATCAAGGAAACAAGATGTCGGATATATGTAATGGCAACCTCTGCAAACACACCTGAGCTAGCTAGTCCAATGCTAGCTCCAAAGCCAAGCTGCAGGGAAGTAGCCTGCAGCTCTGGTCTGAGAATGTTGTCAGTTCTCAGACAAGAAGAGGAATTAATGATCCCACAGCCTGATTAGAGCTCCATACCTCTTAGTTGTACAGTTAACTAGAATGTTTTAGCCACCTGGGGTGGTATCGCACTGGAACAGGCTCCCCTGGGATGTAGTCACAGCACCAAGCCTGTTGAAGTTTAAGAAGTGTTTGGACTGTACTCTCAGTCATACAGTCTGAATTCTGATTTTTGGGTAGACCTGTGTGGAGCCAGGAGTTGGATTCGATGGTCCTTGTGGGTCCCTTCCAACTCGACATATTCTATGATTCTGTGATTCTACCTGAAAGCCACTTTGGCTATGCCCACAAAAGACATGAACACACCTTCTGACTAGTTGTATTAACACAAGCTGCCGTGTTTTGGTCAGTGCTGCCTTGGGTCTCATGTTGCCTTGTACAACCTATGCAAGGTTAAAATCTATCAGGTGGGAATGGTTTCATTTCACTCTGGTGTTGCACACACCTAGAGGCGCACGTGAATCACAAAACCAAAACCTCAATGTCTCTTGCATTGTCAGGGCTTCTCCATTCTATGGCACGTTTTAATGTGAAACCTGCAGGATTTGGGCACTATCCAGGTTCACCTGCCTGGCACCTGACCACTGGACTAGTCCCCAGTGCAGCTACACATCTGGGCTGCACGCTAACTTTGCAGATTTCTGGATGAACCTTTATAACACAACAAAACAAATACCATTTTCCCATTTCTTGACTTTGTACCACTAAATGGTGAGAGACGGATTCCTGCCAGTAATAGAGAGCTATACTATGGTTTTCTTTGTCTTTGGGCTTAGAT
Source organism: Anas platyrhynchos (assembly GCF_047663525.1). NCBI lineage: Eukaryota > Metazoa > Chordata > Aves > Anseriformes > Anatidae > Anas > Anas platyrhynchos. The sequence continues at coordinate 112,014,252 of NC_092587.1, read as the reverse complement.
CTGATTGTGTGCAAGATCTTTTGTACTTGTTAGTCTCCTGAGCCAATTGCTTCTTACGTTACATGTATGATGTAACAGCTATGGGGCAGAAACAGGACCTAGGACATATATGGTGGGCATCATCTTAACCAGGTGTCTTAGCATCTGCAGAGCCTGTTCTCTCAGTGGATAGAGGATGCTGTGCTTTTCAGGGTGTCTTTGGGAGTGGCATCAAACCTGGACCTTGGGGCCTTAAAATGTAAACTTGTTGAGGTTTAGCTAAAATAAAAATAAAAAATATCCTAGCTCTCAAAGTAGTAGCAATGAGTCATGTGGACCACCCACTGTTCAGTGCTGCTGGAGCACCATGGTGAATGCATGTGTCTGGATGAGAATAAGCCACTCCAGCAAGCATGCCTCTTCCGTGCTGAGGTTTCCATCTGTTTTCACTAGCTCTGAAGGGATGTGGGCGACAAGCCTCTCGAGTATTTGGAGATAACTGCATGCTTCCACTCTGAAAAGCAAACAGCTCCTTGGTGATAAGATCTTTGATTGCATACTGTGGTTTTCTGAGATAAAGGATTCTCGTGTCCTGTGCTACCTGCAAATGCAAGAGCTGCTGCCCTTGCTGACACCGTGCTCTCTTGGGGTGCGATGTGCCTGCTCCCTGGCGTGGCAGGGAGAGCTGTATATCCCAGCGCAGAGGGGAATGCCAGCAGGTGGCAGGGAAGAATATGAGGACTAAAGTGAGTTCATACTCTGAGATATTAGACATATTTTGGCAACAGTGCCAAATGGGCACTGCTCTCTCTCTCTCTCTTTTATTTTTTTTTGGTATTGTAATGTTGGATGTGGTATTTACCACAGCACTTTCCAAAACAAACACTCCCTCCCTTTTTGCGTCATATGAATTGTCTGTACCTGCTGCAATATAAAACATGATAAAGGAATAGCTCAAACAGATCATGGGGCAGGTAAGTGACAGGGTTCAGAAAGACGGCTGCTGCTGTTCTGCTGAAGTTTCCTCTGAGCTGCATGCACCATTACCAGCCAGAAGTTGATAATTTTATGCCCTGTAAATGTAAGACTCTTATACCACAAGTAATTCTCCTGCCACCTGTTAAATGCTCTTCCACATCTTCTCTCAAGATAATCTCACTTGTAACACAACATTAATCTTCATGCCGGTGAGTCAGAGGTACACCTCCACAGTCCAGGTCATCACCTTCTGTCCAAACAAAAATCTTGGCTGCCTCTTGGCAATCTTCTAATGGGTGTCTAGCTGTCAGCTCAACAGTAACCTAACTGGAAGTGTACAATAGCATTATTTTGCCTGTCATTCATCTTATAATCTACATATTAATATGGGGCCAATTTATTGTCCTGTTAAAACACCAGCAAAATCCACCCAAAATAAAAATCAAAAAGCCCCAAAGATATCCGGGAACAACTTCAATACCTTATCCTAGCTTTAATAGGTTTTTATCTGCTAACTGCAAGCTAGATTACACACAGGATGGGATGCCTGTATCTGCCAAGCCACCTCATTATCACTCCTTTGCCTTGCTGCTTACAAATAATTGCACCTGTTTCCTTGTATTTCTTGCCTGCACGTCTCTTGATCCATACTTCAGCTGTAAACTTTTTGGAGCATGGGAGATTTTTTATGGGCTATGCTGTACAGTACTGAATGCATTTGGGTCCTAGTCCAAGAGGAAACCTTGAGAACACTTAAAAAACTAACTCCACACAAATTCCCTAAAAAGCAATGGGGAATATTGTCCACTAAAGCAGGATACAGGGTCAGAGCTTGGTCATTCTTTAACTTGATGGTCTTTGGTCTTTTGCAATTAATTTAAAAAGTGTGTGCGTGTGTGTGTGAACAGGGGGCTTGCCTCCTTAATTTAGTTCTCATTTATACAGAAAACATTACTACTTATATTGAAGGATCTTCTGTGCAAGTGCACTGCTGCTGTGAAGCACTCTGGGGTTTCTTGCCATTGCAGGCACCTAGGGACACAGGCTATGTCTGAAACTTTTGAACTGCTTCAACCTCCAGTGTGCAAAATGTCCCTGCAATTTGTCTGGAAAACTGTTCAAAAATAATCTTTCTGGGTGGTTTTCAACCTAGGGCATTTTTCCTCTGTTCCAAGGCACAACTGTAGGGAAAGGGCCACTTTTGCTAATACTTCTGTTAATTATTGTAGCCTACAAGAGATCCACTTTGCACAATATCACTACCCTTTTGTTATTCAGAGGGCAGACAGCAAAGACAATTTGAGGTCTATTTGCAAAGCAAATGACCATGTGAACAAATATACGTATAACATCCCAATTTAGGCATCAGCCCACACTCTGGACAGTCAGAACTGTTATGATAGGAACCAGCCTGTGAATCCCATTTGATTTATAGTAAAATGGGCTTGAATATCAAGTGGCCAGTATGTGTCCTCGCTCTGGGCCATCAGCAAGCTCCTTCAAATGCCCGGTATGTTTCCTGAGCAGTGTGATCTGTCACCTAGCTACTGAGCTGCTGGAGCATGTAGTTTAGGCTTTCCAAGCTTCTTGTACTGAGATGCTTCCTGAATCTGAGGCAGATCAGATTTTCCATTTATATCCTCCTGGGTTCAACTGACAATAAATTAAGAAACAGCTAGCCTGCTTAAAATAAATAAATAAATAAATAAATAAATAAATAAATCTTAACACATTGAAAAGCAGAAGAGACACAGACGCAAGGGAAATAGTGGACTACTGAATGCAGTTCTGCAAGAACTCGTCTGATCTCTGTGACAGTTTAATCCCTTTTGTCATGGCTGCCCTGCTCTCTCCCGTATCCCTTCTTAACAGAGAACATTCCTGTATCTTATCAGCCATGGCCACTGTCTCCATCCGTGTACTTCCTTTGCTCAGTTTCCAGGCTTCTTTTCTCCTTTGCTCTTACATTTGTATTAAAAATTGTTACAAGTCACTGTAGGTTAAAAACTTGACTCATTAGCTCCAGCCTCCAGCACTGCTGGCCCTTGACTCCTCTGTCACCATTTTCTGGACTTAGGTTGGATATTACATCCCTGGTTTGAAATTCATGCCATACACTTACACTGAAGATTACTTTCAAAGAGAGTTTGCCATTGCTTTCACTAACAAGAGTGGTACCTGTAATATCTCACAGTCATTTTCTTAATTCTTTCTTAAATCTGTTGAAATCACATAATCACATTGGCTTATTAGAGAGCAGGCCTCAAGGCTACAGGAAGATGCAGCCAGAGAAAACATATTAGAGTTTTGACTTTCCTGTTTGGACCAATTTTCATGTTCATCACATGTTTAGTAAAACATCCCCTAGATCACCATTCACTGCTTTGGGTTTCAGAAGTCAATTTCTGTCCGGACACATGAAAGAGTTCAAAGGCACAGGGTCCCCTCGTGTTGTTTTGGCACATGATCCTGTTTTGGAAGCCCTGAGGTTCAGGCAGAGGAATAGAACAGCTAGGTTTATTTTCACTGTTGGGAACGGGCTGTGGTAGCTCAGCAACGAAAGCTGGAAACACAAAAGATAGGACGGCTGCCCGCCCGCTTTGTAAACTCTGCGCAGGTGGCTGAAAATAATACCTGAGCAAATATCACCAGTCACTTCTGAAACTTTCATTGTATGAACATTTGCTGTAGGTGGTTCACACATCCATTGGCGTTTGCTTGGCAAACAACCTGGTTTGGAACAAAAGAAAAAGACTTCCAAGGAACAATTATGCATTAATTAACCTTACAGATAATGTTATCAGCATTACTTTTTCTGCCATTAAGAACTGTAACACCGTTCTCCACTTTAATCTTAACGTTGACAGTGTGCGAGAAGCTTTAGCATTTAAAGGTGGCGAATTTTTGGCCTGCATGTTTTGAAGACCCTTTAGTAGCTTCCAATTGTCTTGTGGTCTCTACAAAACAAATGTTTTCAGCAGTCTGCAAGATAGTGTTTTCATAGAATTGGAGAGTGGCTTGAAGTCCAGCTGATCAGGTAGCAAACTGCAGTGTCTGTTCAGCTCTCTGATTCTCTTCCATGACTGTGGGCAATCTTTTAATGTTCTGTGTGTCTCAATTTTCCTCTGTAAAACTGGAAAGCTATGTTGTCCTATCCTCCGTGGACCATAGAGTTGCCTGTAGAAAGATGTTTCATGGATACATATTTATTCCTTTATGTGAGTTTAATTCAAATAAGTAATTCATATATATATATTTTTGAAAACCCTGTTTTAAATAAAAAATCATTAAGTGAAGCTGTCTAGTGGGTGGCCTGGGGAAAGCTCTCTATAACTGAAAAACCTGGCCTTCAGCCTCACTGTTGATAGGGAGGGTACTTTGAGAAGTAATTATCAATTGCTTTATTCACAAAGAAAGGGCTTTACACCAAAGCCTTACCCTGTTTTAGATTGTTTTGTCTTTCCCTGTTTAAGCTCAGTCCTGAGTGATTAGTTCTGGAGTCTTGGTGCAGGCCTGTCTTACATATTAAACAGTTCAGGATGCTTAATTAAGATCTTCAGGAAGATAATTGTTTGCAGCTTGATTTTGAGAGGCCCACTGACAAAACTTCTAACTCTCACAGTTCAGCACAAAATAGTCCTGATCCCTGAATGAGGCACCTGGCTACTTGAGGGTGAATAAGAAATTGAAAGATAATTTGAAATAGGGTATACAAATATTTTTGTAAAGATACGACAAGCACTTCATAACATTTTAAAATGCTATACATTTCCTTGCACTGTTTGTGGAGACACCGTCTTCAGGGCCTGCCTCAAGTGCTGAAGGGGTTCCTCTAGGATCAGACCCCTACAGAACCTGTACTCAAAGCTGTTTTTGAAACCCTCAAGCTAATTTAACCTTTTCTGTTCTGTTTCACTTGAGCTGTGAGGTAAGTGAGCAAGTGAGCATGAGCCCATTGCAAGATATTCTTGTCCACTGTGTAGCTCTGAGACCGTTCCCAGCTCAGCACTGTTCCCTGGGTGGCTCTACTCAGTGCTAAGACTTGGTTCTACCCTTTCATGCCCCACTCCCTCCTTTCCTCCAGCTCCATAGGGGAGGCATGGTTGATGGCTTGGATTCCTGAAGATGTGCCTGCTGGTTGAAGGAATAGGACCCTTCCTCCTCTGCAGCCCTCCAGATGCTCATCATGCCACAGCTGTATCTGCCACTTGCATAATGGCTGTGGACAGCAAGTCTAGTTGAGGATGAAGCCAAGGCTCCTTGATCCCCAGGATGTTAGTGAACAACCTGGTTGTTAGAAAAGGCACACCTTTTCCTCCTGCTCTGGCTACCACCAGATAGTGATATTCCCATGAGGTGATATGCTGTCTTTAAAATACCTTTATTATGCATCTGCCAAATAGCCAGAGCTTCATGCTCACAGATGTGAAAACTAAGTTTTTTTTTTTTAAAAACAAACAAACAAAAAACAAACAAACAAACAACAGGAGAAAAACATCTCCACTGGGAATAATTTCATGTCTCTCTGCTGAAGCATTGCTTGTGCTAGCATTTAGAGATGCTCTTGCTCCCTTTTTAGATGAACAAAAACTGACTCTTCAGGGCCTTTCCCCCAGGGTTGAAAGAACTCAGGACTGCATGGCTCCTCTCCTCCAACTGATAAATATTTTAAGCTTTGAGCCTTCTTTTGAAAATATATTCACAGAAGCAAAGTCTGAGCTGCAAACACAGTGGATCTAGTTCCTCAGGCCAGTCTCCCATTGTGCTCTGGCAGCTTGTGCTCTAGGCTGAGTCTGAACCTAAAATGGACCAAGTGGCTGGCCAGGGGCTCCTGCTTGCAGAAAGCCCCCTGTCCTTGCACATCAACACAGAGGGGACATGGGTGCTCCAGAGCATCTGTTCTGTGCTATCACAGGTACGATACTGATAGCAACAACCACCCCAAAGACTTCATTATCTCCACAAGGAGATACTGATCACTATTAGACTCACTGGTGAAAGTAAAAACACAGCAAGAAACAGTTCTAGTTCTGTGCAGTTATTATTATTATTATTATTATTATTATTATTATTATTATTATTAATTTTCAATGTCATAGTTAAAAATATGTTGGGTAGCTTTCCCTTATTAGTTAATTAGAGGTCAGATGTTTGTATTTAGTATTTATATTTATCTTGTTTGGTAAAGCCTTAGAACATAGTAATTTATCTCTATTTAAGCATGTGTCTATGAGACTACTGGAAATGCTCACTCTGTGAAGAATTCACTACAAATAAGACATTTTAGGAGCCCTCAGGAAGGAAATGGTGTGACTTGGGGAACTGCTGCTAGCTGACATTCCATACTCTTTGAAGGCCAAATTTGTATGGAATTTGCTGCTTCCCCAGCTTTTCTTAGAAAATCCCGTGCTAGTAGTCTTTGCAGTCATCATTTCATTACAGACATTCCCTATAAATCTTTATGCTCATATATGTGTGGCCACAGGCTTAAGTAGGCTGCATCTGGCCCAGCATGCAGAATGCTAACACCAGGGACTTTAAAGTACCCTGCAGGTGAACCAGGAGTGGCCTACTTTTCTCCTGATAAATACCAAGTAAATTGGAGATACCAGGTAAATACTAATCTGTTTTCCTGGTGTGGTGGTTATTTCTGAATGGGACATAAAGGAGATCTGGAAAAATTCTTTGGCATCACTCAGGAAAACAGCAGAAATGACGCCCATCCTGGTGTTCTGCTGAGATAACAAGCTTCCACAGAACACAGAATGGCTGGGGTTGGAAGGGACCTCTGGAGATCATCTAGTCCAACCTCCAGCTGGGCACTTGTGTACCTCTAATGTGGTTCCTAAATTTCAAAATGTGCAGTGGTAATGGAAACTTTTGCGCCCTCTTCATAATGACACTTTAGAGCATTACATAGTCAAAAAAAAAAAAAATAATTATTTGTGTTATTCTGCAATTAGACCCATTTCTGAATTGAAAGGGAGTGTTCACTGCGTATGGTTCAAATCTGCAGACACTATGTTCAACTGGCCTTCAGGTTTGTGTGAAAAAGTATAAGTTTTAGTGGAAGGCCTCTGTTTGCATCTGCCTATTCAGTGAGTGGGGCAGATGCCTGGGTCAGCTTGGTCACCTCCAGCACCAGCCAGGCCCTCACCCCGTGGAGAATCAGGGCAAATGGTGGCCATCCCAAACACGTGGGCCCAAGCCCTGTGTTACTGTAGGGGCAGAGGCCAAGCCTGGGCCCAGCAGCCCAGCCTGTGCTTCCCCCTCTGCGCCCCCGGCCTGGCTCCCTCCCGTGTGTGTGCCATGGCATTGTTCGCAAGGCCTCCGGCCCTATTTACCCAGCTGGTGTCAGTGCAGATCGCTGCTTGGGTTGGTCTACAGAAAGATTTGCCTGAAAGGTTTGCATATTCCAAGAAACCGCAGTGATTAAGTACACATGAAAGAAAGCATTATGATGAATAATCAGGACATAATCAATGATACCCTTTTTGCATTATAAATGACGACGCTTACACTCAACAGCTTTTAGGCAGAGTGTGGGTGTGACAGTTTGAAAAACAGTGTATAGCATGACATGAGACCTGTCAACTCTTAAATGAAGTAATTAATGATCTGCTAAGCATGCAGATTTTAAATGTGTCAGTTATTTTTTTCTGAAATATCACAGGAGTAAAAAATTATTTACAATTTATCATTCTTATTAGTAAAAACTCAGAATGAGAATACACAAGAGCTATGACAAGTAACAGTAAAGGTTATGACAAAAGTGATTTGTGCTTTTATCAGTAATAAAAAAAAAAAAAAACAAACCTCCTTTCAAGATTCCTCTCATTCAACATCCTCTTCAAGGTGTCACTTTAGAGGTAGATAGTTGTCTTTTTGTATATAGAAGCTGGCAATATTTTAGGATATTTTCTTCAAGATCAGTGCCAGATGATTAAAAATGAGGATCAAAAGAAAAACTTGGATTAATTTATTCTGCTGCATAACTGATACTAATCCTGCAACTATGTGACCCTTCTTTTAGGACTTGACTGGTGTCAAAGAAGGACAACTTTCAGTTTGAAAGGAAGTTTAATGAAACATCAGTTTTCAGGTATTTGCCAAGCCTCGCAGGGAAGCCAGACCTGGACCTCCCAATGTTTCCTTGTTCTGCTTATATCTGCACCTAGTCCATTAGCTGGGGCTAACTAACGATTGCGGCTGTTATTTTTTTATCATTTTAATTTTCAACAGCAATTCATAGGACATGAGAAATGGACTAATTTCTTCTCCACAGAAGACCTTTAAATACCTTCTTCTACTTCATAGGCTAACCAAAGTTTAATATTAGCAGTACTTTGAATTACAGGCTATGGTAATAGTGCTAGAAGCTCATGGCACGGGAACTTCTCATCCCAGCCATGGTAAGGGCAGTTTGTCTACTCAAACTTCTATCTGTTGGTACAATCCATTTTCTGGTGTGCCCCTCTTTATTAGCAGAAATTCCTCTTAGTCTAAACGAAATGTGTCTAAAGCTTGTCTCTTGGTCCTCTCTCACAACTGGGAGTTAACAAAGCCTTCCTCCTTTTCAGATTTTGTTCCTTTCTGCCATGCTTTGAGGATCATAGGGTGGGATACTTGGTTGCTGGTGGAGAGTTGGGAGTGTGAGAGGGCTTCTGTCACGTCAGCCTCTATACACATTTGGCTTAAAATGACCCTTTAAATTGTTTTCCAGGATTTAATATCATTAGTGATTTCAAGTCAGGCTGTTAACAACATGCCCCGTAACTATGAGACAAGTCTCCACAAATCCTATTGTCCATTTCGTTGGAATCCTTGCTCAGGTGACAGTTCTAGTTGTGTAACTTGATTATAATAGGTGGATGCTGCTTTTGGTGTGTGCATGCCTCTTCCTTGGGAAACCTGTATGATGAGAAGGTCTCAGAGACATATAATTGCATAAGCAGTGTGTGGCATTGCCTGGGTAGGTGTGACATAAAGACAAAGTCCTCATCAAAAACTGATTTACTCTGCCTATGGATACAACTACCAACTTTGGGTGAGTTCTATTGTCTAAAATAACCACACCTTAGACCTTTTTTTCACTGAGTGTTGCTGATATTTCTCTCTCTCTCTCTCTTTCTCTCTTTTTTTTTTTTTTATAATAGATATATTTAATTAATATGCTCTCCTTTCCATCTTTTAGCTTTATTTGTGTAATCTGCTCTTGCTTTCCTCTGTCCTTCCATAATATTTGGCTCCTCATTATTCGGTCCACTCATGGGTTTTCAATGCTTTCTTTGCTCTTTCTTTTTCCTCCTTCATTCTTTAAGATCCTTCATAGCTTTCCCTCATATTTCTATGGCAGCATGAGCTCAAGCATCTTCAGGGTCCTTCTGCTTTAGTAGCAGGACCCCTTGCTGTTACACCCCTCCTGTGTCTGTGCCAGTGTGCACACACAATGCCTGCCTTATCAATGCCACAGGAGAGGGATCAGGGGGAGCTGCAAGCTTATAGCACCTGTGAAGGGTTCCCCTTCATCCTCTGAGAGCATATAAAAGGAGGGCAAGCAGAGCTCTCAAGCATTAGGGCAGCATTGGTGTGTCTCATAATGCTGATAATTACTAATATACCAGAGTAGATGGGATGCTTTCATTGAAAAGGGGAACACCACTTAACTCTTTTTTTTTTTTTTTTTTTTTTTTTTAACAGTGGTTTTCCCTTAGAGGTAGCCCAGAAAAAATGCTACATCCCTGTGAGTGTTGTATGTGCTCTGTGCTGGGAGGTCAGTGGCATCCCAGCCAGTCCACAAGGAACCATCTCCTCCAAGATAGTTTGAATGAAGGCTGGAGGTTCAAAAGGAGGTGTCTGAAAAAAAAAAAAAAAAAAAAAAAAAAGTAGAGAACAAGTGGATTGTAACTGTTGTTGTAAATTAAGGAGGTTCCTGAAGGGTGAAATAAATGCTTGGGACAATTCCAAATTAGTGTTAATGTGTCGGTGGAAACATATACAGTCTTTCATTGTCTTCCTCAGACAACACTACACGTTTGTGTTTTGGTACAGTAAATCTCACCTTTTATACGATTTTGAGTCCTGAATGCTAAAATAAACAAGGCACAGAAAAGGTGCAGTTTAATCTTTCTAATGACAGCCAGAATATAGTGAGAAGCTCAAGAGATTATAATTTAACAAAGACTGTTTCCTAAGTGTTATCTTGAGGTCGTATTTACCATGTGCATGCATGATGAAATCTTATGTAGATGCTTTAATAAGTGAAACGAAAGAAAAAAAGGTGTTGAAATGTTGTCTGGAGCACTTTGTGCCAGGACTCATAATCATGAAAAAGTAACTTTAATCCTGGTTTAAAGTCAAAAGGTATTATTTTGTTTAGACCTCTGTTTTACAATATCCATGCAGCCAACGATGGTGGTTTTGCCAGCTCATGGCAACAAGATTTCCATAAAGACTAACACCTGCATCTTGCATAGCTAGGTGGATATTTCCTACTTTGGGATGAATAAACGATGCAGGTGTGTTTCCTCAGTCTTCTTCCAGGAGCCCTGTCTGGGGGCAGGCAGACCTGCCCATGTCTGCCAGCAGAGCCTGCCAGCAGGTTGCCTCCAGCTCCGAGCTCAGACTATCAGCATGGCAGCCAGGTCTGACAGCTGCCTCATTTGCCCTTCTTCCCCTAGACCATTTTCCCAACTGAACTGGTACAAATAGAGTGCAGACTTAATTTTCTGGATGCTGTGTGTTACCTGTAATACAAAAGCATCAATACATTTTTAATCCAAACATTTGCTTGAATTCATTTGTTATTGCTTTCGTGACCATTTCCTGGCCTCCTAGATCTTCGTAGCACACATCCATGGCCTTTATTCTCTACAGAGCAGTTGCTCTCGGTTACTTCAGCCAAGCTGGCTGTTGTACTGGGCTAAATGCAAGCACAAACACAGAGAGAAAGACTGGCCTGGAGAGGAGCCACTTCAGCAGAGGAGGCAGGACAAGGGAAAGGGGGGAGTGAGGCTAGTGTCTTGCCCAGGGTCAGGAAACTGGCTCATGGCAGAGTCCAGAAATATAATCCAGTTTTCTTCAGTCTCTGATAAATATCCATATTTGGCAGTCCCTAGCTGAGGTAAGCCCTCATTGGTTTAGTTAGGGGATTTATTAAATGGAAGTCATTAGATGTAAACTGTCCTGGCATCTGGCTGTAGGGTGCAGGTCAGATGGCAAGGAAGTTTGTGCTAGTGGGCAAGATGAGTTTGAAAGATTGGTCTCTCCCAGCTGGCACCTGGATGTGTGAGTTACTTTATTGTTTTTGAGTCATACAGAAGAAGAATGCATCAGCAAAATTAAAAAAAAAAAAAAAAGAAAAAAAGAAAAAAGCATAAAAGCAATGGTGTCACGGAAAATATATGATTTGATGAATGTATTTCATGGGTTAGTGCTCTTTCTGAATTGTGAAAATATATGAACATCCAGCTATAGGATACAAATGCATATGATCAATGAAATCTAAATTCCTGTCAGCTACAGCCTGATCCAAAACTCACAGAGATGAGTTAAAAGCCTTCCTACAAATTTCAGCAGGGTTCATACCAGAATACATATATCTGCACACAAAAAGATGGGTGCACCTTAAACAGCAGAGAGCAAAGCTAATTTCTTCAGGTGTTGAAGGATGGGCTATACCATATGGTGTGTAAGCCAGAAGGCTGTCAGCTCCAGCTAGTGCATTATGACCAGCTCCTCAAATTCATTAACTCTATATGCTAGTAAGCATTATGCTTTAAGTAGTTACTATGGATGTTGGACAACCTTATCAAGCTAATAACACAGTCTTCAGTCTTTTTTTTTTTTTTAAAGTATAGTAATTTGTATTGTTAGCCCACAGAAATTTCTAGTCCTCTGACAGTAATATGTGAGAAGCTGGTGGATATGTCTAACAGAAATCTTTTGTTTTTCATTCCTTCTTTAGTACTTCACCTGACACTTTCATTTCAGTTTATATAATTTACAATTTAGAACATAATCCTCCAAAGGAGCATACTATATACAGTAAAATAACAGCAATTTTCTCCTATAATGCCAGTAGAATAATTTTACTTTGGAATAGTCTACAAAGGCTTCTTATTGCATCAACTGTTCAGGTAAACTCATCTTGTGAAGCATAATGTGTACCTCATAATTTGGAGGGAAGTTTATCATTGGTTTCAGCCAAGTAAAGTCAAGAAACACCAAATAGGTTTTTGATATGTCCTTGAGTGGGCTTTGAATAAAACCCAGAGTCACTCTCCTGTCCTTTATATTTTTTATTTTTTATTTTTATTTTTATTTTTTTTCCCAGATGTACGAGCCATTTTCCAGTGTCTTGTAAATAATATGGTGCATTTACTGTGATGCAAGATAAACTGGACTTCTGGTCTTCCTTTTGAGGACCGTTGTAGCACTGATTAATATCCGCCAAGGTCAGGATACCTCTTTCCAAAGCTTCTAGGTTACTGGCATCATTGTCTGCAGGTACAGGCATGCGTGTCTGCACTGATATTACCACCACATTGCCCTCATCAAGATGTGGTGACTTACCACATAATTCATTTCATTTAGTACATTCCAAAATCACAATCTTGAGTTTTCGGTTTAATGCAGTTGTGCTGAGTTTTTCTTTGTTATTTATTCAGCATGAATATCTATGGCTTTTATCAAGCATCTAGTTCCATGCTTGCCTTCTCACGTTAAATCATAGACAAGTCAATAAAAAAGTACTCTTCATGATCCCTGTTCTCTAAAGCTGACACAGACATACTCATTGGGATGTGTGTTTCATATTTCATTAGAATGTGTAGCTATGCCAAGCATCAGGATCTGAATGAAAATCCCAGTTACTTGCTTGAAAGATAACCTTGAATTTACTGAGGCTTTATTATTTTTATTATTTTCTTGTTCAATGTTTGAAAGTTAAAAAACAAGAGCAAACCCTTCTGGGAATATGTCTGAGTAATTGAGAATTCAATAGGAATTCCGTGATATGCTGTGCTATGCTAGCCTGATACTTCCCCACAGATTTTTCCATGTAGAGCTTTGCTGTATTGCCTTATTCTGGACTGTTTTGCATAGAGCTGCTGTGTGGCAGTGTTTAGGCTCTTTGCTGACCAAAGAATCTCATTCTGGTTTCTGTATCCAGCCTGATCTCAGCCTGATCTGGCTGGACCTGCTCTAAGCAAGGGGTTGGGCTGGAGCCTCCCAAGGTCCCTTCCAACCTGAATTATTCTAGGGTTCTCGAAAATCACATACTATTTTCTCATTTTTCTCCTAGAAGTATTACAGCAGAACACGCTAAACAGCATATTTAGTTGTAAAAACCATCATCATTAACAAGGACATCTTGATACTGCTGGAGGCTAGAAGGACTTAGCAGCAATATAGGCTGTCTGATCAGTTGTTCCCCAAATGGCTGAACTTTGAGGAAGAAAAATAATTTTTTACACAAACGATTTCCCTTGTTCTTTGGTGAGGAAGGAATGAAAATGAAATAGATCTTTCATTGCAAACCTTGTCAATGACATGTCAGACTGTAACCACAGTGGTAAAAAAACAGAACATCATGGTCTCAATCTCTGCTGAACTTATTCTGAGCCTTTTTAGAGTCTGTCAGTCCCCAATGCCAGCACAAAGAGGATCCAAGGGAGACTAGTTTTCTAACTTGGCTACCTAGCTGAGGTTTACCTCTTTGCTATGATGCCCAGAGCAGCATGTTCTGCAAAATAATGCTCTGAAGAGGCTCCCAAATGTTGATGAGTATATCCTGTTATCCCCTTTTTGGACTGAAGCATTTAGGAAGTAGTTTGGGCCCCACCAGGTGTTTTTCATTAGAAGCTGAAGCTTGAATCAATGTCTTATGTCTTTGGATCAAGCAAGGGTAGCATCTTTGCAACAGATCCAAGCCTTTTCTGACAGTGTTTGCCTTAAAAACTCACTTTCTCAACTTCTCATTCTCTGTCATGCTGCCACAGCGACCGCATTTGGTGCTTCCTTGCTGCCTTCTTTGTGTTTCTGTTGTTATTATTATTTTTTTTCCCGCTATTGCTTCTCTGAATTCCCAGCAAAAGACCAAAAGAAAAGCTAACTCCAGTGATCAATAAAGCTGAATGTCTACATGCACTGTATCAGTCCCAAATGCTTTTTAACCAGATGGTTTCTACTCAGGACTGGCTCTATGGGAAGGTTTTGACCAAGAGTGGGTGCTCTCACTCGCTTAGTCACCTAGCTCTATAATAGCTTCTTTAGGCACCTCTGTATCAAACCTGGGCATTAGTTACACTTACCACTAATTTAACCTGCAACAACATTTTTGGCATGCCATTGATTTAAAGCAGACTATGTTTTCTCTTTCTCTGATTGCTTTTTTCTAATGTACAAACTGTTGGTGAAACATTTTGTATCGGTATTTCATACACGCCAAACACTGGGCCTGCCTGCGCAGACGTACCTAACTGTGGTTCTCTGTGCTCTTAGCAGTGCAAAAAATGTGTAAAAGCACACATTTTGCACCACCAGTACTGTCTGTAGAAGGCTGTGCAATACTTCTCTGCTGCATGAAGGGAAATACAGCTTCAGCAGAAAGTCAGCACCCCAGAAAAAATCATACTGCTATGCTCTCGCCCTGTGACATGAACTGTTTTGTTGTCCTAGGAGAGAGCAAATACTCCCCAGGGGGCTGCTGAGATCAGAGTGTACACTGGCTGGTGTGGTGGTGGGCTGGGAGCTCTGTTTGGAGCCATGGGAGTGACAAGTCACGCAAAGAGGTCTTGATTTCCAGACTGCTGATGCGGTGGGATCCATTTCGGTGTTTCACTTCAAAGTGTGGTGTTTGCTCAGGTGACCTACAAATTAGGTGTGTGATGAGCATTGGCTGAAAAAAAAAGACTATCGGATTGACATTACAGCAGTGGGTTTTCTCAAAGTACTCAGCTTGCGGAAATGATTATGTTTTGCATCTGCTGTAAGCAGCAGTAAACCTAGTGTGGAAAACAATGCAACACTCCTGAAAACCAAATGAGGCCTCTTTCTTCTGAAGATGACAGTTGAGTCTATTTTTTTATGATGTCTTTTAAGGCTGCTAAATTGTTGTCTAATCCTTACCTCAGGGCTAAAAGCCTTTCAAGAGAACAAACACATGTAATATCAAAAAGAAAAGGTCTGTGCTGCACACTCTCCAAAGCAGCTTGTGTGCAGATAACTCCTCAGAGGTTGCACTCAGATGAGCAAATGTGACAGAAGTGCATTCAGTAATAACAATATCCTCAATCAAAGGCATCAGCTGCTCTCATATGCACTAAGCCTGACTTCTGAAGTCTTTGAAAGAATGAAAATTGGCACATGTGGACACTGCACGGCATTTGGAAGGAGGTTTGTGAGTATCTTCATGTTATCAGAAAAGAATCTGTCTGGGAGAATTTGAGATGTTTCACCTTCCTGGCCCCCAGAATTACAACAATTCACCTTTTTTTTTTCCCCCCTACGTGGCTGGATTATACCACTTTGTAGTATATTTAATTAATTATGTTAACAGAGATTTTATCCCATATACATGATAATAATTAAATTTCACAGATATCAAATATTTCTTTTACCTGAAATATATATATCTATATTTTAAACCTGATTTTTAAAATAAACTGCCAGGGGGAATCTCTCTACTCTCTAGAAGTGGAGTTGTATCTGTTCTGGCAGACTAGCTAGCCTTTGGTTTTCAGAAATCTCTTAGCAAAATCATAACAGAAATGCCTCAGAATAACATTTTAAAAACATATTTAGAAATTTATTGAGATGGGAGGGGACTTGGTCCCTCATCAGATGTACAGAAGGAACCTTAAGGGCTTTTTTCCAAGGCTGGACATCAAGGGTCCGGCACTCGTTGCTGTGTGAGGAGCTGGATGTGCAAAAGTTGATGGGGTCCCTTGGTCAGGGATTGTAGGCAAAAATGTGTGTCCCTCCAGAGTCAGGTGAGCAGACTCCAGACCTGAAGCTGGGCCTGGTAGAACCAAGCACTGTGTGTAGTGGGACTGCTCCATCCCCTGACCTCCTCTTCTTGGTGATGAGTTCCTGGTGCAGGTGCTCCTGGCAGTGGATGAAAATTTGCTTTCTGATGTGTCCTGCAGTGTTAACTGGAATGTTGCTGTCTTGGTGAGCATTTTTGCCAGTAAAATCGCTTATGAGAACGTGCATTCAAGGAGTCATAGAAAATTAATTTAAATAGTCAAATGAATTTTCATGGGAGCTTTCTATTTACCCAGAAATTTAAACATCAATAATTAGTTAATGAGTAGCTCTATGTGCCCAGGAAATAGGTACTCATGAACTTACTCATGAATTACTCATGAAATGGGTAATAATCAGAGTATGCATTCACTTTTGGAAATATATATAGCACACTTCATTTGGAAAACAGTGCTTCACCTGTGGATGGAGGGTGACAGGAGGTTTTGGAGCATGCTTCCTGTCTGTCTCTTGCCAAGACAATGCCTGAGCCTCAGGAAGTAGTGCTTTAGAATTGGGTGCCTTGGTCTTGCCTTATGATAATGGGCTCACCTTGGTGCTAGTGCTATCAGTGCTGCCTTTGCAGCCCCCCCATATGTAATTTCTGTATGTATTTACTACATGTGAGAGGTATAATTCACATTAATGATAGACACAAAGGCTGCTCTGCTCCTTCTGGCCAAAAACTTAAGAGTGATTTGTATCATTCCTCTGCTAAATAAACACAAAACTCTTCCAAAGTGTTCTCCTACTGCAAGCCTTGCAATAGTTGCACTGTGGAGAAACCAGTTTGTCTTTTAATGTCTTTGCAGAGAAACATGACTGAAAAATTAATTACCACGCAGGGAGGAAGCAGACATTCACTGAAGATCAGTAAAGGAAAGCAACAGGAGAGGAATGTTAGCCACATTAGGACACTGCTTGGCTCAGCACATTTAGGTTGAAACTCCACTTTTAATTCTTTTGCACACAAAAGCAAAATAACCCCAAGACCCTCAGAGATGTGCCTGTGCCTGTCCATCCTTTCGAGTTACTCCATTCACACATATTTTCTGCCTTGTGCTTCGGAATTTGTTTGGCAGAATAAAAAAGGCATTGGAAAAGCCAGTGGACAAACCCTCCTCATTTCATTCATGTTTTGAAGCACAGGTGAGAAGCAGTTGAAGCCAAGCTGAAGCCAAGGAGGCCAGCTGAAAGCACATCTGGGCTTCACGGGGTGCCTGGCCTCATGGCAGTCCTGTCGGGTTAGGGTGAGCAGTGCCGGGGCCATGCACGTGCCTTGGAGGCTGAACCACGACCACGGTCAGACCTCCCACATCCAGGAGTGCGAGGGGGCAAGCAACTGGTGAGGAAGCTCCCAACATGTGCTGCTGGGAGAAGTTCCCAGTCTGCCTCCCTGTTGCTTCTACCCTCTGTTTTTTATCATTCATTCTGGCTGTGTACGGAGTCCTTCTGGAAGAGCTGTCCGCAAAAGATGATTGCCATTGGAAACAGCTAATTCATCTACAACAGCGCGTTGTTATTCTCAGCTAGGAGCTATATACATGTGGTGATATCTAAGAAAGACTGTTTTGCTTTAAATTTGCATCCTCTCTTAGTTGGAATTATTCTTTTAAAAGTTGACAACCTCATAGATTTTTGGGGGTCTAACAAATTTCGAACCAGGCCCCAGAGATTCATATCTGAAATTACTGATGTACATGGTCACAAATTTACCACTTGTGTCTCTTTGCTGGTAATTTGTTTACCCACAGAACCGCACACTTTTCCCCACGGGTCTTTGATACAGTTAATATGGAAAACAGCTGGTCAGTGGAATTGGTCAAAAAAAGCAGTAGTAAGTTTTCTGTCCCCATGTACATTTTCCATCAAGCCAAAGCAATATTTAAAAAGTAAAATGAAAAAAAAAAAAAAAAAAAAAAAGATCAGTTTTCCTGCTTGCATATAACTCTAGCACCCATACATGGAGTCAGGGTAGTCACCATCTGTTAAACATATTGCTTAAAAAATCTTATTGCTTATGTTTTAATAGGTTATATATTAAATTCTGAACTCCTAAATAAAGATAGAACATCATTCTTGGATGTTATCATGAAGATCTCAGTGGTTCCACACCATCAGTGCTGCAGGGTAAGATATACAAATTTTTCAATTATTGGATTAAAAAACTTCCAATAATTTCATATCTATTTTTCAATCCATTTGGTTGTTTGGGATTTGGGAAGCTTTTTTTTTAAAAAAAAAAAAAAAAAAAAAAAGGAGATATTTTTTTCTATAAAATCTGCATGTTGAAGAAAAAGGCTATTTTAAAACCAGCACATTTTATTCAGGAATTGAATGAGTTTCAGCTAGAATAAAACTTTGATGAAACAATAGAATAAAATCGGGGTCTGTCTCAGAATCAGAAAGTGCGTTTCTGTAAAATCTCATTTCCAATATTTTCCTGCATTAGCCTGATCTGGTCACTAGATGTTGCTAGGTGTCTACGCTAGTAGTCGTTTTGGCAGATTTAGGAATACGATTTTGTCGGTATAAGGAGAGAACATTACTATCAGTAGTAATGTAAACAGTTATTTCCCTCAGTTTATAAATGTTAGCAACAAAAAAGCCCCCATTTTCCTCCTTTCACAAGTGAGCCGTGTCCTCCTGTATTAATGAACTCTACTGAGCAAAGCAGGTCACCCTGTCATCCGAATCCTGAATTTCATTTTTAACACTTCGGATGTTTTAGGAAATGCTATTTTCCTTCCAGAAACAAGTTGTTAGGCAATCAGTCCTTTTCACTGAGTGTGGCCACTGAGGACCTGCCAGCCCGATCATGTTGGGAGCCACCTGGCCAGGGCATCTCCAACCTCCCCGTGGGTGCTGCTGCTGGAGAGCTGGTAAGCCTGAGAGGTTTCTACCCTGTGGCTTCCCAGGTAAAACACGATTCATATTCCCAGTACATCACTGCTTCCCCACGGTGCTGGATAAGAATGTATATACATAAATATTTGTAAACTAGTTGTATGGGTCTCTTTAATTACTGATGACTGGCATTCTAGAAAATGGCATTCTATATTGGCTGTCAGGAGGATAGTGCATTAGGTTCACATAAGAAAGATGAGATAGCTATCCTCTTTAATATGGCTAGTGCTTAGGAAAGGCAAAAGGATGGTGACTCTCCTCCAGCACGGAGTCACCAGATACCTGTGGAGTTAATACTCATATATTCCCTTAATAAAAGTGCTCCATAAATCAATGAAAAGCTTTGTATCTCAAATGGTAACTTCCACACCATTGGGCTCATATAAGTTGGGAATGTGTCTTTCTTTCTTTTCTTTTCTTTTTTTCTTTTTTTCTTTTTTTTTTAAACTGCTGAAGCATGTCCTTTTCTTGAATTATTTCCCACATCAACAGCAGTTATACAAGTCTTGAAACCAGTGGAGTGAATTAGTGGATAACAATAATAGTAATAATAAATACTCAACAAAGTTTTGCAACAGTAATTTTTATTTCACTGAAATCGTTAAATTATTAACTTTAAACTCAATTTTGAATTGGAGATGGAAACGCTTGATTAGAGGAAAAGATACATTACAGTTTTGAATAATAAGGAAGAGTGGAGTAAAGCATTCATATAACTAAATTTGGACTAAATATAGTTTTACCAGTTAAAATGCCCTCCTGCTTTGCTTAAATGCACTTGAATGCTTTGTGTCAGAAACAGTGTTGTTCTCCTCCGCGTGTGCATTCACAGTGGGTGTAATTCCTTCAGCCAGGCTTCAGCTGCCTCAGGGTCCGGGTGTGATGGGAGCCAGCAGTTCATCCAGCCTGCCGGCTCTGGCAGAATTGATTCATCCCATCCTGGGAAAGGTGACACAGATCATCGGCAGGATGAATTCACCTGGGCATGTGTCTGTCTCTGCTGATGATAAAGGAAACTCAAAAGGCTGGCTTACTAGATGTCTAACTTCTGGGAGGCTGAAATTAGTTGAAATGAGGCTGAGTCTTTATAAAAAATGCCAAGGCATGGCAGCTATTTTTTTTTTTTTTATGTTCTCATGTTGAAAATATGGAAACAAAATGTGCTGCTCTTTTTTGATGACAGTATTTCCTAAAACAAGAAACACCAGAGTGGCTATTTGTTCAAAATTCTCTGAGGTCGAGGAAAGAAGAGGAGAGAAAGAAAAAATATTTCTGATCAAGGTAAATCATGATAGGCAGCAGGGAACCTAAAAAAAAAATGGAAAAAGGAAAGGCTCAGAGGAAACCTTGAGAAGAAACAGAAAATACCCAGAATGGATCTGAAAACTTTCAATGAAACACATTTTTTTGATTAAATTGTATCTGTCTGATGAAAAACAGGGTCTCTATTTTACTAAAAACCAGCTATCATCAGAAAGAGCTCACCGAATCAGGCTATCTGAATATTTTAATTTATCACTGTTCTGTACCTTAGAAATATCATTTGTTTCTACTTTCCTGCACAAGAAAGATAGTTTACATGAATTGGTCTGAAAGACAGGAAAAGTCTGAGACCATGCTATTTAATTTAATTTATTTATTTAAGTACAAGACATACAGAAGTGTTAAAGACCAGGAGACTAGGAAAAGTTATATATTATAGGGCTGGTAAGCATCCAGAGGACTGGTAATCACAGCATTCAGAGACCAATATAATTTCCTTCAGTAATGCCCACCTACATTACCCTCCACTGTTCCTTGTCTAAGGGGACCGTGAGCGTATACGCTTTGCATCCCTCTTGGGAATCTCAGGCTATCTCTTGTAATTGGTTCTGAGACTATATTCAGCAAAAGTTCCTCTAAAAACATTCACTTTGATCCAGGATTCAGTCTGGGGGACAAGCGTTTCTCTTGCATTGCTGGGAGAAAGGGAAACAGCATTGCCTGGTGTTCGCTTTTAGCCTGCGATCTGTGCATGTCTGTGGGTTTCTGTTCTGTATTTAAGAGGTCTGCTAAAGGTAACAGGATCCATCAAACACAAGCAACTGAAAAGCACTTGCCTATGAAATTGGTATAGTAGCAGGCAAAATAAAGAAACTTTCTCTCTTATTTCATCTTCCCCCAAGCTGATAAGGAACCTATAAAGCTGGGCGTTATGATGTGCTTTCTTACACATATTAGTCATCAGTGGGGTGCGTGAAGTTTTATAGAGATGCTGCTGCTCTTTTTCTTTTGCAGGAGGAGAAACCAAAGCACAGAAAGGCACAGTGACTTACCAAAGGCTGCATTCAGTGCCATTCTGTGTGTAGCTGTCTCTGTTAAAGGACGGTTTTGCTTCAGAATGGGCAAAGTTGTTTAACACAAGCTCTCTCTCTGGGTTTCAGTGCTGGATTGCCTTGGTGAGGAGCATGTGGTGAGGCAGCCAGGGGTCAGTCCCTGCTAGGGACATGGGTGCAGCCCGGCTCTTTCCAAGGCAGATAGAAGGATGTGAAGCCTAACGGGATGCCCAGGGGAAATGCCAGTTTTACAGTTTGCTTCCTCTCCACATCCGGGTGCTCAACTGCCCACTCACTGCCCCCCTGCCCATCTTCCTGAACATCACCTTTCCCTGCCTCTGAGCATGGAAAAGAGCTCAGAAGCAGGGAAAGGTGATGTGCAGGTGCTGAGAGCTCAGCAGCCTGGGTGGGTGCTGCTGGGGGCCGTGCAGCTCCCTGTGCCTGCTTAACGGGGGCTCAGGGCTCCCCTGCAGTGCAGCTGCCAGGTTGGTTGTGCTTTCCTGCAGGAGTCTGCTTCCCCAAATTGCTGAACACAACATTTTTTTCTCAGACCTCCTCACTCTTTGATGCATACACCTTTGGAAAACAGATTTTCTGCAATAAGTGTGCTATGCATGGTTATGCCCACATGATATTTATTCTACTTTTTGTTGTTGCTGTTTTTGTTAAAATTTGAAGAATGGGAAGGAAAAATGAGAACTTTCATCTCAAACTAAATTTTGCATGTATGGAGGGAGCCCTACAGATTAAAATGTGTTAAGTCTCCACACAGTTAACAACATGTCACTTCGTGAGAGAATTTTCATAATTAATGAACTGGTTCAATTTGCTCTGCCGCTTGACTTTGATTAATACATTTTTGAGTGTTCCCACTGGGACTCTGTCCAGTTTGTTTAGTAAGCTCTTATGTCTATATCCAGTTCATGTGCATGGATCAAAGTGTTGGCACCAAATACTGGCAATATTAGGCTATGGTACAGCCATTCTGACTCCACTTGAAAAGAAGATAGCAATATATCTTAAATCAAATTCTTTGTGACTCGTTTGAAAAAAAAAAGGGGGGGGGGGGGAGGAAGAAATTTCACACTGCATTGTGTAGAAATGCTGTGATTTAAAAGTTCATCTCATGCAAGCTTTGCCAATTAAAGAGGTATTTATCAATCCAGACAGTAATTGTGTGGACCCGAACTGGCAATTTGCTCAATATTAAGTAGCAAGCTGCAAACCTCCCATAATTAACAAACCTAACGAACATCAGCCTTCTCTGCCCAGCCGCTGCTGCGGGCTGATCCTGCAATCACACCCTGGGCACCCCCAGCCTCTATGCCCCATGTCTTAGAGAGGGCTGAGCCCTGTGGGGACCCCAGGGGCAGGGGTTGACCTCAAGGCAAGGTGGGAGGTGCTGGGGCAGCATTTTCCTCCCAGACACCCTGGGGTGTGTAACACATTTCGGTGTGGGTGTGTGAATGTTGCCGTGCTCGGCTGTGAGTACATTGGGCAGAGGGGAGGTTTTGGCACTTGGATGCCAGCCTGGGTGTTAACTCGGAGCTGTCCGGGACCTATCCTGCAGGCTGACATGTGAAGCCAAAGCACTTCCCTGGCTCTGTTTCCCGGGGTAAATGTCATCCTCAGAGAGCTGGAGGCACGAAAAGGATCAGTGGTGGTGTCAGAAAGTCCTTGGAGAAATCCTTTGTAGCGAGAAAATCTGAGAGGGCTCCAAGCAAGTTTCCAGCTAACGCTGGGTGTATATCCACATCAGGGCTCCCGGACCTTGGCTCGCGGCACTGTGCTTCCAAATTACAGCAGTTGAAGAAGTATATCTTGAGCCTATAGAGTTTAAATTAATTAGAGAAATTCCCCTGGGCTCAATCTCCGCTTTCCCTGGGGGTGGCGGGGAGCAGGCAGTTAATCACCAGCAGTAACGAACTGTCGTGCCTGCTGCCCTGGTTTTGTTCAGACGTTATAAGGCTGAATGATATTGGATAATGAACAATGGGAGACAAGCTGATGGAAACACAGAAAACACTGGCAGATTTAAGTGCACATTGTTTAGCCAGGAGTAGGAGAACAGCCTCAGAAAAAAAATGTATTCTTTTTAAACTTTTCCCATGGGGTTCTTGCTCCCATAAGACTCCAGAGGGTTTTATAGCTGTTTATTCCTGCTCTGTGAGGACGCCAAGGCAGCGTTTGTATCTAGCAGCTCCATCTGCAGCATTTATCTTACAATTTATGTCTTGTCATTTAAGCACTTGTAAGCAGTCTTCTGCCCAGCGAAAACAAAGCATATAACATGCTGAATAGTAAATAAACCCTGCAAATAACTTGTAGGGATGAGTCCTCATTCATTCAGTGCTTTTAGCCATGTGGTTATTTTCATTGCATACGTTACAGGTGACTTGCCAGCAAATTATGAGTTTGTTAATGGCTGTTTTCCTCTGCCACATATTGAAAGAAATGTAAACCCAAACCACGCATTAAATCAAGCACGCTGTCTAGCACGGTGTCCACACAGATTTGTCTACCACTAGCTGCACACTTGAGGGACTCCCTCCTTTTAAAACCCTGGCCTGTAAGCACTTCTCTCCTGAAAGAACTCAGTTAACTCTGATAACATAAGAACGAGGTGCAGCTCCATATTTTCATAACAGTGTGCAGTATAAAGCAGCCCATTTGGCCTGTAGTGATTTTTTAACTTTCTTTTATGTGTGGTATATATAAGTACTGAAGCGGAGTGCAGACAAAAGTGCTTTTTCCTGTTCAGTATGTATTTATTTATTTGTTTAGTTGGCAGACAATTTTCAAGTGTTTGTTTTACTCTTTGCCCTTGTCCTGGTTTCAGTTAGCACAGAATTAATTTTCTTCCTAGTAGCTGGTAGAATGCTGTGTTTTGGCTTAGGATAAGAAGAGTGCTGATAACACCCCGATGTTTTAATTGTTGCAGAGCAGTGCTTATACTAAGCCAAGGACGTCTCAGCTTCCTGCTCTGTCCTGCCAACGGGCAGGCTGGGGGAGCAGCAAGAGCTGGGAGGGGACAGACCCAGGACAGGTGACCCAAACTAGCCAAAGGGGTATTCCATACCGTCTGACATCATGCTAAACAATATATAGGGGTGGCTAGCCGGGGGAGTGGGGCCGGACTGCTCGGGGTTAGGCTGGGCATCGGTCAGCGAGTGGTGAGCAATTGCATTGTGCATCACTTGTTTGTACACATTATTAGTAGTACTATTATCATCATTGTACTATTATTATTATTGTTATTATTATTTTGTTATTATTATTTTCCTGTCTTATTAAACTGTCTTTATCTCAACTCACGGGCTTCACTTTCCATTTCTCTCCCCCGTCCCAGAGAGGGAGGGGGGAGGGTGAGCGAAGGGCTGCGTGGTGGCCAGGTTAAACCACAACAGCCCTGACTACTGATCAGACAGTCAGTTTCTTTTCTACATTTAACTTCCACTAGGAGAGATACGGGATATTTAAGAATGAGAAAAACAAAAAATGAGGAAAATATAGTGCTGTCAGGAAGACTCAGAATCAGGTGTGAGGAGTAAAAGAAGTTAAAAGCAGAAGTTGTTTTTAACCAAGTGGCTAGATTTCAAATGTGTATTCTGCCTTTAGGAAATCCTCACAATGCTCCAGGGATTGCCAGTGACTGTATTGCAGTCCAGCAGCAGAGGGAGGGCTGTGAATTTGGGCTGTCTTTTGAGGTTTAGTTTTGTTCTCTATCTGTTGCGGTATAGCATCTCACAGCATCTCACAGCATCTCAGCTGTACTAACTGTAATTCTTCGATGATGTTACCTTCTTGTTTATCAGTTTAGCAGTACATCCTCTTCCTAGATTTTTTTTTTTTTCCCAAATTTTTTGGCCTGTGACAACCAATTTGGCAGAGAAGTTTCAGGGGATGGGAGCAGTTAGCTCCTTGCCCTGTGCTTAAGCCCATTATAAAAAATGTAAGCAAAACCAAAGACTGCTGTGAGTATGTAGGAACTACTGCTTACTGGATGACCTCTGGGATCATTGAATCACAAAATCATTAAGGTTGGACAAGACCTCCAGGATCATCTAGTCCAACCACCACCTTACCATCAATGTCGCCCACTAAAACACATCCCTAAGCACCACATCCAACATTTTTTTAAACACCCTTTTGGGACCGTGACTCCACCCCCTCCCTGGGCAACCCGTTCCAATGGATACATGCATGTTCCTCGGTGGGGATTAGGGTCTGTAAAGGGCCTAAGTCAAGGGCTGTATCACTGCCCTCTCTAAGGTCTATACTAAGGGCATGACAAGTCCCACATCCTAGGCTTTGTCTCACTATAAATCAATTATAGTTGCTTTACCTGGATTCTTCTCTTGTATTTACCACAGGTCCTCTTTACATCCTCTTGGTCCAGGCACACTGAGGGCCCAGCTCTGCTCACAGTGTAGTGAGCAGCCAGCCCTCTTCCCAGAGCTGGTTGGTGTTGGATCTCTCCAGGCACTTGTATGTGCTATAATAATGCTGTAGGGAGTCAGATTTCATTCTGTACTTTCCACTCCAGGACACATTCACATCTGCCTTTGTCCTCCTGACAATTCAAATGTGGAGAGAAGCGTATAGCCAGGAAAATTTCTGACAATCTTAGGTCCTCCAAGAAAAGCGGATGTTGCTTTCAGTATTATTGTCACCTTACGTAGGCCCTTCCTCCGAAAGAAAACATGAGGGGTTAGAGCAGATAGGGCTTTAAAAAGGAGAAATACCAAGATATTTAAGAGAAAAGGAAAATTGGCATCGATGACTGGAAAAGCCAATGAAGTCCTGGAAACAAAATTAACAAGGCTGCTGTCTCTTCTGATACAAGAAGCCGGGAGGCAGGAAGGGAGCACAAATTAAACTAGCAGATGGAAGATTTACAGCCAACACCAGCATCCCAGCCCAGTGTGGGGTGAAGCCATGGGGCTTACTGTCCCAGAGCAGTGGTGACATTAGGAACTTGCTGTGTTCAAAGGGAGAAAGGTGATATATGGGAGCGGCCTCCATACCAGCCTCCATACCTCCAAGGGAGGCTCACAAATTGTGCCAGGGAGTTGCTGGCACGGGACAACTCTGGTTTTATACTCCAGTAGCAGTTGCCTGCTACTGGCTGTTGCCAAGGACAAGACACTCGGTTAAACAAACATTTTATCTGAGCCAGTGCAGCTACCTTTTAGAGCTTTATGAGAAAGACAAGCAGTGCAGGTGCTACTGCTTACAAAAGCAGATGAAGTCAGATCATGTATTGGAAGGCTAAGGCCAGGACCTGGAGCTGCTTTAACATCTGTGAGCATCAATTCTTTGCACCTTGCTTCCAAATCATGCTGAGAAAGCCTGCAATACCCTCCAGAAGTCTGGATGTTGCTTCTCTGATTTGTTTATCCGAACCTGCACAGGTCTTTGATACACCATGAAGAAGGCCAAACCCATGGTCAGTACCTTTACTGTCCTGTCACTTAAAATTACAGGAAATCCAAAGTCTGGTGTGGCTGCTAATAAATAAAGTAGCTTCTCTAAATAAAGTGAAGAGTAATTTGGGTAGTGGAACACTGTGCAGTAGTAGAGCCCAGGCACAACAGCTCCACTGAAGAATGTTTTACCAAGCACCCAAGGTGCTGTTTTCAGTTCAATCTAATATGGATCTTACTACTTGAGGGAAAGCAGTGTGTTAACTTAAAAAATGCTGTGCTAACTTCTCTGGTTGCAGAAGCATGTGAGGAAAAAGTAGTGTTGATCAAAACAGGATCTGTCACTGTCATCTGCTAATGAAACACTGCAATTGTCATTCTGTGTTTCCAAGAATAAAGGAGAAGGACTGGTGCTATTTCTCTGCTTCTTGCAGAACACAAAGGTCAGTGACACACAGAAGATGGTATTTCATTAACTAGACATTTGTATTATAAACGTTATTCCCAGACACAGGAAAGTCCCAAAAATCTGAGTCACTGGTGTTTGAATAGAAGTTTTGTGAGGCTAAGTGTGGGCCTTTATAAATAAAGCATTGATGGAATAAACAGTCACTTTGTAGCAGAAAGGGAAAGTTTTCACAAAACAGTGACATGACTTAGAAGGTTTTTTTTTTTTTTTTTTTTTTTTTCTTTTTCTTTTTCTTTTTTTCTTTCTTTTTTTTTTTTTTTTTTCAAGTGAGCAATCCTATCAGGAAATTTAGTCTGTCTAACCTGCACCATACTGACTGCTTGCCTAAGATGTGCATTTTGTACTTGGAGTATATCCACCGCAGCTCATACATGTGCCTAGTTTACAGCTCTTTAAACTTCCTTCCTCTTGATCTTAGTTGTGATCATGAGCCTAAAAGATAATTTTGAGCTACTGTGATGATTCAAGGTGTTTCTGCAGTTTGGGAAGAAGGGAAGATGAATCTCAGACCTTTAAAACTCAAAGCCAGATTTTGTTGCTTGTAAAGTCAGAGCTGTGCCTGGTGATTCCAGGCAAGCTTTTTCCTGTGCAAGGGTTCCTTGAAGGAATATCCTAATATTCAATGTAAATTTACAAAATATTCAATTTACATTGAATATTAGGATGACATGACTCAAAAGTTTAGCAGCTAGAATCAGGGGACTCTCAGGTGTGTGTCCTGGCCCACCAGAGTTGGCAGGATAAATAGGGTGCAGTTCTGGAAGGCAGATATAGCTGTTGTTGCATCCTACTGAGGGTACCTACGTCTGGTACCTCAGTGGGCTAATGTTGAGCTCCTGAGGTTGGGCTCCTTCAGCAGCTCTGCTTTGCTTCCTGCTCCTTCACCTCTTGTTCTTGCTGTGGTTTCAAGTGGAGCCTCTACTCATGCATTTGCACAGCACCTGGTGCCTCATCACTGAAGGTGTCCCTGGGTGAGGCTCATTGCAGAAAACAAAAAGCCAAGAAAGATGGGGAAAATTTCTTGTGCCTCCTTTTTTTACAGTGTGTTCACTTTTCATTGTGTCTATGGCCTGATGAAATTGGCCTGACTCTCTGCTGCCTTGCATGCTGCTGTCCTTGTGGCTGTGGAAACGGAACACCAAGAGAGCTTTGGCGTCAACAGGATTTTGCTGCAGACAGATGTGCTGTAGCAGGCGTAGTGATATCTGCCTTCCTCTGGTAGACACATTGGCAAGGATTTCCTACTATTTCCTTGAGAGTGGGAGAGTGCTTCTCCCACTGAGATCATTAGGCCCTCTGAACTTACGGGTCCAACCCTGCTTTCATCTGAGACTAGGAAAAGGATGAGAGGGAAAAGCAGCAGTGTTGGGAATGAAAGCTCTTTGCAACTGTAAACTGGCTGACAGCAGCAGATGAAAATGTGCGAAGAGGCAAAAGAACATTAGGTTATAAAGCCAGTTTTAATGTTGGATGGCTTAAAGCAAACTGCACTTCAGCATTGTTTTATATTTCTTTCCTTTCTTTCATATACCCCAGGAGAGTGGATGACAGGCATACTGCAAGAACAATTAGTTTCTCTGGTAGATCAACTTGGAAGAGAAATTCCTGCAGGGAAACCAGGGATAGTAAGTGCAGATATGATTCCTGTACTGGGACTTTAAATGTCAGGGTTTTGCCTACCCACCTTGCCAGGGCAGCGTCAGGAGATCTGGGGGGAACATCCTGAGAACAAGCAAGGCGTTCTGTTTTCTCTATCACAGGAGAGTGTCTCTTCTTTCCTGTTGGTCGGTTTCTTTAATTAATCTTTAATGATAGCAGATGTTTTGCTTTTGTATATAAAGCTAAAGCATGTAAAAAGTTATTGGAGTCATACAAAGATATAAACAGATACTCGCCTGTCAATCTACTTATCTTTACGTGTTTATACTATTTAGGAACAAAACAAGTAACACTAGGCCCACAAGTGGCTTCTAAAAAGACATTTTCCCAACACTGCTAATAGGAAAGTGTGTTTTGGGATGTGGTAACAACCCAAATAATAACAAAACAGAAAAAGACTATTTGCATGGATTTCATTTGCTTGCCTTTTACTTGATTGGGCAAGATTTTAGGCACAACTTCAATCAGCCAAGAATAAAAATAAAAACTCCTATCCAGAGGGCATGAGCAATTAAACACAACTGTGGGAAACGTCATTTGCAGAAGAACACTTCCTTTCTTTATAAAGTGTGCTGGAGATGTGAAAGGGCACAGTGTGAAAAGACAGAGGAGCCAGGTAACTAGAGTTTTCATGTGTGTGCTTCTTCCTCCAAGTGAATGGCCTTGATGGGCTCCTCAGGGTCCCCTCCTGATTTCCTTCATGCTCAGGTGCTGGCACTCATCATGAGGTGGCTTTGATGCATTGGCAGGTGCCCATCAGCAAAGGGGCAGGCCAGCGAGGTCTCCAGATATATTTATAGCTTGCTAGCTTGCAGGTATCCGGCAGGAGCATGAGCACTGAAATGACCTGCATTTCAGGCACTTCGCCCAGTATCATGAATTCGTTTTGACAAAAATGAGCTTTTCCCATATCTGTCTTTTTCCCATATCTGCCTTTCTTCCAGAGAGGAGATGGCACTGGTAATCTCACATCTTTCCTTCCCTGCATAGGGCACCTGTTCCTGCTGCCAGGGATGGGCTCCTCTTGCAGGAGCTGCCACCCTCCCTGAAGGACATAGGGCTGGGGATGTGGACATAGCCTGGGGACAGGCCAGCTCCTCCTTGTGCCTCTGCTGAGGCCTGGGGAAGCCTCTGAAGGGAAGGAATGTTTAAGTGGCAAGGTTAGCACTTCATTGCCCTCTGCTTTTACCAGGGCAAGTGGTCCTGTGCTGCCCTGAGACCTGTTCTCATATGTACTGTGTGTTAGTACACTTAGTGTGAAGCAAGCATCCTGCAGCTTTGCACTGCTGTGGTGTCTTCAGGATGCAGCTTCATTCATAGTGGAAGTTGGTGGGTTTCTATGGTCTCTCTCTTTTTAATAGGAATGTCAAAATAATGCCTCTTCTTTTCATCTCAGCAGAAACACACACTGCCTAGGTTTCCCTGCTGCCCACGGGTGAGTTATTGCACATCGCTCCTCTCAGCTCAAAGCCTGAGAGTGCTATACTTCATCCCTTGCTTTGCAACATTTGCACACCACATGACTGGGCAAGCATATGATTTTAAGGAGTTATTATTATTATTTTTTTTTTCAGAGTGGCCTAATACATTTTAAAGGACTTTTGATAGATGTAAGCAGGTGAGATTTAATAAGGTGTCTGGAAAACAAAGCAGCAGACTTGCAGAGTGTATTTTGTAAAGGCACCAAGGGTGACAACCTCGTGATAACCCATAAAGGTCTAAATAATCTCTGAATCACTATGGAGTGAGGATCTCCCTTCACTCCACGTGATACAAACTTCTGTGTTCCTTGATGCAAGGGCTGTAAACACCTCATACCCATGCTTGCCACTAGCTGTTCAGCTTGACTCCATTGCCATAAGCATGCACAACGCACGTGCCTAGTACATGCTCTGCTGGCATCAGCCTCATCCCTGCAGGAGTGGATGGCATGGTGCCCAAATCTTCTCTGGCCCCTCTTGTTTGCTCATGTCTTGCCCTAGGGATGTTTACTGGGGTTTCCACTTTCTAAAAGGAGCACGGGGCAAAAATACCCCTGTTATTTACGCACCCTTTTTGCTTTCTGGTGCTTGGCTAGTGGAGCTTTTGGAGCTATGTGGTGTGAGATGGTGCCCACAA
The DNA here is from genome assembly GCF_047663525.1 of Anas platyrhynchos. NCBI lineage: Eukaryota > Metazoa > Chordata > Aves > Anseriformes > Anatidae > Anas > Anas platyrhynchos. The sequence goes on along the minus strand of NC_092587.1, from coordinate 111,983,374 downwards.
TTCTGGCAGGTGGTGTAATAATTAGGAGGTGGCTAAAGCTCCTCTTAGCTCTGCCGCATAGACCGCTCAGCACAGCAGCTACTTCATGCAGCAGGAATCCTCTTAGTCACAGAGTGAAAGAAGTGGTTGACTTGTACCCCACTGCAAATGGTTTTAGAGAACAAGCTGGGCTGTTTGGAGAAGACCAGCTTTGTACGCAGTCCCAAGCTAATGCAGAAGTTTGACTAAAGTCAGCTCACTCTTTTTTTTGTGACTCTACAAATAAAGCCATCCTGGGTGTTGGCCTTTGAATATACATAAGGATGCATTGCGTGGGATCCTTCTTACAACACTTAAGTAAGAAGAATTTCTTTGCTATTGATAGTATTGTTTCAGGAGGAAATGAACAACCTCTCCTCGAACAGAGTAAATATTCTCCAAGTAGGTCGGTTGTTAGATTAGCTGGTTTGAATGGCTTTTCTTTCCCTAAGCTTGGATTCCTCCTAGAATTTCTGGACAGAAGTTTTATTCCTCTGTGAGAGAAAAGCAGCTCTTCCTATCACAAATGTTTTTATTCACCGGGGGAAAGAAGTGCTCAGACAGCTGTAAGGAAAAACAGTGATACTAGCACCCATGATATGGGATGAAATTTTGTGCTCATTATGGAGAAACTGATTTACACAAAATGAAAACATTGTATGTTCTTCCAAAGACTTCGCAACTTCAAACTAAACCCAAATGGTTTTTGAATCATCCTGCTACTTTGTCTTCCATTTTCTTACAACTCTGGGTTCTGCTGGTGAGTGGAAATGTGTGCCAGAGGAAAAGGTGAAGTGACACTACCTCTGGAATATCTTCAAAAAAAAGGTCTCAGAAGTCTCCCATGAAAAAGTATGTCTATGAGATCTTTAACCTTTCTTTCACTAAAATAAGATTTAACCTCAGTGAAAGTTTTGAGGTTTTCCCCTGTTATTTCCCCCTTTTTTCAGAAAAGAATAGCTCTTTGAGCTGAACCCAAGTAATGTAGACATTGTGTTGATGGGCAAAGGAAATGAAATAGTGAATGGTTTACAGTTTCCTATGGTCAGAATGACTTACCTCCACTAGCACAGAAATATTATTGATTTCTGTCTTCAGAGCTTCTATGTGTGAAATAGAAACCTCAAGGGTTTCATGGTGTAGAGTCAAATTTAATGTTTTGGTCACTCAGTGATCTGGACACAAGTTTTGTAAATGTTCACTTAAATCTCTGGGAGAAAAAGGGCTACAGATCTCTCTGAGAATAAGACAGAGGCTTTTGCCTTATGATACAGTTTTTACCTTTTTTTCTTCAGTGACTGCTCTGAGACTTCAGGACAAACCCCTGTAAGAACTGAGAATGATCTTGGGCCTTACTGGATTTAAAACCAGGTATTTCTGATGTACCTTCTCTAATTTAAATCTAAGGTGTGATGACATTAAGAACAATTTAGCTCAGTAACACTTTGAAACAGGCATACAATTTTTCTGTGTGGAGCTGATAAGAACAACAATGAGCTGCAGGTGTCAGGTGTTAGACATGGCAAAAAATGCTCTACATGTTCTACTTGGTTTATACAAAGGTGTATGTTGAATAGAGGAAAATACGCACATTAGAAGATCAAAGCTTATGGACTTCAGGCAAGCATTTACAAATAAATGAAAGTATTACAATGATAACAAATATGAACTTCCAAGTTAGTGTTTAGAAACATGGGAAAATATTAAGCTGTTCTGTATTTAATATTAACTTGAGCCTGCAAAAGGTAAGACTTGAAAAGCCTGTGCAATGAGTAAGTGTTGCTTTTAGTTCTGTTTTTGAGCTTTCTTTCCTAATGACAGCACATGGAACCATGCTATCTGTCCACCTTAAAACTGAGTTAATTTCATCTAAAATAATGGAGAAAGCTAAGATCTTAAACACATGATGTTCTTTATATATTTATGAAATTGAACGCTGGGTAGAGGAGAGAGATATGCATTAACGCTCCCACTGAGTGGAGGGCCAGGGCACAAACTCCACAGGTACATACTCTGTTTGGATTGCAAGCTATCTGGTCTGCATAGTTCAGGCTACAGACCCTGCCATGTTCGTGTTAGCTACTAATTGCATTTTGGAGCGCAGATGGATCTAAGGTCTAGTGGCATGGAGAGAAATCACAGATATGGCAGAAGGAGTAATGTCAAGGGAGAGAATACAACCAGAAATTGTGCTACTGCAGCCTTGAGGGATCTGTAGGGATGGCGACAGACACAAGTCTATAAGAAAACTGGCTTTATTAGTACTTCTGCTCAAAGTATGGCTTGTAAAATGTTATATTAAGACTCTAAATCTTGAACCTGAGATGTGCAATACAGAACGAAGTGAGTATTGTAAACTCATTGAAATTCTTTGAGTCTGTAAACTTCTCAACATCTCATATCAATTCCAGTCAACAAAAGTGCTGTTGGTCTAGCAATGAAGGAATGTGCTAAAGACTCATGATTCTTGGGGTAGCGTTTTAGTAGATCATTTCTTCTCAGACTTAGGGAAACCTAAAAAATCAGAAGGTGAAAGCTCTGGGGGATTACATATGATTACATGAATATTACATGAATATGTGATGATTCAACTTTCATTTGAATATTACATGAATGTGCGATGATTCAACTTTCATTAAGGTACCAGAAAGACTCCCATTGTTTTTCTGGAAGATAGCTAGACTGGACAAACAAAACAACTTAGAGCAAGTCTTCTGCAAATTTGTTTCAACTTTGATGATTCTAGTCACGTGTAAGCTTTGCTGATAATTATGATCTAATTTGAGAAGAAGAGGAGAGAGAAATCCCACCTACCTTTCTTGGGATCATAGTAGATCATGGCCACTTGCATGAATGACAGCAACCCACCTGGGAGCTGGATTTGCACTTTTGCTCTTGCTTTCCAAGACTGTTTGTTCTACAGCTTTAGTTGTGAGACTGGGAGAAAGATAACTGTTTTTATTTTATTTTATTTTATTTTATTTATTTTATTTTATTTTATTTTATTTTATTTTATTTTATTTTATTTTATTTTATTTTATTTTATTTTATTTTATTATTTTATTTTATTTTTAACGTCTTATTCCTCCAGTTGCCTGTAAATGGGCATGGATATAAATGGGAAGTGGAAAGTAACAGTGATTTTTTGCTACTACTAGTAAATGAAAGATAATAAAGAATCAGGTCCCACAATATCATGATATGAGGAGCTGTGAAGACTGAACTTCAATCATCAGGAAAAAAAAAAAAAGTTAGTGAACCAGAATTTCAGGATGTGTAAATCATATAAGCTTTATTGCAGTCAACAGATCTTCATTCTTTTCACGTCTTTTTAAGTGATTTATATAGCAGGAAAGCAGACATAGCAGGGTGCAGAACTCTCTGGCCTATCTCTTAAATATTTAGCCTGCCCTAGAGTTGTCTGAAACCAGAGATATCAAGAGCTGCCAAGTCTGGAATTTGGGTTATGTTAAATCCTGTATTGTTCCCCTTGTGTGGTGGTGTGATTGCTACATGCTCCTCTTTCTTTTACATGGTAACAAACTGTAAAACAGCCTTCACAGGAATGGCAAGTTTAGCTGTAGCCCTGAATCAGGAAAACTATTTTTCTGCTTAAGCTGTTGCATTCAATTCCAAAAGCCCGGGCAGCTTTGCTGCTGTCTATGCCTCCGGTCTCACTTACGATGCCTCCCCTTGTGGCTGCTGGGCTGTCAGCGGCATCCTGTCTCTCTGTTCCTTTTGCCTGGCCATCATCTATGATGTTTTCCATTAAAATCCTGTATGTTCCCAGGGCTCCTTACATTCTCTATGTTCAAAACCATCCCAGAGGGGTCTACTACTGCTCCTGTTGGTGATTCACTGCTCGTATTTTTCCCTCTTTATTTTTTATTTTTTATTATTTTTTATTTTTATTTTTTATTTTTTATTTATTTTTTTCTGGTTGTTTTGAAACTTGTGTGGTAATCTACACTAGGGAAAGGGTCAGTGGAAAAACATAGAAAATGTACGTCTGCTTCTTAAGGGCAGAGCACAAAAATGAACTACCGGAGATGAAAAATGATCTAGAAAAATATGTTCTGAAAAGCAAGGTTCAGATTCTCAAACTGCTTCTGTCTTGATATTTCTCTAGAGAGAAATGTTGTTAGAAACTTGGCCCACTTGCATGTAATTCTAGAACCTGATCTACTGATGTTTATCATCTGCTAACATGATTCTGTAATTCTGAGACTTATTTTAACACTCAGGATTTATTAACCACTGCTCAATGTTAGTTGTTTGGTTAAGGTATGGAAAAGTCAGGACTCTGCTGAGTGACAGTTAGTATGGTTTGACAGAAAGTCTTGTGTCCACAGTGCATGGATTTCCTACTCAGATATGACATGGAAAAGGGGAGCTGTTTGTAAACTGGGTTAGAAATATTCTTTACACGACACAATGGAAGTGTCAGCATATCTCACAGGCTTTGATTCTGAATTTCCTTGAGGTAATTCCAACAGAAATATTTTTTTAAAAAATAGAGGCTTCCCTGTATTTATCAAGGTGTTATTTAGTTGAAGTTGTTAGTTATTAAAGGCCAACAGCTTTCCAAAAGTGTCAGAGTGAGCTGAATTTCTTCTCCTCTCGTCTCCTCTCGTCTCCTCTCGTCTCCTCTCGTCTCCTCTCGTCTCCTCTCCTCTCCTCTCCTCTCCTCTCCTCTCCTCTCCTCTCCTCTCCTCTCCTCTCCTCTCCTCTCCTCTCCTCTCCTCTCCTCTCCTCTCCTCTCCTCTCCTCTCCTCTCCTCTCCTCTCCTCTCCTCTCCTCTCCTCTCCTCTCCTCTCCTCTCCTCTCCTCTCCTCTCCTCTCCTCTCCTCTCCTCTCCTCTCCTCTCCTCTCCTCTCCCTTCATTGGACATTGATGTTCATTAGATGTTAGTGACCACCACAGACAGAAGTAATCTTTCCCCACAAAACATTGTGTATTAATTCATTAGTGACTTCAATGTGTCTCAAAAATATCATTATAATTCATATGCCATGCTATGATAGTTTTTATTCTCTTCTAGAACAAATAAAAAGATTGCAAAACATTTTTAAGTACTTATGATGGTCTTGTTTTTCCTAGAAAATAACATATTTGGAAGAAAGTCTAATTTAGCAGTATTGGGAATAGCCATTTTTGTCTGTAACACATAAGACTCAGTTACTGCAACTGCTAACTTCTTCTATCCCTGTCTTAATAAGTGAATGACATATTATTGGCTATAGACTATAACTAATTTTCCTTGTCTGCAGTCACATAATATGAATTTAGAAAATGTTGACTATTCATCCTCTTAATAAACTCCTAGAAATGTCTATCAGTGTGAACACTTAAAAATTAGAACAACCAAAATGATTTACCATTTTACAAAATCAAGCTGTAAGATCCATGGGAGAAACAAGGTAGTTACACATTACATCTGAAAACTGTGTGTTTTTATGTCACCAGTTACTGTTATACGTTGATTGAACTGAGATTTTGTCCTGAAAAATTATTGTTGTTACTACTTTGTAGTATTCCTGGGTTTATTCAGGCAGTCATTTCAAGCTGAAGGGGATCAGCAAAAGTGCTTTCATATGGTATTTCTTGGGTGTAGCATGATTTTCTTAAAGCAAAAATGTACTGACTGAAAGACATTTGTTTGTACAGTACCTATCCCTTGGGCCTAATGTTCCAAAAAGAGAGTGATGAAGTTAGCATGTGAATTGCCACCCTTGTACATGTTGAGCTTTTTAGTCATTTGTGCAATATGGGAAAACCCATGAAAAATCTTAGTGTGTATTGTATTTTGAAAAACATTGTAGTGTTGCCCTTATAATAAAAAAGCATAATTTTTGGAGAGGGAGGAAGAAAGCTGGTGTTTCGGTATCTTCATCCATCAGTGTTTTTGCTCTGAAATTATTGCAACGCGTAGCAGAATAAAGGTAGAGAGATTTGTATCCTGAAAAAAAATAAATGCACAGATTAGTGGTGTGATCCATCACATGTTAAGAATTGCTTTCAGCCATACGTAACCTTTAAAAATGAAATCTAGCTATTGATTTAGATCAATACTCTTCATCACTTGAAAAGTGTTTGAGTAGATTCCCTTTCATTCTTTAAAATTCAAGGTTTCTAGCCCAGTTTGGGTCAGAGCACATTGATCTACCATTTTAGTATTAAATTCATTGTTAGCTAAGATACCGATAAAAAGGCTAACTGCCTATCCAACAAACTAAAAGCTCTACATAATCAAATTTGGAATAAGACTGACTATGCTGGTAGAGGAGAACTATTTACATCAGTAAATAGATGAAAATCTTTGCAGATATAATGACAAAATATGGAGAAAATAGGAGTTCTGGTAGAAATAATTTACCTCAAAAAGGAATAAGAATAGCAGAGAAATGGAATAAGTTAGCAGAGAAAACAATTTCATGAGTGTAAATCATTTTAAATGTCTGCTTCTACTTGTTTCTGAAAAAAAAAAAAAAAAGGGAAAGGTTAGAAAGTATAATAGTAGAATAAAGAAGCAGAATTAAGCTATTCAGAGCATGGCATCTGCAGGGGAATTTTTTTTTGTTCCAGCTTGGGCAAAATTGGCTTCATATTCGTACCCATGCATGTAGATTACACATTAGTCTTATGCAAAATAATGAATCTTTCCAGAAAATTACTGAATTAATTGCCTTATGAACAAATGTTATCTAAATTGAATGGCTGGTTAACTGGGTCAAGCCATATCATTCTAAGACCACGTATTTATGGTCCAGCTTTCAGAAGGCAATTCTTCTGCTTTGGTGAAATTATTATTATTATTATTATTATTTTTCATAAATGAGCCCCCATTTATGGTTATGTACACCTGAAATATGTTTTCTGTTAACTTTCATGTGAGCAAACTGACAAGTTCATGAAAATCAAGCAACTACTGCCTGTATCAATATCAATTTGAATGTGCAAATAATACTAAAAAAATACTTTCCCCTTTTAAAAGCTGAACCCCAAATGTTTTAATATGTTTGATTTTCTGTCCAAATCAACAGATGTGTTTTCCATTGGCTTCAAAAAGCTCTGGCTAGGGCCTTTGTGTTCTCAGTTTTCATTTCCTGGCTTGCCTGAAGGTGTTTGGTGTAGCATGCTCCTTCTCCTTGCTTGGGTTTTAGCAGTACTGATGCTCAGAAAGTGAAGCCTTTCCAGGTATTTCTCATCCTAGACCTTTCCTTTGGACCTTCAATACAAGAGTGCAGCAGAGAGAGCACTTGTGGATGGTATTTTGCCACTTCAACAAAAATCATACAAAAATCATGCAAAGGACATAGGCTCTTATTAACTTCACTAAAATGTGGCCAGCATGGGGTAAGATATCCCTGCAGGCAAGACAAGCTGAGCTGCCACATTGAAGCCACTGCCTCCTTTTGGTCATTAAGTCGAGCTGCTAATTTCAGTTGTCAAAACCAAGCTGTTCCTAGACCAGTTTTGCTGTGCAGACCTATGTTAATGTAGCAAGGCACCTGTCAGGCCAAGAGGACCATAGATGTATACACAAAGACACAAACTTTAACTTGATCAGTCTCTTGTGTTCAGTAACTCATGAGAGTACAGACCTGAAGTCCTGTGATACAGTACAAGTTAACAGGGAAGTGTCCACTAACCAGTAAATGCTGTTCTAGTACTTTAAATTATGGATTAGTAAGACTTAAATACATCATACCACCTAAAGCTTTCTGGTAAAATACATGTATATTGTGCTGTAGTGATTTATGCACTGTGAGTTGTAGACAAATAGCTGTAGATATCTCTGATATATACTAAAAACAGAGATTGTTTTTTGATGAAGTTTTGAAATGCTAAATTGCACAAATCAAACTTACAGTGGTGCTTCTTGCAACCCTTTTCATGTACAATAAGTGAGAGCACATCCTTTGCCAGGTGGGTTTCTACTTTTATAATTTGGCATTATTGATAAGAGAGCCCCTGTATTTTGTTCACTTGGTTAATGTTAGATATGGAAAAGGTGAAAAATTACAAGTTTGCGAATGCAACTTACACATTAGAGATGACTGGCACTTCAGGCGGCAGGCTAATTGATTTATTCTGATTTTATTGCAATTGACTCAGTGGGAAGTACTTTGCCAACTCTCTGTGTATTAAATCTGTTGGAACTGCTATGTTCACATCTGGGAGCAACAGTAAGAACCTGAAACTGCTCTTCTCGCTGTGTGGGGAAGAGCAAGAAATGCCAAGCATCATGTGTCCTGGACCTTGGCAACAAATAGGAGAAGGTTATTGTCAGAGTTTATTTTAGGAGAACCAAGTTCATCATTTACAACGCCCTGTTCTGTGTTATTGGATGCTGAATAAACATATAAGAAGGACATAAAAAGGACAGCCCCTTCCTACGGGCGCTGATGCAATACCCCAAGTTAGAACAAAAGTCAAAGCAACAACGATATTTATAAACAAGAAAATGACAGCTTCCCAAATAGTCTATCAACAAATTAAAGCATTTTTTGAAAATGAACTGTTTCTACTGGTTTCTGACCACTGAATAATACTTTATCTTCTGTATAGCTCTGCTTCTTTAAAAGACATGTTATCACACAACCATCTGTTGCTGGAGTGTAGAAGGACAGGAGGATTCAGTTCTAGAGAAAATTGTGATAAATTGCCTGAAATCATTTAGGCTTTCCAATGTTTTTACTTTCCCTCCTGAAGAAAAAAAATTAAGTGCAGATAATGGTCTCTTTCTTCTCTTTATCTTCCAGTCATAATACATCACCCTATGTTCTTGTCTTGCATTCAAACAACGGATATCTCAGTATTTCTATTACTGCAGTATCATTAGAGTTTGCTGCATTTAGGGCTCATGCAGCGTGCTCTGTGCTACCCGAAATGCAAAGAAGGCTGTGCTGCTCTATAAAACTTTTTGTTACGTAGATCTCATAACCCAGTGAGTGAGTTAATCCAGATTTTTGAAAGAATTCAGCCTCCCTTCAAGTATGTAAATAAGGTTCAGGTTTGCAGAACTGCTTGGGACCCAACAGCACTTATGAAAACATTTAGTTGAAGGCTTTTTTCCCCCAGAACAGCTCCTCACACAACACGTTCATATTACTTCATCACTGGAGTCCTGGCCTTGTATTTTATTACCTAAGTAAAAAATGAACATTTTTTGTAATCTGGCTCATATTCTATCTAGTGAGAGTTGCTTTCCCCCACTCAGATGGTTTTGGGTATCACTTTTTGTAATACCTTTTTCTGCAACTTTTTGTCGGGGAGATGCATATTCCTAGGCCACCCATGTGTGGAAGGAGGTAGATCATGTTGCACTGAGCTTTTTTCAGGCTCTCTTCCCATTCATTTGCCATGAGCATTTGTATGCATTGCTTCTGGGCTGCTTGGTTATTGATGGGGAAGACTGAAACACTCAGGGGAACAGGGGATACTCCATTTAGCCACTTACAGCTTTGGAAGAGCACACATGAAGGTTACTTAAGGCCACTGCTAGATGTCCTCCACAGAACTGGCTTTTACCTCATTTTCTTGTCTCACACACACCTTGCACACACAGTGAAAAAGGAAATAACAGCTCTGAACTTCTTGCATGTGAACCTACCATTTGTCAGACTTTTAATTCCAGATTTCATTTTTTTTTTTTTTTTTTCTATTTTTTCAGGCCTGTAATGAAGAGAGACTCACCAAAGACAATGGAAAGTTCTTTCTTTGGCTTCAGCAATTCCAGGATTTTTGGTCAACATCAAAACAGGGAAGCTGTTAAAAAGGGGTCTTGAGTGAAAAGGAAAAATATGTGTGTGAAGCTGAGGGCTCCATTTGTAAGTTGTGCTTGAGTTTTGAAGATGATGAATGACCTTTCAATTTTCAGTTTAAGAATATTACTTATTGTTCTCCTAGGAGGTACTCTTTAAACCATTAATTATTCTCAGGCTGCAGCTTTTATTTTCTTTGCTTTGGCAATGCTAAAGCATCTCAAAATTGGTAAGAATGGCTATAAGAGATTGTTTGTTCCCATCTCTCCCTGACCAATGCTGAGCCTGGGAAGAGCTTGCTCCTGGCCATCAGGGAAGACGTGAGGTCTAGGAGATACATGGTGGGTGTTGGAAACACAGCCTGAATGTTCTGCACAATGCCTCTTCTCTGTTCTCCAGGGTTCAGTGAAGAAGACAAGCTAGCAAGTGGCATGGACCAGACCTTTGTGTAACTGAGCCAGCCTGGGGCTCTGTGGGATGTGACTCAGGGGTGTTATTTCTGCAGGTGGACAGCTTAACTTGGTGACAAACACTAGGGCATGGAGTCACCAGACAAGCAGCTCCCACCCCAGGCACATCAGTGCCAACCACTATGGGACATGACCTGACAGCTTATTTTCTTATATTTCTCCTTATGAGTGTGGCTCAGCCCAGATTCTTTCGCAAATGCTGTTGCTCCCATTTTGTTGTTCCATCAATAGGACTACTCAAGAAAGGAAGCATGGCATGCTAACTAATATCTGTTGTGTACACAACCCGTGGGTGAGGATGAGATAATTGGACTACTCCCCTTAAAGGTTTCTCAGATATGTAGACCATTCTGTGCTCAGACAGTAATGCTGCTTTTCCTCAGCTGGCATCACCACACAATTTTAGCCCTTTCACTTACATGTAAAGGATAGTACCTGACAAATATTAATATAAAACAGAGAATGTATGAGTGCATCCTTTTATTCCTCTCTGCTTTTCTGCAATTCCTTTCAACTCACAGAAATAAATTTTGCTTACAATGACATTGATGTAAATCCAAGGCAACTCATGGGACACCACCACATGCATCACTTTGCTTTCTACTTGGATTAGAAAAAGGGTACTGAATACACTTTTTCCTTTATTTTTAAGGGCAGTTGGGAAAAACAAAACCAACAACAACAAAAATAACAACAACAACAACAACAAAAACACAACACATTTTATTAACATATAAAAAGCTTATTAAAATACCCCCTGCTTCAGAATGCCTATTGCAAATAGCTTCCATTGTGTTGCTGAAGTTAAACACTGACATAGCCGTACTATTTTCCATGCAGTTGTAACAGGAAGATAGACAAAGAGAATTCATATTACCCACTCTTTTCAGCAAATTCTGTCCTAGGATTGAAAAGCAGAAATATTTCTGTCCTGGTTCATAGAGTTACTCTTGTGAAACACAGGTGGTTCACCTGAGGAAAAAAAAAAAGGCAAACAAACATACAAACAACAAAACAAAACAAAAAACAACAACAGAAAGATAAGCATCAAACCCTAGTTCCTGAGTTTACAATCTGTTTTTATGTGCACAGCAGGAAATATTTTTTAAAAATCCTGGGTATTTCCAAACATCTGACTTCTCAGAGGAGTAAAAATGCAATCAAAGTATTTCCTTTCAAAGCTGCATCACTTTATGATTAGTCAAGGGTTTTTTGTAACATGAATTTCCTTTTCAGAAATGTTTTCTATTACATCTGTTTATTTTTTTTAGCAATCCAATTAAATCCTTCTTTCATCAGGATGGAAAATTTGGTGCAGCTCATTTAAATATATATATCCCATGGTATGCATGGCTACTATAGCAAACATTTAAATATTTTCTCAGTTAGCTTTATGCCTGTCTATGCTACAATAGATCAGGATTTGACCCCAGCAATTATGACTATCCTCTCCAGAATGTCCTTTGGTTCCCTTTCCTTCAAATATAAAAGTATTTGTATGATACATACAGTACCACAGATTTTATTAGTCTAAAATATCCCTGGCACATCTGGATGCACAATTTGGATCAGCTCGTGATTTAAGATCCTTGTCATTTTCCCTCATTTTATGCATTTTACTATATGTGCATTTGCTGTTACACTTTCTCCAATATATTTTAAATACAGACCTTTAAAAAATAAATTATTGCCTCAATCCCACATTTCAGAAATGTTCCAGTGTTTATGGAATGGCTTTGTCCAGATTAAAGGACAGAGATTTACATTCTTTTACTTTAATTGCTTATGGGTTAAATTAACACAGAAGGAGTCTTGCAACTTTCCTGCTCCTTTTTGCAATCGCTCCTGACAATCAAATCAAACCTTACTGTAACATGAATATTCTGGGCCAAATCGAGGACCTGCACCCCTGGGCAGACATCCCCCATTGTTTGCTCTCTCTGAGTGGCTGGAAGTGTCATCTCACTGCAGCACAGCTTCCCGCAGCTGCTGCTCTCTTGGCTTGACACCCACTTCACATGCCCCATGTGTAAGTATTGTGGTTAGTCTTGTTATTAGTGTCACTCCTCTACCACCCTCCCTCGACTGCTGTGTTCCTGTTGGGCAGCCACATGGGAACATGTCCCAAGGTGCAGCTGTGGTGCTGGTAGGACAACAGAGTTGCTGTGGGGACCTTTTTTGGGTGGGAGATGGAGGCTGGTGAAGGGCTGGAGAATATACCATCCATGGTGTTGGTGGCTGAGGCACATTGTCTTTCCGCGTAGTAAATGGAGTAATGAGTCTGGTATGTAATAAGTCTGGTTTTGCTTCATGGTAGTTTAATGATACAAGTGTGTAATGAGTCTCGTTTTGCTTCACGGTAGTTTATTGCACAGCCAGCCAACATCTGACCTTTCTTTCAAGACATACTGGCAAAAGAGTAGGTTTCTTTCCTAGTTTGGTCTTCCAAAAGAGGGCATGGGAAACCATAGGTCTGTGACTTATCTTTTACAATAGGAGAAAAATGTTGATGGGAAGCAAGGAGAAATCCTCAAAAGCAGAAGTGCTGAATGTTTTTGCCCACTGCTTGGAGCAAAGTGGCAATACGGTCCCCAGAACAGGTATTCAACATATTGAAGTGCCTTTGAGAAGCTCTTCATGTGCAGAACAGAAGAATTAGAGGCCATATATGGGGCTCTTGTGGAAGGGATAGAGCTGCTGGTGAGGACCCTATGGGCTCCTGCTGCACCACCGAGCCTGCCAGCCTCCTTGTTTCTTCTGGCATTGGCATACTGACTTTGGCGCTTTACATTCATGTTCAAAAGGAAAAGTTCACCCACTAGCTTGCTACCCGGTTCCTAGAAAATGCTTTTGCATGTTGCATCCCTCACCACCTCTTCCCACGTGGCCTTGATCCCACCAGGCAGGCACGCTCGTGGCAGGGCTGGAGCTGCTGAGGGGGGCCGAGTGCATAGCCTTGGCTGAGGGGCTGGGAAGCCTGACGTGCAGATGGTCCCAGCATTATTTGGACTGGCTCTAGCTCCTCTTGTCACTCGGCAAGACTGCTGAGGGCTGGCAGCAGTGCAGAGGAGCGCTGGGCGGGCTGTAGCCCAGCCAAGGGAGGAGCTGGTGCTACTGGGAATGGTGGCTGTCCTGGGAGAACAGGGGAAGCTGCAGGCGTCAGAGAAGGGAAATCAGGGCTCTCTCGGAAATTCATGACTCTTGAGCTGGGGGTGGGGGGAAGAAAGACTTGGTAAACCTTTCCCCTTGCAAACGTGTTGTTACTGTTGGCAAACTACAGGGGTTGCAACACTTTGTTTGCTTCTGCTAAGACTTGAGCTGTGCGCACTCTTCTGAGAACACCTTAAAATAAAGGCTGACTTTGGCAATAACAACGTGCTTGTAAATAAAGAGCTTTACTTTTGAGAAATGTTATCCCTAACTGGAAGCATTTGAGCAGAGCCCCTGAAGCTATTTTCCTTTCTGTTATATACAGAATACAGATTCACAAGCAGGTCATGACATTTTTTGCTTTCTCATTAACTGGGCATACCTGAAATCATTGCCCTGCAATCCCATGCTACTTTCCAGCCAGGACAGCTGACAAGATGTGCATATGTAGCTGAAGTGCACACTGAGCAACAGGGACTGGATTCAGAGCTGGCTTTAAATGCCACAGTAAATTAGTTATGTAAAACAACATCGGCGGGCATGTGTGCAAGCTGAAATAATTTGGTAGGATAGGACTGAAGCAAGGAAGGAGTTGGTGGAGTTTTTCCACCTCCTTGGATGGCTTGATTTGAGAAGCAGTAGCTGGCATTATATTTTAGTACATGTTTTGTCTCCAAACAGCTCTGCTGAACACTGAAACGCTACTCTGCAAACCTCAGTCCATTGGCAGAGTGTCATGGCTACCGCTGGACCGCGTCCTTGTATGTTACGTAAAGTCATGGGAAAGAAGACGAAGAAAACACTCTCTAGGTTAGGTTGCCAGCAGATCCAAAGGCAAAAGCCAGCTTTAACTTCAGGCCAAAAGCTTGGGAGTGACTATCTGAAACTTTATAAGATAGACACCGCTGGTTTAGAGTCTTTAAGCAGCACATCCCAAGTAAACCACAACAAAAGCTTGAAGAGGAAAGGTCAGACCTGTGAAGTGCTATTTGTTTTCACTGAAACTTCATCTCCCACTCACCCCCAGCCTAACCAGCAGCGGAATCAATTACCACTTGTCAGACTGAAACCTGACCCCAGAAATGAAAGAAGGACATGACCTCTGGGGGGAAAGGAAACCACGAATGAACCACTTTCTCCTTCAATGAAGGGTTAACAGGACTGATCCTCTTCTTCCCCCCTTTAAGAAAAGATCAATACCACTGTTCTGTACATTTACTCTTCCTTTCATCAGGGATGGCCAGTAGGACAGTGAGGTTATTGAGATTAGGTTTCATAAATTACTCCATTTAATAATTGAAGACAAAGAGGTTCCATGCATTTTAATAGCATTTAGCGTAACCATTCACATTTGTAGGACTCATAATAGATCAATTTCAACTGCCATTACCACTTGAGGTAATGGTGCTTCCACTTACCAAGTTTCTGTTAAGTATAAGATCAGCTTGTCAAAAAGTGGTCAGGTTTAAGGCAACATCCCCTACCCTCTCATTTTAGACAAGTCCTGAAGGGCATTCCCAATGGACTATCTACGACACAGTCAGGACATCTTTGTCAGTTCAGCTCGCCTTGCAGCTGCTGTGGCATCTGAGAAGTCTGTTCATTTCTATGTATAAAATGATATAAGAGCATTACTTCTGACATGCAGGACCAGGCTATTCCTCATTTAGAGCAACAGAAGTGAATGTGGGCAGGACAGGAGGAGCAGTGAATGTGGGCAGGACAGGAGGAGCATCTTCTTATGCTTCCATTTTTGAATGTGAGGAAATAGCCACTACGCATTGGGATGAAAAAGAAATCTATCTTCCTGGGAAGGGTAAGAGGTCCATTTGAGCAGTGGGACTTAAGTAGCTTGTGGTCATCAACCGCTAACGCTGGTCTTACAGGATTAAGGACCATATTTTAATCATCCTCTCACCCCACACTAAAACCAAAGATGCCTTCTCTATTTGAGCATTTTGCAATTTGGGTTTGTTAGCATTCACACTGCATTTGAAATTATCTAATTTTCACTACATTCTTGTTGCTTGACTGCACATACCCTCCAGGGAGACATCTATGGCCATCTTAGCTTTGCATTTGTTGCATACTGGTGTTGGCCTCGACTTTAACCTGTCTGTACACTTTGCTGGACTATATTTTCCCCGAGTTACACTATTTCTGTCATAAAGTGTTCACATTTTTGTGTGGCCAGCCTTTATCCCCACAGCCCTGGCTCATTTCAAGGTGTTCAGGGTCTCAACCACTCTGTGGTAGGTAAGACACAAATATTGCACTTGTGGTATGCATTGGGTGCTGAGCACAGCCCACACAGCAGTCTGAAGAAAGAGTGTCTCCCAAAGGGGGTGTTGAATGCACACAAACACGTGCTTTATTTTTTAAGGGCCACTGCCAGGACCATGCTGACGCATCAAGCATAGAGAACTACTTGGCGTCAGCCATTTCTCAAGCAATTTCTCCTCCTGTACTTTATAGAAAATGTTCCCAATTTGCCTATTCATTTTTATGCTTCTACATGTAAACAAAGGGATATTCATTTTTTTCTGCATTTTGGGGTTTCATTATCTATTTTTTTCCTATAATAATCTGCCAGGGAAAGCATATTTTTGAATTTTCTTGTCCTGCTGTCCCATGAATAAAGCACTCACCCAGTTTTCCTTGCTGCCTCTGCCTGAGGAAAGAAGAAAATTCTTAAGGACATTAATTGTGGAAACATCATCAAATCCAAGCAAGTAAATAGAAACTACTTCTCTTCTCCCATTCCCACTCCCTTCCCCTTTACACTGAAAAGCAAGCAAACCAGGCAGAATTATGAAGGAGGCAGGAAATGAAGGCGAGGAGGGACAATTCAGAAAATAAAAGACATTTTATTGAGCTTCACAGAAGATTGTCTTCTGTGGTTCTGATTTTGCAATCTGGCACTATGCTGGTGATAAGTTGATTTAGAAAAGCATTTTTGCATAGCGCAATGGGGGAGAACCTCTCCACTTCTCTATTAAATCAACTGACTGTGCCAAACATGAGCAAGCAAGGCAAGGTGGCCCTCTGAGCCACTGCACTGTGCTTGAAGAACATGTGGGATGTGATCTGGCATGGATCAAGTCAAGAAGGTTTCTTACCTTCTTGTGACCTTCATCTCTCTAGTCTGCATTTGTGAGCGAGGTGATGTGTTCTAGAAACCTTAACCCTAGCTGTGACTTCTTGGAGTGGAATAGCCCCCAATCTCAGCATTTCTTGTGGACTCACAGAGAAGTGATACATACAAGTTAATTAATCAAGCATGACAAAAAAAGGTTTGCTTTCCATCTGAGTCTGGCACAGCTTCTAATGAAAAAGATGAATGCAAACTCACTTTGGAAGTATTGAAATGCTTAATATTTGTCAGCTACACCCTGCTGAATATAATCATTTAAAAAATATGTCAGCAAATGGACCTGTGAGAGGAAAGTCTTAGAACTGCAAAAATACATCTTTTTTGGGAAATATTTTAGAACTTTTGGACTTTAAAAAACAGTAACTGTTTTTCAAAGGAAATGTCTGAAAATTCTACAAAAACATGTTTTTTTTCCAAATAGCTGGGATTTTTGGCATAAAAAGATAAAAACACAAAAAAAGTCTCAGACTTAATACCTACTTGGCTGTACACTCCATTTCGTGATGGATGGATCCTTCGGCAGGCATCTTTAGGCCCTGAATTTCCCTTTTCCAAGGCTCCTCCTGTTTCAAGGGTTGGATATGCTCCTCTTTTTTTTTTTTTTTTTAGGTCTCCAGAGTCTCCGCTCTACTTCCTCTTGCTTTTTGCTCCACTTTATGAGGCCAGCCTCCTTCTTACAGGGTTACTGTCTACCCTTTCTTCCCTGCCAAAAGGCCAGGTGTCTCAGCACCTCTCCACCACTTTCACATTTGCTTTTGTTCCTACAGATGTCACCTGGACTGCTGGCTGACTCTGGGATGCTGACATGGAGCCTTGGTACTTGAGATAGAAAAAGAAAATGACTGGGGAGTTACTGCCACTCACATAGCCATCATTTTTTCCATGGGCACTAACACCTCTTCTCAGAAGGACTAAGAGATAGACCATCACCTCCCATTTTCTATCCAGCTCTCATGCTGTGTTTTAGCAGTATCTTTTCCCCAGCCATTCCCTTTCATATTCCAGATACCAAACCTTATCATCTTCTTGCTTTAGGAAATACCTGCAAAATGATCAAGATTTCTCTTAATGCTATCCATTGTTGGTAGAACTTCTCTCCATTTTTTTTTTTTCTCAGTTTGTTCTGTGCTGTTCCTTTCAAACTGTTGCTTTTGGAAAATGTTTGCCTGCCTGTGAAAGATCCCTGCTAGAACATTTATGGGCAGTGAATCCAAAACCTGTGTGAGCAGCACCAGAGTATGGACTTTACATCCATGAATGTTTCTTTTGCCAGTATTTGTCCTGTTTTACTCCTTTTGTCTTGTCACATGTCTGGGTGATCAAGTGACTGCCCCATCATAATTACTAATCCTGATTTATTTTGTCTCAGGCAGATTGGGGCACAGGGGACACAGTTTAGGAAAGCTCTTAAGCATGTGGTTTTCTCTGTCCCTGTTGCAAAATAAAACCAATTTCCTGAGCTGGATGTAGGGAATGGTGGAGACACAAACAGATCTCCCCGTTGCCTGCAAAAGAGGAAGAACTACTTTTGTCCTATGCAGATGCTCATATGCCTAAATTAAACTTAGATCTGACATTTGGATGGGGAAGAGAGGATGGGAAATGATCAATGTGATTTTTGTTACACAATCCTTTGCTCTGTGCTTTGTTGCCACTCAGATTTGCTAAGGGGAGATAAGTCAGCTCATCTGTCACTGTCTTTTCCATGTCCTAACTGGACGTGCTAGGGACAGACAGCTCCCTGGCAATGAGTTTGAATCAAGTGGATTGGCTGTATTCATGCTGTTGAGAGCTGATCATCCTTTGGCATGAGCTTTGGCTTTGAGAGAGCTAGTTAGGGTGGTCCAAAAGAGAGCCAGAGAATGAGGTAATTAAGCAGTGTGGGCTAGCACAGTCCTGGTGCACCAGATCTTTCCTGGGCACTCAGTCTGTGGTGTAGACACAAGTGACCCCCTTGCCAAAAAGTGCATCTGGACGATGTCGCATGACCAGAGTTAGGGCCTGGCTTTGTTTAAAGCAGTTCTCCTGCACTGAAGGCGAGGTAGTGACAATAATATGCATTGTATGAAAAGCTGTGTAGCATTGTCAATAATTATCAGATAATCCTTAGTAGTACGAACAGCCAATATGTCTACAAAGTTGTTTTCCTTTTATTTGGTGAGGAATTCTGAGAAAAGATTGCCACCAATACAAACCAGGCATTGTAAACATTTCCAGGGATCACTTTCCTGATCCTGAGGAGAATCAGAAAAGATTTTGTTTTCCTGGAAATTAATATTTTACAAGTGGACAGAAGAGGCTGCATCTGCAGAACTGCAAACTTTCCAGGCAGGCGTGATGAGTCATGAGTTTGAAAGCAAACTTCTCCTGCACTCACGAGGATTAGCTTTGTTAAAACAATCTTGGCTACCTGCGGATTCAGCCTGTGTTATAGCTGTTATGGGAGCGAGAGTAAAATAAGTGACTTTGTGTTGCTTCTCTTTAAGGTGCATTCAGGATTCATATGGCAAGGGGCTGTTTTCAGACCTGAGGTGTTAGGCTTGGCTCTGTGGCTCACATGTGGCAAACTGCCAGTTTTGTGAGGTCTCGGCTAGGAGGGAGAAAGGTATACCACTGCCTAGTCCTATTCACAGGCTGTTTATTGGATTTGGCCGGGATGTACGCAGCTAGATAAGCTGAATGAAGCAAAATTCCTGAGTGCATTAACGTCCATTGCTAAATTCAAGTGGTGTTTTGAGAGAGCCAGCTGACTGTAGTGCATACACGCTGGTCAGATTTATGTTTGTAGACAAATGCCAGTTATAGAAATAAAGAAATATAGAAATAAAATAAAGTATATTCTAGGGAAGAAGGAGTAATTCTACTAGAAGTTAATTCATAGTAAATGTTAAAAGTTTGAATTGAAATTATATTTGACTAAAAACCTCACCGGAGTGATGGCTTTAAATTAGTTGTCCTACATCATAATTTAAATTCCCATGCTGTTTATTGTAAACAATTCACATGCATTGTTTTCTTCTCTCACGTAAAAGATGAGGAAATATAATGGATGTAACATAGAGACCTTTTGATCCCTGTTACAATTTAGATAACAGGCTTTAGTCACGGCTTCATTTATTGCACAGATGACTAAAGTGTGAAACTGGAAGTGTTGATTCTCAAAATATGAACCTCAATATCATTGGAAATTTTTTATTTTTTATTTTCCTTTGATGTGGTCACTGTGCTTGTGGGTTAGGAAACAAGCTTAATTAGTAGGAATCCACTGTAGTGAGTGGGTAGGATTTTGTTAGGGTAGGATTTAAATGACTTGCAATGTGCACATGCACACCTTAGTAGCTCCCATGAGGGTCCCTTTGTAGTCAGTGGGGAAAAAAAAGCACTATCAGGGTGTTTTTCTTTTTCCTCTGAAGCTAATGCTTGAAATAGGTGAATTGTCAGGAAAGATGAACCGTGCCTTAACATTGTAGGGCTTCATTGAGAGTAAGAGGAGTCTGACATGAGCCTCAATGAATCCCACCCCTTCTGTCTGTTACTGTGCAAGTCCAGGTCATTAGCAGGGAGCATTTTCATCGTTGTCAAAATGCTTGCTACACAGTAAAAGCAAAGGAATGTGCCTAATAGCTTCTATGCATGGTATTATTCATGGAAATACTGTCTAGGAAATGATGATACCATCATACTTGCACTTTGATATGTCTTTATATTTGTGCCTTATTTTTACCATATAAGTGAATTAATCTTCACAGCCTCCTGCTTTTACCTCCCCTTTAGAGATGGTGAAACTGGAGCAGAGGCACATCAGAAACCAGAGATGCTGAGCTTCCTCAGATTTCAAGGGAAAGGATGTCCCAGAGTGACTCAATCAGTGCTTCGAATGCTCCAACATCATTTCTGGCAATCTGTCTGTGGTAATACTTGGGATGATACAAAATGCACCCTTCTCCATTTGGAAGAGAAGAAGGTGATGAAACCACATCCTCAGGCTTAAACTAGAAGTACATATATTTGTGCATATTATCTCATTTCCTCTGTGTGATTTCTGAGGCCATGCATGGAGGTCATTGCCTAGTCAGCAAGCACTGGTTTCACCCTTGAAGGCACTGCTGTTCCTGAATTTGTTTGTCCTAAAAGACACCATGAATTCCTACCACCCTCTACTCTAGTCCCCTGGAAATATTCAGCACCTTGCAAGTACAAACGTCTGAAGAACATTTTCAGTGGTAACTGTTTTTTTTAAGGCTATTTCCATGTGTCAACACCTTGCTGAAAATTGATGAGCTGTGTTTGGCTGTACTGAAATTCTTCATAAGAATCACTGCCTACAAGTAGCTTGAGTACAGGTTTGGATCTTAAAAAAGCCTCGATTTATACTTTGTAAAACAGTGCTTAGAAGTCCATTTGATATCTATATACATAGATAACTGTAATATTAATTACAGTGTGGCTTATATATATATATATTTATTTTTTTTTCCTCAGGAACAACACATCTAAATAGACAATCAATAGAAACCTAGCATAGAATTGCCTGTATTTTTGGGGGGGAGATCAGTGTCATATTTGCAGAAATATGCTGAATTACATGTATCTCCACTAAAAAGCTATGTGTTTTATGTGTGCCATATGGCTACAAGGGTTTCAAACAAAAACTCCCTAATCCCCTTTCTGATGGAGAAACTGCTCGGAATTTTCATTTTGAAATAATTTTTCTTTTCAAAATTTGGCTTATGTTAATTTAAAAAGGGCAAGATGCCTAATGCAACTGAAACCTCCCCAAACAAAATTCCCTTTTCATTCTCTTCTCTTCTCTTCTCTTCTCTTCTCTTCTCTTCTCTTCTCTTCTCTTCTCTTCTCTTCTCTTCTCTTCTCTTCTCTTCTCTTCTCTTCTCTTCTCTTCTCTTCTCTTCTCTTCTCTTCTCTTCTCTTCTCTTCTCTTCTCTTCTCTTCTCTTCTCTTCTCTTCTCTTCTCTTCTCTTCTCTTCTCTTCTCTTCTCTTCTCTTCTCTTCTCTTCTCTTCTCTTCTCTTCTCTTCTCTTCTCTTCTCTTCTCTTCTCTTCTCTTCTCTTCTCTTCTCTTCTCTTCTCTTCTCTTCTCTTCTCTTCTCTTCTCTTCTCTTCTCTTCTCTTCTCTTCTCTTCTCTTCTCTTCTCTTCTCTCTTTTCTCTTCTCTTCTCTTCTCAAGGAAGTGACATTTAAAAAATTTCAGATTGATCTTAAGCATGAGGGTCTTGCTTCTCTCTTGTTTTTTTCAGGTTGCTTCTGAGTCAAAAAGTCAATTATTTATCACCATTTTACTGATGGGGAAATGAAACAGAGAAGAAAGGACTTGTCTTAGTCACATGGGAAGTCTGTGGCAGTTCTGGGTAAGGAGCCTAGGATCCCACGTCCCAGTGCAGCAGTTCAAAGCTTCAACCACAAAATAAACAAAACAGTGAAGTTCTTTTTATAGCTGGAAACCATTGCTGACATATGTCGAAAGACCTGCTTGGATTCTCACACTTAGAGCATATAAAAGTGATATCGCTTCTCAGCCAGATGGCAGTTACTTGCCCTGGGTTAGAAATATCAATTTTAATGTGAACTGTGAGTTTTACATAGTCTGTTCATGCTCAGAACCCCCTGTCACTCAAACCCACGGACCTCTCCATCCACTGGGATGAACCCATACGTGCCGCTTTCCTTTCATCCTGCAAAAAACATATTCCAGCACTAACCCTGGTGCTGCCCAGAACTTAAACTGATCCGTGATGAAGGAAGATGGCAGTCACCTATAATGACTGAAGTCTTATTTTGAGGTCTGTGATGGGAGCAGCACCCATGCAGGCTCAAAGGGATCCTGGTAGATCATATAATTTCAGGAGGAAGTGACATCAGGGCTGAATGACAGGGCTTTAATCCTATGCATTATTTAGTGTGTGATATTGTTGTGGGGAGGGACTGCACACTGAAGAAGATATTTTCTGAAGGAAAATAAAGGAAGGCAGAACAGCTGATTAGTTACTATTATCAGACGCTAATGGGTGTCATGTTGATAAGATGGTAACCAGATAGCATGTAGAAAGGATTTTAGTGCTAAGTACTCCATTGCCTTTGTGTGATGCCTCATTACTGCACTTGGATCCCCTCCTCTATAAATTTTTAATGACCTCACCATTTTTCATGTAACACTTCACTCCTTGCTTTGCTCTCCTTTTTGTCCTGTTCAGGTCCTCATCTGAAGTGGAAATACATTGTGTGCTGAGATGTGGAGACTCCAGTTTATTGTCCTGCAGCACACAGCCCTCCTGAGAAGACAGAAAAGAGAAAAAGATTCCGAAACTTAGCTTCAAATGTTCATTGCAGGGACTGACAGTAAAGGAGTTTTATTAGGTCTATTCAATGGTGGCTAAGAGTTTCCATGTAAAGCTACGTGATAGGTACAGCACATTTATGGGGTGACACCATTGCTAAAAGCCCCCCAATGACTCCTTCATGGGCATGGAGGCAGGCCAGACTCCTCCTCCTTGTCATAGTGGCAAGGCTAAGAGAGAGAAACAAATGGAAATCACAGCACCTTTGGGCTTGATCTAGTCTTCATCAAGGGATGAATTAGCCCAAAAAGCCAGAGTGGAAGGCGAGTTTATATTAATGCCTCATTGTCCTGTGTCACGACAAGCACTGGGGAAGAAGGAAAGTTCCTTAGTTGGACTCACAGTTAGTGTCTCCTAAAACCAGAGCTGAAATATTAGCCCTGCTCAGTATGAGACCTTTTCAGAACGTGGTGGTTAGAAAAATGCATGTTAATTAATGAAAGGAATGGCAATCAGTGCCAAATAGTAAACGTCAATAAACTCCCTTGTAAATGAGGAACATTGGGAATGGGTATTCTCCCTATAGCCTTATTTATCCCTAGTGATGCAACTGATGAGGGCCCAGATCTTTGTTGTGGGAGGAAGGATAGTGTGGCTGAAAAAGTATCTCGAGTCTTTCAGATAATGTGTTGCACTTTTGGTTTTGTTTATAAACTAGGTTTGGAGAGAGCCTTCTTTGGACCTTCCATCTGAAACCATCTGGAGGAAAATGCTTTTGCTTTTGGCCAGCTTTGGCTGTGTTCCTGCCCTGCCACGTGGAGCTCCTCAGCCTGGAGGTCGGGCTTGGCAAACGCAGCCTCGTGTCGTGAAACCCACAGCTGCGGGCAGAGTGGCTTCTCTTTGACATTTCTCGAGTGAGTAAGACCCGTCTGGAATTTCTGAAGGATTTTCTGCTATCTCGGGTGTCTGCTGTCTGCTGCAGAAACAGTTTTTCTACGGTATTATAGCAAATTTTCCATGGATCGATCATCACCACCACCGCTTCCCCTACAGATAATGCATATCTGGGAATAAAGCTCCTCAGGGCAGCTACCCAGGCTTCCCTCTTTGAAAGGGTCTTTTCTGAAAGATGACACACATGGACTTACATCTTAATATTTATTTATTTTTTTTTTCTCTGAAAACATCTGAGTCACAGTTGTGTGAATAACAGGACACATTAAGGAGCAAATGATATATCTGGTACAAGTGAGCTCACTGTCCCAGCTTACTAGACGAATGTTTATACATTCAAATAAGCAGCACACTCAGCTCCTGGGCTGATCTGTGCAAGACAGCCAATGCGCTGTCTGGTTACATCATGGTGATGCTGAGCATGACATGCACCAGTGGTAACAAGTGGAAGAACAAAGCTGTAGAGCTGTGTGCAGTCTGTGGCAAGGTAATGCACACTTGAGGAATCTGGCTGCTGGGAGCAGGAGTGGGGGAAAATTATATTCACAGGGTAAAATTTAGCTCCAGAAATCCAGTTTCTGAATCTGGACAGTCTGTGAACACACTTTTCTTGTTTTTTCCCTTCCCTTCCCTTCCCTTCCCTTCCCTTCCCTTCCCTTCCCTTCCCTTCCCTTCCCTTCCCTTCCCTTCCCTTCCCTTCCCTTCCCTTCCCTTCCCTTCCCTTCCCTTCCCTTCCCTTCCCTTCCCTTCCCTTCCCTTCCCTTCCCTTCCCTTCCCTTCCCTTCCCTTCCCTTCCCTTCCCTTCCCTTCCCTTCCCTTCCCTTTCTTTTTTTTTTTTTAAATTTCTTTTTCTTCTTTTTAATTTTCTTTTTCTTCTTTTTTTTTTTTTTTTTCCAGTTCTCTCTTCTCTAGAAAACATTTCTAATAAAAAAAAAAAAAAAAACAAATATCACCTAAGAGCTTGGAGACAGAAAATGAAATTTTTGTCTTGTGGACAACTGGAAAATTGTTTAGTTTTCTACTTTGGAATGGTTATGAACAATTAGAGTCCCAGCCTACCCTTTTTCTAGAAAACAACCCCTCTGAACAAGGAGATGTGTAAACACAGGACAAAAAGATAGCTATTACCTGAGAAAGCTAAGAAAACTCTGATATATCAATTTCAGAATAACTACATTATTGCATTATTCCCACCTCCATTTTGCAAGATAAATGTTTATACCAAAAGAGTATCAAAGACTAAATATGAAGAATCATTTGATCTTAATTTTTTGTGTTTATTTTTTATTTATTTTTATTTTATTTGGAATTAAAAATCACAAGTATATTTTAAATTCTCTGGTCTTTTAATGTCTTGGAAACTGTGGCACCTCATGAATACTTAAATTAATGGTTTGTGAAAATAACATTACACTCTTTCTTTTACTAGACAGCAACCTCAGCTAAATCCCCCTCCTCCTTCCTGTTGACCTGAGATTTTAGGATTTAATCTGCTCACCTTTGCCAATCCCCCAAAACAATTCCACAACACTGTTTCAAAACTGACCAGCAATATTCTTAGACATTAATGTCCTCTCTGACATTGTCAGAGGCCAGATTGAACCTGATGGGTGTCTAGGAATTTGCAGCTCCCAACCAGATTTTAAGTTCTAAGTTGGTTATTGATGACAGAGCTGGAAATGAGATCCTAGGAAATCAAACTATTATGAATATTTAAAACCTGCAGAATTTCAACCACAGAAAAATGTGGGCTCCCACCGCTCCAGGGAAACTGAGATCTGCCTGACCTGTTGAAGTCAGCTGTGCTTTACTCCCAGCACAGGAACTGCCCCCCTTCATCTGACAGTTTGGTGTCCTCAGGAGCAGCATGGGCATTCATGTGCCAAGGCCAGCAGTGTGCCCCAATGCTCAAATATGAAACAGCTGGGCAGGTCTCTGGGGAGCCCTGTGAGAGGTGAAGAATCTCCCTCCAAAGACGTGGAGTGGCTCCAAGGAGACTCCTTTGCTAATTCTCCTGCTTCTCACTGCCAAAGAGCATCTCGCTGGCTACATTAATCTGCAAGATCTATCTTACTTTAACCGTATTGAAAAGGACTGATGTTTTGGGGTTGTGCTGTGCTATATTAAAATCCATATTTCAAACAATAAATGCTTTCCATTTATCCAGGCTAGTCTCTTTTCTACCGAGCCAAACTTTCAGGCAGTTAGCTAAACCTTTCAGTAATATGAAGCACCTTTTTCATCTTGTGCCAACACTGTAATGCCTCCAATAATTTATGTTTAATTTTTAATACAGTTATCTATCATGAGTAATTATGTGGGCTGCTCACAATATTCCATTTTCTGTTATGTGGTTTTTCTGAAGATTGTGGACTTAAAAAAAACACAGAGTAGTACTACTTTCTGTTGGATTTCCTCTAAAAAAGAAATATTGAGGCATATTTGGAGATACTGTGAGTTAGACCCTGAGAAGTCCCTTGCTCTGTCTTTAGATCTACTGATAGCAGTGTGAGAAGCAGTGTAAGCTGCTGTGATTTATGCACTGCACAGACAGAAAAAAAAGGGCTGAGGAGAGTTCATTCACAGGGAGGTTTGGCTGATGTTTGCACGTGGGGCTCAGGCTTTGGGGAGAAAATGTCACTGCAGCTACTGGTAGTGCACATCAGTGCTGGAAAAGGCATTCACTTTCATCTCCAGAAGCTAAGGAAAAGCTAGTCCTATCCCAGCAAACTTTCCATCTAACTTACTTTCTCCTCCAAGCTCATAAAAGTGTCGATCTCAACACCTGGCGGCTGTGCACCCCTGTTGCTGGGGGAGTGATCCTGCTGCAATCACTGTAATTGCCCAGTCATGCCTGGAGGAACTGCTGTAACACTGCAGGCACTCTTCTGTAACATTCAGTAACTCCAGGGCTGGAGGAGTGTGATATTTTCTAGTGGCAAAATGGAAAATATCCATTCCTGGCCCAGAGCTGCTTGCACCAGCAGCAGCCACCAAGTGTTTACCTGCCTTGAGTGACAGCCTGGTTTACACGTGCAGTAGGAGCAGCTGGTTTCATTAATCTGTATTTGGCAATAAACATAGATATGAGTACCAGATCTGTCTGAAGGACCGGAACAACTGAACTCCTAGGGACCATATTGTTTTCTGTCCAAATCTACATTTTGGGATGTCTGTGCTCGTTCTCTTATTCAGGAGCTCTCTCTATGAGCACTGCTCTTTTGGGAGGGAAAAAAATGGTTCTTTTTTTTTTTTTTCTTTTTCCTGGCCAGACCACAGCTTGTCCTGACATGCTCTCTGCTCTGGGAATTGGGAGTGGGATGTGTATAGGACTGCTAACGGAAACCTACACCAAGTATCTGAGCACTGGATACTTGTCAGAGACATTTCCAGCCTCTGTGTTGGTGAAGAGGCCCTGGACGATAGTGTGTTTCTGAAACGGCATTGCTTCATGAGTGAATGGTTCATCAAACACACACAGGCTGTCAAAGTTTACAGCTGCTTTTGTTCAGAAAAAAATAAATGTTAAAACGCATTTATCCTCACAACAAAAAAGCATAAATTATTTGTTCTTATCTGAATACCTGAATGAATGAATGATTTTCTTCATATACAATAACTACTCTCATGGAGAAGATGTGGGTGAAACCAAATCAATGCTCCATTACAGAATTTGCACTGACAGTGCAATAAGGGACAGAAACACTTGCTAAGAAAATATTTTCTGTATACAATTTCTTCATGTCTGGCAGCTGAGTCCTGATCCTCAGAGAAGACACAGGCAATACCTTCAAAAGCCAGACCTTCCTGGAAACTCAAGCTAGTAGTCGAAGATGCTGCACTGGATGGGTTCACTACATTTGTTGCTGTAGTCCTCCCCATCCCAAGTAGCATCACCCCATGAGCTCTCCTGATGTGTGTTTAGGAGTTTTTCTACAAAGCCATGGCACTTAGCCTACACTCAGGACTGTTGCTTCCTGAGAAAACTTAATATATTGCTCACTGAGTCTTTGTCAGACCCAAAGGAGACCTTGTATGCCCACAGATTTATCAGTTTTTAATCCCAATATTCTTTGAATGAATGAAAGATATTATCTGTCCTTATGAATGCTGTGAATACCATTGGAAATCTGTAACTAAAATATAGTCATCAAAAAAAAAGGGCTGCAGGTTTGGCCTCTTCAAAGTCAAAGTCAAAGGTAAAGCTTCCCTTGATGTCAGCATCACAAGATTTAAATGAGATAAAAACACGGTTTATTTTCGTAGCAGTTCAAGATTTACGCATCATATCAGATGTTTCACCACATATATAGGTAGCATTGAATAATACAAGATGTGCAGGTAAATCTAAGGCTGTAATTCAATCAAAGACTTTTGTTGATATCTTAACCTGACAGTCAAACAGCTTAAGTAGTTTATGACCAGCAGTAGAACTCCCTTGATTGAATTACTGCATAGCCATTCAATTGCATAAATGTATTGTTATTTATATGGCGTGCCAAGGCCTGATTTTAAAGTTACCAATAGCAGGCTATAACTAATGGAGAAAGAGCAGTACAATATTACAGTGCCCCTTAAGCAAGGAAAATGAATGATGTGCACTGTGTTCTGTGCTCATGTAAAAATAATTGTTGTAGTACTGTAGGGAATTAATTCCTTAGTATCATTAAAGGAAGGAGAACTTGAGGTTGTTAGTCAGAAGTAGTCCCTGGCCCCTATACCAGAGTGTAGGACCTGAGTGATTTTCATTATTGTTAGGCACCTGACTATAGATTGGATCCACAATTTTTTATAATAATGTACTTAAAGGAAAAAAGATGAAAAGAGGTGAAATCGGATACAATAGATGAGCATGGTATAACTACAACACAAATACAGTTCTGTACAAAGGATAAAGGGGGTTTACAGAGACCTCCCTGACTCTCAGCACCTCTGTGCACAGGGAAGGTGCAGCCTCAAGCACTGATGCTGGTGAAACTCCTTACACCAACAGGTGGGAGCTCTGCTGCTGCAGCCCAGCGCTGCTCTCTTGCATCCTCCCAGGGGCTGCAGGTTTTCTGTTCTCTTCTTTTGCTGGAGAACTAGATAGCTTTACCAGGGGAGGGTCCAGAGAGCACGCACGTTCAAATCAGCCCTTTTCAGAGGTGGTCAAAACTGCTCAATAGCAGTGCAGGCTGTCTGTATCATGGGCTGTCATGGCAAATTGGAGCTGACAGCTAGAAACTGCTCACATAGATTTCCTATTGCTCCTTTTAACCAGCCTGTATTAAATTGCACCAAAAGGGCTGACAGCCTTAAAATCCATGCCATTATATCACATTAAGGGCTACAAAAATCTGCCTGCTTTCACAAATTTCAAAGTCAATTGATATATAAGCCTAGTAGACATCCTATAGCCTAGAGACACAGTACAACCAGCACATATATGTGCGTGTTCATTCTGCCTCCAGGACCATCTGCAGTTCTCAACTATTGCCCCATATCATTCTGAGAATCCTATACATAAAGGAAATTCTTTTAATATAGGAAAAATAACTACAGGCATGAATATTTCCTTCAGGAAGCCTTCTAACTGGACATGTTTTTTGAAGGCAATATTATCACTTATCTTGGACTCATTAATTACAAGAGTAACCTGTATATGAATGAACATTGCCATTGAGGAAAAAGATACTGCTTGTTTCAGTAAGGTGTGAAGATGAATACTTGCATGTCAGGTAGAATAAGGACTCAGTCACGTTTATCCTAGCAGACAAGACAGCAGCATAGCCTCTGAAATACAGAATTTTAGAATATATTAAAATGTTGATGAGGATAAAGGCAGAAAAAAACATATCCATATGTGAAAGGAATTGTATGACATTGTCCTTTCTCAGTCATGAGATTTTATCTAAGCCAACATAATTCTTAACATACAGCTTCAAAATTCTTCCTCTAAAACAACTCCATTGCCTCAACAAAATTACTGAGCGTAACAGCCAGTATTGCACAATCGGCTCAGCACAGAAATGCTCATGCCAGTACGCTGGTGGCAAAATCATCTTTTTTCATAAAGCTTATGATACATTGCCATTGTCATTCCCTGGTTAGTTGTGGAGGTGAGACTGAACAGGGATGAATTATGGCTCTGCTCCTTTGGTCTTTATATCAAGCATGTTGCTCTTGCTATCCTGACTGTTATAAAGTCAGCAGACTGTCACTTTCTAGGGAACACCATCAGAAGATAATTTCTTTTTAGGTCTCGAACTAGCCGCCTCTGGTTTCAAGTGAATATAAATAATATATATCAAGGACTGGTAGATAAGCAAGCTATCTCACACACGTAGACCCTTGAAAACTAATCAAACTTCCTTCCTGAAAGGGACTTTTATTGGAAGTCGGATGACCCTTAGTTTGACATTTGAGAAAAAAAGCAGTTAAAGGTACTTAAGCCATGCTCCTCTTGTCTCCCTTCATCAACAAACAAGAAAGAAAATTATTCATGTCATCCATGTCACATCTTTAAAAGTCCTTTGCATTATCAAACCTCAGCACATGTAAAACATGCAGCATACAAAAGCAGTTAAATTTGACATTGTATATATTGTGGTTTCATCAGTTCCTTTGGTCACTGAACTTTGGAGCAGTCTGCTCTGAATCCTGAGAAGAGCAGCGGGACTTCCATAGGTCACCCCAGCCTGTTGCAATGGCAGCCTGACATTGGCATTACTTGAAAGGAAAATGATCTCTTCTAAGATTGGGAGGGCCAACTCACTAGCCTTCAAAACTTTGTGGTCTAATAAAGTAGATAAACCCTCTGCAGAGGAAAATAAACAATTAACTGGTTATGTTCTCAGCTGTGTTAGAGGGATTACATCATGACCTATACACACAAACACACACATTATATAAGGATGGATCCTAGTTTTATACTTCATATCCAGAAATCAAATTTTCAGTAGATACATGTTGGTTCAGTCCTATTTATTTTTAAATTGCTTGATTTAGTTGGACTAAAGGATTTTAGAGGTCTTTTCCAACCTGAATGGATCTATGATTCTATGATTTGCAGAATAATAGGATGTGATTTTAGTAACTGAACTATGGATGGCTTTCCTGGATTTCAATTTTTATCACAGTCAAATATGTCTCTTAGAGTTTCTTTCTGATTCTGAAAGCTGTGTGTTTGGGAGTCACCCTTAAGGTCACTGTTGACTTCTCCAATCTGATGTTATGTCAAGGACTAATATTGATTTTATAGGGGTGTGATAATTTTCATTTTGTCATTCAATACCAGTAACAATGAAAAATCAGGTCAGTTGATATTAATATTGCTAGAAAAAGGTTCTTGCACTAAGCAAGAGGGTCAGCTGTGGCTTTCCTTCAGATCATAAAAAGCAGAATGTCTCAAAAGCAGCCTGGGAGGTCATTTGTGACTCAGAGCTCTGCACCAGTAAAAGCACTGGTTCTCCCTCACCCATGAGAGCCATCAGTCTATCCAGGCTAAAGTCCCAGAGATTTAAGAGCATTTCCATTCTGTAGGCCAAAATTCTTTGGCCTCTTCTCTTTACACACCCCACAAGGCACTTGAAATTGCAGTGTCTGATTTTACGCACCAAGTCATGTAAACATATTCACTATTTATATCGCTAGCAACTGTAACAAAGATTTAATCCTCAAGTTTCCAGGGAGGGAAGAGCCATGTATGTTCCAGCTCTGCTGCCTTCAGTAGATCTTCTCCAAATAGATGTTGGGTTGGTGCCAAGAAAGTGGTCCATCCTTGATTGAACACTGTCTGCATAGCTTGGACAACTTCGTGTGCAGCTGATTCTTTCTACGTTAGGATTAATGGGG
This sequence comes from Anas platyrhynchos, assembly GCF_047663525.1. NCBI lineage: Eukaryota > Metazoa > Chordata > Aves > Anseriformes > Anatidae > Anas > Anas platyrhynchos. Next base: position 111,951,736 of record NC_092587.1, on the reverse strand, counting down.
CATAAGCAAGCCTTACAGCTAACAATCAGGTTGTTTCAATCAGTCATGACAATCAACAGCCCTGTAGGAAACATGGTTATCAGACACACATTACAGAAATGTGAGGAGTAGTTAAGTGAACTAGCAACTTTTAATGAAATAAAACTTTTCTGTACTGATTTCTGCATTTTTCCAGTCTGAGCACAACATCTTTCAACAATAGAAATAGATATGTTCCAGTGTAATTTCGCTTTAAAAATCACATTTCTTTTTCTTGTTTTATTGCTTCAAACAATGTCAATCAAACGGATTTGAACTTTTCGCTGGAATGCTTAAGTTGTTGAAAGTGTTACAGCCCACAGTATGCATAACTACAGTAATTGAGTTTTTTTTTTTTTTTTTCCGCGCTGCATAAATTAATTCAAAATTTAAAGTAATTTTAAAGTAGTAAATACATAATGATTATGCAGGACTTGCAGAATTAAGAAGGTACTGAAGTCAGAGTGATGATCAAAACTTCCAGAATTTAAACAAACTTGGAAGAGAATCATTAAATCAATGCTGGTTTTAATTTTATTTTTCTTACCAAAAGAAAAAAAAAAAAAAAAAAAAAGGTCATGAATTCTTATCAAGCTTCCTTAAAGGACAGCTTGGCTTTGGCTCTGACTTCTTAAAATTAAAATTATATTGATTTTCCATTTTATTAAATAAATGCTTCTCCCTGAGCTTGCTTTAGGAAAAGAAAAATGTTTTCAGTGCAATTTTCTGTCCAGCCATTGCCTGGATTTTGACTGTGAAATGCACATCCACATCAAAATTAAGAGACAAAGGGATTACTGAGGGCAGCACTTGTTCCAAGTTCCTGGTGGCACGATGCAAGTTTCGCCCTCGCAGACATACAAACAAAATGCAAGTGCTGTCATGTTACCCTGTACCACACTTCCTTTAAGAACTGTCCACAAATATTTACATTCATGTTGAGGAAAGAAATTGGCGTGGTCCTCCAATGCACTGTAGAAGACCTTCCCTCCGTGTCCCCCCTGTGCATGCACCTCTCTGTTAACAGCTCTGAGTCCTTCTCCTGCAGCTTGTTAAACACAAACCGACACTCGTGCTCCTACTGGTACAGTCTGTCTCCTGCTTCCAAATTTATTTTATACATGCACTGCTAAAAATGATAGCAGTATGAAAGTGGAACTTTGAAAACCATTGAATCCTTCTAGATTAAAACTGTTAACTTCTACATGGGCAAAGTTACAAATTATATCCATTAGGACTCCTTGGCTTCTTTTGAATCTTTGTAGTTTAGGAAGAGTAAGAAGACCTTTTCTAAATCTGTCAGCTATTAAGAGTATTCTTTGACCTCAGGGGCAAAGAAACATTTCTGAACTGAAAAGATTAACCCACACTGTCCTTGTGCTTTATGATGAGGATGGAGAGCTGCTGAGGTGACGCATGTAGTGGAATTTGGTGCAAGATCCCTTACTGCCTTTCTGTTCTCATCTAATGGACAGTTTTCCTATAAGATAAGGGAAGAGCTCCTGACAGGTCAGTATTGAGTAAGATGGTCTCCAAAGGAACTATTAGTACTTTCTGTAATGCCGTGTGATTGAAAATGAATGATTTGGTAAGATAGCTATTGTATTATTTGCATAAAGGATTTTAAGAAAAAAATTAAGCCCTAGGGAGGTTCCAAAAACCTTTCTTTGTTTGAAAAGGGAGTTAAGACTGTTAAGCAACATAACATTTTTACCCCATTGTATAATTTACAAAACTCAGGCACTCAAGAGCAAGGAAATGAATAATTAAGCAAGATCATTAATCTCACACTACTCACATGATAAACACAATTATCAATCTTATCAACTATGTAGAAGTGAACATTTCATCACAACACAAAGACTGTCACTCTGACTCTAGCTACAAAATATTTCACCAAAAGCATAAAATAAAACTGTCCTGAAAAACACAATTAGCTGTGAAGGAATCAGTGACATAGACTGACAGGGCCACATGCAAATCTGATTTCAGTAAGACTCAATCTTGTATTGTATTCCAGTTTTTCCTGATTTTCTGCATTTTTTTTTCTTGTCAAATTCCTATGTCAGTTGGTAAGTACAGTTACTAGGTAACATTTTTAAAGAAAAGCACTACGATACCAAATTAAGGATAAAGCAACAGAAAAACACTCCACAGGGAACAGCTAAGGCTGTTTTGCTATGGTGTAATAGCTAATTCCTTGAAGCAGACATAATAGTGGATGAGTTACTGAGTTCACTGAAACCAAAAGAGGCAGAGCCTCACATGTTCCAATTGCTATCCTCTATAAAGTTCAAGATTGGAAAAAAGTCTAAATTCTGGCCATGGTAAAGCTGAACTCTCAAAGTGTGGAGGACAAGGTCACTGTGCCAACTCTTCCTGCCAAAGTGCAGAAGACATTTTGGGATTTAATAAGTTACAGCTATAGCCTGTAGGTTATGTTGGGAGTAGGATATGGAATTGCTGCAACGCCATCCGCTCAAACAAGCTCCTGCCAAGCTCTCTGGGTGGCTCATATGGGTATGTAGGTGGTGGGAAATCAGCCACAGATGGCACTGTTTGAACTTTCTGAGCTTTTTAGATTTACCTACTAGCCAATATGAAATGAGCAATGTCCTCATCTATCCATTTTCTTACTTTTAAGTGCCTGGCTTTAGCAAATGGCATGAGAGGTGAGTAATTTTTTTCTGTTACATATCAGCTTTAACAAGCTTTTGAACCAAAACTATTTACTTTTCTGTGACAGAATTGGGAGAAAATGGAAGGTTAAAAAGAACTGCCTGAAATCATGCTCTCCTGTCATATGTTTGAGACAAATTTTTGGTAGAAGCAAAGTAATACCATGAGCTCTGATTTGGAAGCATTGGCCACATTTTAGAAGGGAAATATAATTTTAGCTTTTGAAAGAATAATAATTTCTTTCCAGATTCATTCTTTTTCACTGGAATTACGTAAGAAAACACCTTCTCCCTGGTATTTTTTACAGGAAATTCCAAGAAACTGAGCTTTCCTACCTTACGGTATTTCCATAAAAAAACACTCTCCTACATTATTTTATTCAGGAGCAGCTAAAAATAGCTTTTCTTGAGTTACAATGTTTGTAGCAAAATACTTGAGAATATCCTTCCTAGACTTGCCAGCTGTGTGGATAGTCCAAATTACACCTAATTTATTGTAGTTATTGCTTACACGAAACATTCACATAAAGGTTTTATAAACATGATTTTTTTTTTTTTTTTTGATAGCAAAAGGAATGTGATGTTCCTGGCTATGTATTTTATTTTATTTTTTTTTGACAGCCTAATGTCTGTGCTTTTCTCCACTGATAAATGCAGGTTCTTCTTGAGGACTTTCTGCTCCAGATGCTATAGAGAAAGTTGAGATTCCCTGCTCTGTGTTGACCTGGTAGTATCCCAAGTTATGGGAACTGCCAAAACTGCAGTCACTTCCTTTCTCTTTTCAGAACTAGTCTTTTTTTTTTTTTTTTTTTTTTTTTTTTTTTTTTTTTTTTTCCCTCTAGCTCTTTTCCTTTCCCACTGACATTTCACATTTTATCTTCTGACAGTTTCTCATCTCCTCCTTCTTCCCCCTCAACCGTATGATCTTTACCTTGCCCAGAGAAGGCTGCTAAACCTCTAGGATTGCTTATCTGCGCTTCACAGTCCTGTTTCAAGTAATTTGATTGAATTCAAAGATGTCAGAATCTCAGCTCTTAGAACTTAATGTAATTTTGCTTGTTTTCAGTTTCAAACATGGTCATGTTCTATGCCTTGAAGAGATTCCCATGCAAGCTGCACTGGATCCACATGTGAGCAAGTAACTATAGGTAAACCCCAGCCCCGCCTGGGGTCTGTGGAGGCTCTCCTGGAGACGTGTCTCTGTCCCCTTGCTTTTACTAAGCTTCAGGAAGATATAATTAAGGGCACGTACTCCAAAGCAGAGCGTGAGGATTGCTTGGCTTTCTCTGCATGACTGCAAATTGTGCAGAGCTGTTTGGATCGGGGGACTGCTTTCATCCACATTCAGCAGGGCAGGGCTTGGCAGCCTGGGCTGCCCTACCACCCCAACCAGCCGCAGGGCACCTCCACGGGGGCAGGGCTGGCCAGAACGTGGGGTCTGGCTCAGTGGGACCCATGGTCAGGCATGGCAGGGCTGTGGGGAGCTGGAGCCCAGCCCTGCAGCAGCCTTGCTGGGACTGATGCCCCTGCTACTGATGCAGGGTCTTGGGCCCCAGGCAAGTGGGGGAGTCCTGGGGGTGGGCAGGAACAGGCAGGGCTGGTGGTGCAACCAGGGCCTGGACATGAACGTCAGTGAGTAACTAAGCCTTGGGGAGCTGCAGTGTGTGGAGTGAGAGGGGAGGCTGAGAGGACCAGGATCTCCGAGAGCATTCATGGAAGGAGAAGGCCGTGGAGGCTTCCTGCAACATGGCAGGGGCAGCTGGTAGCTGACTGGGCACGTGCAAGGAGTCCTTGTCTCTAGCCAAGCCCAGGGGTTTCAGTAGGGTTGGAATTCCTGTCTGGCTCCTAGGAGAGGGCTCTTCCTGGCTAAGCCCACCAAATCCTCTTCTCACAGCCAAGACGGTATGAGGACTTCCAATGATCATGCTGCAGGCCATTAGCAATTCTTGTACCTCAGGTGACTTATTAATATCTTATCTGACAAGTCAGATTTAAATGCATGTTGAAAAATGACTTTATACTGTCGGAGCTCATTAGGTTTTATGCGCAAAACAAAATCATTATTCAGGGATTTGGAACTGCTTTACTAAAGTGGGCATCTATTGAATATCCTCAAAGCAATTCTTCCTTCTAATATGGTAATTCGTTATCTGTATTTAATTATCTGCAAGGTGAAAGGTTGCTGGGCAGTGTTGTTCAGCAATAGCCCAATGGAAATTTTTAAGTACTTTCACTCTGGGCTGACTGTCTTTACAGATCAATCTTACTGCTAATGACAACCAATACTTTCAGATGTGATTACAGGCTAGCTCCATCTTTTCATGAGCCGAGACTCTTTGGAATCATATGTATTGATCTTTTTAATAGAAGTCAAGAAAAATGAAATTACCGTGGCTTCTTTTTGCAAAACTATGATAAATGGGAACTTGGAAAGTTACAGAAGATTTTTTTTTTCTGTTGTGGATTATTTTAATCACTAAAAATGATGGTCTTTTTAATAATGTTTGTCTTTCCATTATGCACATTTGCAGGAAAGCCAAAACTTATTTTGGTATTACTTTATATAACCACATTTAAGCAAAGACATGTCAGAATTGCCTGCTGGTATATTTAGGTAACTATGAAGTAGACTCCGGGCAAAAGGAAAAAGCTGCTTTTAGATTCCAAGAGATTGTATTTTCTCAACATCTTCAACTTTAATCCAATTTTTAGAGCAGTGTTTTGGATGTCTACAATCAAGCATTCATTTGTTTCTTATATAGAGCTTACCCTTCACTGCATGCAATATTTTGAGAAGAGACCTTACATATGTACATTTTCTTTCTTTCTAGAAGTCTTATTCTAGCTTTCACCTATCCAGTTTTCAACTGAAATACATTTCACGTGGCTCTGCCTTTTGCTTCATTCCTTGTTCACATTTATAAACCTTTAGTATTTTACAAAAAAAAAAAAGAAAAAAAAGAAGAAAAAAAAAGTGCCTGTTGTACCCTGCCCCTGAGTCTTAGCAGACAGTGTTTTGACTTTATATTATTGCTATGAACCACACTGAGAATAACATTTTCAAGCTTTGCTTGTCATTCTTGTGTCAATAGAATGGAAATAAAAATGTGTTAGTCCCATGTTAATTGTAGCTATGCCTCTTATATAAATCTCATTGCAAAAGTAGTGGCTAAGATAAACCTTAGTGACACAATAACAGAAGAAAAGATGGATAAATCATCGCAGCAGTGGAAGATATATACTAGTGGCTCTCACTGGTACTAATGGAAGCTGGAAGATACACACATGACCGACATATTGAAAAGCAGAGGCACTGGCAACTCTCCTTGGTTTGAAGGGCAGTGTCATGTTCTCTTATTGCTTGATTGATCCCTAATTCTTTTCAATCACCTGTGTTGTAAATCGGTGCTCTTTTCAGACATATTTCCACAAAGCAATTTCCTACTTTTCTAATAACCCCTCCATAATTTTTTAACTTCCTTTTTACTTTTCATTATGCCTCTTGTCACCGCAGTCTTCTATACCCAATCATTTAGTTTTATTGCTGTCCTTGAAACTCAATATTTTTCAGTCAGATTACTTTCTGAACACTTTGGTAACCTGTATCTCACTGTTTTCAGAGGACCAGATTTAACATCTTTTTTTGCATATAGTCAGCTTCAGATTTTTTTTTTTGGTTCGTTTGGTTTATTTAAAGTCATGATACACGAATCTTATGTCTGGTTCAGGAAGTTTCTAAAATCTGTATGATTGGGTGATTGGGAGGGTACTTCAAGTGCACTGTACGTCTGCCTTGCTTTGTTTCTGCTCTTTTCATAACCTCTTGCTAATGTCCATTGTTGGAGACATGTTACTGAACTGTTTTGGATAGACCCAGCTGACAGCTGACAGCTCTATTCCATAGTATTCTTGCTCTAGCTGTTCTTGCTGAGTCTAGTTTTCTTTGAATATCCTGTTCACAGGAATTATTATACTCAAAAATTATTATATATTAAAAAGCAAGCAAGCAAAAAAACAAACAAAAAACACCATATCAACCAACCAGACAATCAAAAAAACAACACTTCAAGTTCTCACTAATTACAGTTTTATACTGTATCTTTTTGTGATGAACTAGATATTTTAAAAGTAAGCTTTTACGTTTCATATATCTGGGGTCTGTAGTACAGATGGACTAAAGCAGGTGATAAAAACATTTTTTGACATGCTGTATTCAGCTGCAGACAATCCATTACTTAAATGAGAAATCTGAGTTAAAAAAGCTATCATCTAATAATTGCTTTAGGTATACCTTACTATTTTCATTAAAAACATTGAATTATGTTTCAGAGTGTCTTGCAACCATTTCTGCTCAATCAAAACCATCCAGGGTTTTCTGTAGCTTTCTGAGACTTCCTTTTACACAATTGTGTCTGACTGATTTTACCTAGGAAATCTGTCCCTTCGTTACTTAATGAAGATGTGAAATTGACCACATTAAGAAGATGACAGTACAATTACATTGCAAAATATTTATTTTAGTATATCTGGAGAAGTGAAGTTATTCTGCCTGTAAAAAACATTTCTTGGAAAAATAATGGACTATCTCAAGGATGCCTTTTATTGAACACTGGAAGCTTATTTGTTGCATTAGTATGTTGAAATAGAGTACACTAATATTGCCAGTTGATGATTGCCAATCATCAACTGAAAGATGATTAAAATTGTTGAAGTAATTCTGTGAAACAGTGGCTTTGTCATAAATTTATTTTTTGCCATGCAATATGTAATACATAGACAGTATAAATGTTCTTCCATTCTGTTTATCTGAGTTTTCAGCTCATTTGTTTAGGTTAAATATTTTTCTTAGCATGCATAGCAGGGCACAAGCACTAAAGTTTGTTATAACGTGTCCAGAACAATCTGGATTAAATTACTCAACCATTCAGTTTAATCCATCTAACACTTATGCACATAAGTGAATCTGCTTATGTGAATATATTCTTTAAGCTCAAAGGTCCAACTACTCCTGTGGTTATGTGTGACTGGATCCCTTACGGAATCTCCTTATTTACTTGAATGAAACAAATAAGCTCTCTCTGATGACCCATATCAATTGTGTGTCAAGAGAAGAAAGACTGTGCTATTTCTTTGAGTTTTTGAAACCTTTTCTTCTGTAATGTACACTTTTATGACATGAGCATGAAACAAAGGCTAGCTGTAGAAATAGTGGTTTGCATGTAAAAGAGTTTGCAGGATCAGACAGGATGTCATTTTATTTATTTATTTTTCCTTGGTGTGGCTGAGTTTCTCATCCGAGCAAGAAGGAAAGACTAGTGAATTGAGGAAGGACAACCTTAACTAGGGTGATGTAAGCTAGAGGCAGTTTTCAGCATGTGTTTTCTCAGCTCCTCTTAATTACTTTTTTTTTTTTTTTTTTTAATGCAATCAGTCTACCCTCTCACATAATAAATGTACTAGTTCCTTTGCTAGAGTGAGAAAGACGAGGGGATGTGTCTTCTTTCTAACTGTTGAGAAACTTGCCTCTACATCACCTTGAAATCTTTTGCACAGCTCAGAGAGAAAATTAATCAATTTTGCTTGTATAGCGCTTTACTGTCATTCTTTAGCACCGTTGCTGTTAGGTATGTGCAGCACCCTGGTTGTGTGACAGCCAGTCACTGTTCCATTTCTAAAGACTTTGCATGTTGTTATGGAATCTGAGAGGTCAGTACCAAAGTTTATAGCATACTCCAGAAGTACACAGCTGTCATTGCTAAAATGTCAGCATTTCCTTGAAATTAGCATGTAGTGGTATCAAAGATCCACTGTTTCGTCTTATCTGAATGACAGAGAAAAAAAATTTATGTATGTATGTATGTATGTATCTGTCTGTCTGTCTATCTATCTATCTATCTATCTATCTATCTATCCATCTTATGTAGGTAGTGCTGCTCAGAAAATTTTGTCAACGATAAATTCTAAATTTTACCAAATTATAATAGGATCTTGTTTTATAATTTGGAAAGAAAGAAAGGTGATTGTGGAAGAGAAGATGGAAAATATAATATATATATAAAACATATATGTAATATATATGTTAATTAAGGATGTGAAAGAGGGAGGGAAGAGAAGGAAGGCTTTTGACAGAAAAGATGAGGGAGACAAGGGTTGCACAATGATAGTGAGAAGATAAACCATCTTCCACCAGGCATCCTGAGTGCTGCTGAAGCTTTTCAAAGAGTTACATCCTACAAGACTGGGTAGTTATGAGCATGAGCTGCATGCAGTTCATCTGAGGTGGTCTCTTTCTCCAATGTAAGTGCTACTTAAATGAAATATGTGAGCTGAGCTGCATTTACAATATTTAAGACTAGAATTTTGGTTATCTTGGAAATATCTGATATTCTGATACGGCAATGAAACAGTTAAATATGTTCTGTGTATCCCCAGAGGAGTAATTCAGACCCTAGTTATTTAAAATGGGAAAATATTTGGGCTGGTAAAGAATTTTTTCCATTCAACTATTTTTTTATGGAAAACTTTTTTTTTGTTTGATGAAACAATATTTTTGAAAAATGAAAAGTCTTTAATGGAAATCATCTGTCTGCTTTTTTTATTTTGTGTGTGGAAAATCTTGGCTTTTTATTGAAAGAAGAAATTATAAAGAAGACAGAAAAAGAGTATTTCAAGAAAGATCCCCATATTTGGAATGTAGAGGTGACTACACATTAGTTAAATATTCTGCTGGCTAATAAGTTGTTCCAACTAGCAAATGTCAAAGCTGGTATTGTCCAAAAGAGCACTCAGTCCTGTGCATGTCTAAGAGTAAGTGGTCAGAACAGTACTGAAACATCTCTCTAGTGAGGGTTCCAACTCTGCTTCCGTTGAAATAAATGAAAATATTCTTATTGACTACTGTAGGAAGAGAACTGGGGTCTGGGGTAGAGGGCTTGCATGAATACACTCTGTGCAAAAGAAATGAATGTTAGGAGACTGACTGCAGCCAATATCCAACAAAGGGAAATTCATGTCTGCAAATGGAAGTATGACAGTTGGCAACAGACTCTAACACAAATTGTTTTCCCTCTAGAATTTGATAACTGTTAATTCTTCATGTACTTGGCTCCCTCCAATGAACACACTACTTTTCACTGATAAGGAATTCATATTGTTAAACTCTACATGAACTCAAAAAATATTAATGTGTAAATGCTTACCAGCAAATACGAACAGCAAATGTCAGAGAAAATTTAATAATTGAGCATAATAAAATAAGCTTGTTTTTGGAATCTTGCTTTATATGTTTCTGAAAGAACAATCACTCTTACAAAATCTAAGTCAGGAATGAAATGTAGTGTATGGCTAATTGAGAAAGGATCGATGGATTTAGCAAAGCCATAGTAGTTCTTCTGAAGAAACAGTAGTTTAAAGTAGTGTTGATTTAACAGTGTGCTTGGTTTATCTGCCTGTCTGCCTTGTGAGGGACAGAACATTTAATACAATGCTGTGGTAAAGATTTGACCTTGATGAGAGGTATGGTTGGTCAACTGATCTCTTGTGTAAGGCTCCGAGTGAGGAAAGATGTTTATCTGAAATGAATGCTGACAAAACCTTTGTGTCACTGTAGCCTACCATGACATACTTCATCTACACAAATGACTTCACATTTGTTATGTTAGAAATGGTTTATAACATTAAAATACATGAATAGTACTATTCTTTGTTTGTCTATCTAAATGAATCAATGATGACTCAATTAGCTCCAGCCTACCCCCGCTTCCTGTGAAGGAGCAAAGGAAAGACAAACGGCAGCAACTCCACAGCCAGGCACATACTGAGGAATGCAGCTCATGGGTATGTCTGAAGAAGGTGAAGTGAGGAAGTGAGGAAGTAAATAAATATAGAAAAGGGAAATAAAGTATCACAAAACTGGAGCAGATAAAACAGGGAACTGACACAGGGTATACTGTAAGACACAGGTGTTCAGGTATGTAGATTGAAATAAAGGGGGAGAAGGAGGCAGAAAGGTCAGAAACCTTAGAGAGATTAGCAGAGGAGACAATGGTTGCATGTATGGGCTGTGCAGAGGATGGGACTGGCAAAGAAGGCAATGGAGACAAGAGAAAATATAAAGGTTACCTCAGCTGAATCTGTTTGTCAAATTCAGAAGTTCCACTGCAAATTATGGGGAAATTCTTGAAAGATGGCCCCATCATTTTCTAGCATGGAAAGCAATAGGCAAGTGGTGGGCCACTATTCCTCCTTTAATTAGAGAAAAGCTTGACAAACTCTCTGCAGCAAAACATGCTTCCATTTGCTAGAAAACCAGCTCCAGCTTCCCAATAAGGCCTGCCTCATCTATTCTATGTCAGGGCTGCAGAGGATCCTATCTTCATGTTGATCCTGCAGGAAGCCCAGCAGAAACCTGAGGTCAGTGACGATGAAACTCCCATCCCATCCCATCCCATCCCATCCCATCCCATCCCATCCCATCCCGTCCCGTCCCGTCCCGTCCCGTCCCGTCCCGTCCCGTCCCGTCTCTCTTAGCCTGCTCATTGTATGCCTTCAGAAATGTCTCACTTATGTCTCTTCTGTTTTTGTTTTCATGGTAGGATGAGTGGAACTACCACCACTGTGACATTTATGCCACATTGTGCTTTCCTTCTCAGCAGGAACTATGTGTTATTCCAGTTACTTTAAAGCTGTCCTGTGCTGTTTACATGGCATGCACCAGTACTGCAATATACAGAAACTTCCACTCTCTTTTCAGTTTTCTTGGATCAGGTTGAAACAGTAAGTTAGAACATTTTTTTACTATTCCTTTTCTCTTGTTGAAGAGTCAGTTTGCAGTCTCTCTCTCTCTCAATCTCTCTCTTTTTTTTTTTCTTTTTTTTTTTTTTCCCTAGCAATATAATGAAGAAACAGGTGGCAAATATCAGGGCAATGTCTGAAAAATGTGGTCCAAATGAAATCTTCTTTCCTGTAACATCTCATGGTATCTGTGGACTATAAAATTTAATCAGATGATGAAGAAGAGATGGCAAACTTTGCATTTGACATGATCTCTCTTTGTATTTTCCTTCTAATTATTTCCATATGCATCTCATCTGAAAAAGTATTTTTCATCTGTTTCTTCATCCTGAATAGTCCTATACTATTCTTGAATAAGGGTGAGACAGCCTTAGCCAAAATCTTCTTTGTGAGAATGCAGTGCTGAAAAGCACTTCATTTAGCTGTGAAGTGGGGACAGGCTAGACCCAGTTTTAGGGTGGCTGTCCACATTTTCTGTTTATGAATGTGAAATCCAAGATAATAGGATATGCTTGATTTCAGAACCCCTTCAGCATGCCCATGTGTGTTATTCTTAATTGCAGCCCATGTCTACCTTTCTTTTTTCTTATGAGGACCTATTCAGAGAATTTCTGAATAGTAGCAAATATTGCATGTTAAACGCAACAAGAATAGGTTACCACTGGCAACTCTTATAGCTGCTTCAGACTTCAGTCTTCTGCAGGGTCATAACATCTGCTATGCATTTATAGAATTCCTACTAATATATTAAAAAGAGTAGATTTATTATGTGAGTGCCAAATTCTGGAGATTTTTCCACGTGCTGAAACTGGTCAGTGGGTTATCCTGGAAAAGCTAAATATAGCTATTTCTATATTTTTTGCATATAACGTCTTGCTCAGTACTGCTATTCTGATCACTCAGCTCAAACCAGACTCCACAGCAAACAATGGAAAACCTCCCTTTGTTTGTAGGACTGGGCCTCAAGGCTTATTTCAGTCCCAGTGAAATCATGTGCAAGGAAATTTACTCCTGTGCATGTTTCTAGAACCAGAACGCAAGCTGGTAGGAAAGGTTTCAAGGGAACTTGCCCAAGCCTTAAAACCAGAAACTTTTTGGTGAGAATGAACCAACTTCAGGAGAGCATTTATAAAAAGAAATGTTACTGAAGCACAGGCTAGACCCTTAAGCTGAGCACCTTAGAGCTGCCTAGTAATTCAGGGTGTCAGCTGAAATGAAGGATGTACATCTTGCAAGCTCTCTGGATATATTTTGTATGAAGTACCTTGCTGGGCAGGAGCAGAAGCTGTCTCTGCAGCACTGTGATCTGACCAATTGTGATACAGGTGAATGAGGAGCAAGAAACCAAACTCCTGTTCACCACATCCTGAAGATGTGTTGTGAGTGACAGGCTCCTGGCTACTTTGACAGAGCATCCTCTTCCCCTGAAAGTCTCAGCTCTTTTTGTCTCCTAAAAAATGTCTGTGGGATGGGAAAATAGCTTCCCATTTCTGCACTGGTCATAACCCTTAGTGAAAACAGCAAAGACTGGTAACGCAGATTTCTTGTGCCTCTTCTGTTATGATCTTTATTTGCCTAGTGGGTGGATGGTGATGACATTTCCCTACAGGAAAATATTAACTGCATAACCTTTTCCCTCTCTCAGCTCATCATTGTCATCGTCGTCAGCACTGTCAGACGTCAAGTGCCCTGGTTTGAAGTCAGCAGATACTCCTCCTGTCTGGGCCAGCAGCACTGCCAGCAACGCCCTGGTGATCCTAGCCTCCTGAGTGCCAGTCTTTGTGAGACTGCTAGCCATGTTTGACAAAAAAAAAAAGTTTTTCATGTACAACTAAGGAAACCTTTGGTCAAGATAAACAGCTTCCCTCACCCCCCACTTGCCTGCTGCCAGGAAGCTCTAAATAGAGTCTCTGTAGTAGTCTTTTTTTTTTTTTTTTTTTTTTTTTTTTTTTTTTTTTAATAACTTCACATTGGAGCTCAGTCTTGAACTCTAAGCCAGAAAGTCTAAGCTGTGTTGGAACTGCTGAAAGGCCACAGACCTTCCTAAAAGTTCAGGTATTTCAAAGCCCTAAGAACACATGTTATCATTTACATCACACATTTAGAGAGAAACTCTGCTGGTGCCTTCTCTCTCCCTCTGATAAGACCATCTTTGCCCAGTGAAAAATTATCTGAAAAATGGCCTTTCGTGCTTTATTCCCACCAAGACTTTATCAACTGCAGCAGTGTGTGGTGAATCTCATGGCAGCCAGTTCTTCTGTCATTACAAAGGTAGTAGCATTCCGGCCTGTAGATTTGCAGGAGGAAAGGTGAAGAGCCAAGCAGAGCACTGACTTTTGTTCTTAAAAAGCCAAAAAAAACCCAAGTCCCTTTGTGATCTTTGCAGCCTGGTTCATGAATTCTAAGTGCTAGGAAAAAATGAAGAGTATGAAATGCAGCTTTGCTGATCAGCTCACGTATTTGGGTGTATACAGAAGGGTATAACACGTGTTGAAAGGAAGATTACCTTAGCTATAATGGAATGTGTATGCAGAAGTATTTTTTACCATTTTTTTTTTTAATTCAAAAATTTTCTGTGGATTATGAAAAGATAAGAAATGACTGTAGTAGTGCTGGCAAAAGCAGAGGTACTGGCCTGAGTTGTGTATAATTTCTGGTGGTTCTAAGAGCGCAGATTGCCCCATCATGCATATAAGAAGACAACAGGGCCTGGAAAACAGCAGAGAATCTGGATGTGAAAATGAGAAAGGGAGGTAAGATGTAGTTACAAATGCTAGGGAGACAGACAGAGGACAAGACTTTGATGCTGGTCAGAGGCTTATGAGAGGAGGAACAGAGGAAATGGATGCAAGAGCTGGAACGATGGAGGTGAAGTAGCTGGTGGTAACAGGAGCAGCTGTGAAAAGAGAAATGTGATAAGAAAGGGAAGGAGGGCTAGGAACAAATATTCAAGCATTAAAGAGGAGGCAAATGGGTAATAATATCTCTAAAAATATAGTTAGGAAATCAGTTCATGAGGAGTCCTCTTTTTTTTTTTTTTTTTTTTTTTTTTGTGTGTGTGTGTTTATGTGTGTGTGTGTTTTGTTTTTTTCTTTTTTCTTTTTTTTTCTTTCAAAGTTAGTTACTATTAACAGATGTTGAATAATGTTGCACAATGCCCAGATGTATTTGGTTTCCTCTATCCTATTCCTGGCATAAAATGTTTACTTCATCGTGTGAGAAAAAGCTACTTTGCTATCATCACATGCCAGGAAAGAGTGCTAGAAATGTTTCCCTAGGAAGGGAGTAGGGATGTTCTCTTCTCACCTTCATTGCTCTGTGATCCCCGTTCATACCAGAACCAGCTACTTCTGTGATTTTATTTGACTGCCTTTCCTAGGATTTTCATCTGTAGAGATATCTTCTAATAGAAACCTCTGAAGTCTTGCCTGCTGTTATAGATCATCCTGGTAATGAGAGGATTTCTTGCAGATGCCCTGTTTCTCAGAGACATATCAGTCCCACAGTGTATGCACAGCAGCCACCGTATGTAAAGCTACCCAGAGGAAGACCTGTGGTGGATTTCCTTTCCCTAACCTTGTCCCTAGAGTGAGGGCCCTAAGGCTGAGCCAGGATTATGCCTTCCAGCTGCAGGTGTTTTGCTTTGTTCAACAAAGCAAGTGCTTAGTGCAAGGAAGGATACAGCTCTGCCAAATGTATGTGGTGGAACTGGGCTCCCCACTTTCCCAATCCTCTGCTGTCTGATGCTACAGGGAATTAATTACACTTCCTGTGGTGTCTCACACTTAAAAACACTGTCTTCCATATTTACACTGAGAATTGAGCAAAAAAAAAAAAAAAAGAAGAGGGAAAAAAAAAAGGAAAAAAAAGAGGGAACTATAGTTAGCCTTTGCACATGCCTCAGGGTGTTTCCCTTTGCCCAACCATTCAGTTAAAAAATAAAGGAGTACATGAGAGTTGGCAGATGGTTCCTGGAGTGAAGGCTAGGACAGAAATTAGTGGGAAGAAAGCTTGGACAAAGTAAGTGCCAGACAAGAGAAGTACAAGAAAATCTCATGTTTTGAAACTCTTAGTGAACTCTCAAAGGCTCTCTGCAGGTTTTCTTTGTCAGGTTGGGTAATTATCTCCCAAAGCACTCATCAAGTTGCACTATAATAGCACTGCCTTCTGGGGAAGGCCCAGGTGAACTTTTTCTTGGGAAGGGGCATAAAAATGCTTCTAACATCATGCTTAGATTCAAGGATAGCAACAAACACTGGTCTTGTGGAAACATTTTATTTTAATTCCACAATATCCTCTTACGTAAACACTGAAACACATTGAATCAATTTTTCAAACAAACTTGTAAAATCAGAAAATACACTAGCCTCTGATAGGCAGCAGCATTAATTACCATGAGCACAAAGAGGCATTTAAACATTGAAGCATTTTGGCAAAAATACAAATGACTTATTTTCCTTCCATGCCCTTGAAAATAGCTTTTCTAAACTCTGAGCTTCCTATGATGGAGAGTTCACCATTAATCACCTTTATGACATCTCGTATGTAGGCTGTGGATAAATCCATGGGCCCTAATCAACCACTTTCCTGAGGAAATTGGCCAAATCCCGACTCTTTGAGGAGGGAGGCGGGGGATGAATCACAACAACTTTGCTATTCAGACAAATCTCTTTTCAAGTGCCCTTAAAGCTTTTTTTCATATACAGTGAAGACAGCCACACAGGAAACAATAATAGTTTAATCTCTTGAAAAATTTCCTTCCTGCACTGCAGCAGCCTTTCAGACAGGTAGTCAAAGCACGCCAAAGAAAATTAGCAACAGCCGATGCCAAGAGCAGGCTGTTACGTTAGCCTTTTAGCTCTGTCCCTTTTCCTTCCATGCGAGTAGAGAACAAGAAACTACTCATCTCCCTGACTAAACACCCTCTGAGCTACATTTTGCTGTGCATTAGTAACACTTACGGGCCTTGGGAACTGATAATGGAGAAGAGAAGACACAGAGGGATGGGTCCTGCAAACACTTACTGTAGTACCTCTACCATGAATAGCCTCACTGATTCACATCCCTGGCCTACAAAGAGAACTGTGTTTGTAGCCTCCCACACACGTGCATACTTACTTGTAAGTACTTGCAGGATTTTTACAAGTTGTCCACTGCGGGATTTTTTTTTCTTCTGAGTTTTTCTTCTTCCTGACTTGAAATTCTCCATTGTTTAATAGTGAGTAAGGAGGAAGAGAAAAAATCCTTGTGATGTAGAGCTGGGTATGAGTCAGGGTAAGGCATCACAACATTTTTTTCTGCCCTTTTTTTTTTTTTTTTTTTTTTTTTTTTGTACATGCAGCAGGCTGCATTCTCAATTATCAGTTAGTACTGCAGTGGCATAGCAGGTTAGCATGGACCCTAAGGTACAGAACAAAATGAGACATTACCTCTGGCAAAAAGCTAGCTCTTGCCCTTATCCTTGTAGACTGGTGCCTGGTAAAATTACATTGTCCATGATCTTGATGATAGTATCACTGTTTGAACCAGACTCCAATGTTTACACCTCTGTAGTACTGTTTAGGGAGGTGTGAAAAAAATTAGCTAGTATGTAGCACTCTGTACATACTTGGGACTGTCAGAGCATAAAATGATAGCAGTAAAAAGCTAGGATGGTGGGAAAAATGCATTATATTTTAAATGTGCTGCATTGCAAACTCTGTAATGTTAAAGTAAAGCATTTGACTGCTTTCAGCACACAGCTTTCATTCTAAGTCAGTTCTGTGTTACTCAGACTGTTATTAGACTTTTATAACATCTATATGTACAAACAGTTTTGTTTTGAGTTCATATTAAAAAAGCAGAAAAGCACACTTCCTGAATTGTTTTCTAGAAATATTGCAGTGTACAACAAGAGTGCCTGCTTGTTTTATGGGAAATAGCAAAAACAGGGCTAAATCCTGTTCCCAGAAAAAATGGGGCTGTAAATTGAAGAGAAGCACATTGGAGCAGGAGGAAAGACCTTTGGAAAAAAGTGAAAGGCCAAGCTAACCAGTGTGGCAATGGGAGATGCAACAGCTGCTTCTCTCTCCTGTGACTTTCTCCGGAGCAGCAGAAGAGAAGACCTTATGAAACCCTTCTGGCAGGGTAAAATTTGGCATGTTCATGTTGTCATGCCAGCTTCATATTGTCCTCCTCACCAAGACATGGTATGCTCTTTGGTACTGTGTTGAAGAAGGCTAGAACACCTCAGCTATGCTAGGTCTACTTAGATGTCAGATCCGTAAGCTCATGGGTCCATCTTGAGTTCACCACTGGCCAAGTTTTCCTCTTCACTTCTATTCTCTGGAGGCTGCCCTCAGTCCAGGGTCTTTTTTTGGTTTTCACATGATTTTGGAAAAAGAACAGATTTGTAGTTAGTGCATCACCAGTATCCAGGGATACCTTGGGTTGTCAAGCCATAATATCTCAAGAATAAAGTGAAGAAAATAAACTCCTGCTCTAAATCAAAGGATTAATGTTGTCCTGCTAGGAACTTTGCTTCAATTTCTTCACCACACCACATGCTGAGTAGCTGTTAATTGCACTTAGTGACAAAGATTCTCCCTGATATTTGCTAGACACAAGTTGTTACAGAGTGCAAAACCCAGCAGTCCCATGTCACATTTTCAAGCCAGTACAACAAGCTCTGCGTGTGCCATTGGAAGAAATGAGAAAGAGTCTTTGTTTCTTCAGCATCAGCATGCATAACAGTGGCTTCACATCTGTGCACTTTCTGCATATTTTAATTACATAATGGCATCAGTGAAAGATCTACATGTACTTGTTATTTTTCCCATAATGTGTCTAATTGTACTTCAGTTATGTTATGGAAACAGTATATGCTTACGGTGACAAACTTGACACAAATCAGACGACATGAGATATTTTCCAACGGTATTTTTAATGCTTCCTGTTAATAGAACAAAGTATTATAAAACTATACTTGTTTTTCCTGAGCTGTACTTTCTTCTCTTTAAAAAAAAACATCGACTTGATTTTGCAAAACAATAAGAAGAGAGTAAATAGCTATATTGGCCATGTCTTAAAGAAAAAAACCTTTCCAAAGAGAGATTGCTTTTTCTTCCCAGAAAGAAAATGTCCTGCTGAGTAGGGGCCGGATCCAATGCCCACAGAAGTCAGTGGAAGAACTCCCACTGATGACAGTGGGTGTTGGATAAAGTCCCATCTCATTCTCATGTTTAAACACTGAAAAACGAGTTGCCAAGTTCTAATGAGTACAGTGAAAGCCTTGTGTTATATAAGTTAGTTACAATAGATTATTGCAACCATTAAGAAAAGATGATTATTTTTATTAAAAGCATATTTTTGTTGGTTCCTTTCAAGCTGTTCCCAAAGCCTACACGTATCTTTCTTCACTTTGCTTTTCTGAATCTCTATTTTATAAACAAAACACAAACAAAAACATGATTTCCTGTTGGTTGTTGCAGAAAGACTGTGGATTTGTTCTTTACATGGGAAAAGGTTCGGTTGCTGAACACATGCGACAGCACATGGCCTTGTTCAAACATCCTATCAAATTAAAAGCAGATTCTAGCTCTAACGTTCCAGATGAAGGGCATGGGTCTGGGACAGGCACTCTCGTGAAATTGCATTGCATTTAAGAGGACAGTGATCAAAGCACTGCACCTCATACAATGAGTGAGTGGCGAATCTGTCTTATCTGAGCAGCAAGGAATAATTATAGAGAATCATTTGATCTTCCGCTAAGATAATCCTCACAATTATGATGCAGATTGAACAGGTTCTTCTGTTTCAGGGAAGTTAACATGTATACTCAGTGCCGCAATGTACTTACCAGATGTTATTAAAATAGCGTCCTGACGCCTCAGTAATTGACATTTTCTCAGTGTACGTTTTTGCTGATCACTCCCTGCTCAGACTTGTGCCATCCTGACAACAAGTGAGATGCTTTCTGCAGATCCAGGGTGGACAATCCTAAACTCTTGGTTGCTCTGTGTGCCTGGGTATGACAAAGGCAGTTCAGGTGCCTGGTAAATGCGACTTTGAAATCAAGTGAATAGACCAGACCTTTGCCCTCAGTATGTGCTTGTTTTTTGAAATTCAGTTAACTTTTGCAAGCTATAGCTTGACTTCATGGATATATTATGAAACAGAAAACTTAAAAATAGAATTCACCTCTGCTGTTAACAAGTTTTGACCTTTGCTCACATTTGTTGGGGAAAGTAGCTCATAGTACCAATTAACATGAATTATTAACTCCTACATTAATAATTAATTTATTAGAGGGCTAAAGGCATCAGTCTTTGCCAGCTAACACTATTGAGAGAAAATGAAGAGAACAACACAGCCCTAATTATAACAGCTTAATGAGGATGTCTGGAAGATCTGATGTGATTCAGTCACTCTAAATGCTCTTTATTTCCTCTCTGAAACCACACTGGGTGCAAAGAATCAGGCAGTTAACTACAGTTCCTGTAGTGCAGGGTTTCTTCCTACTTTCCGAAGAGAGGAAGCCCACTAAGGAGAGCTCAATTTAGATATTATTAAGGACTGACGAAGGATGCCATCGCCTAAACAATATGAATGCTGTCTCTCTCAGTAATGAACTGTTCTAGCAGTGTCTGATTCACTAATGGCTTGAATAGACTGCTAAGAAAACTTCACTGTCTCAGAATTGTGCTGTGCAGTGATTTCTTGATTTCACAGGATCCTTGCTTTGTAAGCTGTGTTTGGTCTTGAACTACAAATGTTGACTGTAATGTGGTGGCGCTGCTTGAGTTCTCTCTACGCATCTCAGAATGCAACAGCAAGAACAATGAAATCTAGTATAGTTAATCAAGAAACTTTCATCCAACAGAAAACTGTTGAGTTGTTTCCCTGCACAGATATTGGTGGTTCTAGTCCATCCTGTCTCAGGCAATTGTGTCACATTTCTTGTTTGCGGAACCAGTCACATTTCTTTCCTGTCTCGCTGCTCTCTGACACTAAGAAACTTTCCTGAGATTCTTTCCTTAAACACAAACTTTGCTAGTTCAGATTTTCTCTTTTTGTGCCAACATTGTTCATTAACATACAGATTTTTTTTGCCCTTCCCCATGAAGTTTATGGATCACATCTATAAGACTGTGCAATGTGCATTTAGTTATATTGTGAAGTTGAGGTCTCTTTAAATCTGCACTTGTTTCCCAGGCTCTCAGTCATCCTGATCATCTTGACAATGCTTCTTTGCATGTATTCTGGTCTGAGTCCATCTTTCATCTTCACTCCTCACATTCTCTTCTGAGACCTGCTCATACTTTCAGATATCTCTTCAAGTATAGCAGTGGCAGACATGACATAAGACTGTGTCAGGTGTTGCTGCCTTTGTGAGATATTGGGATTGTTTTCTTTAGAATTAAATGGCTGATTTAAAAATGTAGGGTAAACTCACACCTTTAAGCATCTCCATGAGCCTTTCTTTTTTTTTTTTTTTTTCAGTTTAAAAAACTGCTGGACTATGCAATAATACTTCACTTTCTTTTGGGCCTTGGTCCACAAACATATCACAAAGGTTTGCTGAACAAATAAGCAGTATTAGAATGACTTAGAATGACTAAGATGAACATTAAATTAATCAGACAACACTCTTGGGGGAAATTGCCACTAATTTCAGCTTTTTCATCTCCCAGAAATCAATTATTATTATGTTTATTGATATTGTACTTGTCACTACTTTCAGTATTTTTGCTGTGGTGACAGAGTTTGAGAGAAGAAATAGGTGAGGAAAGATATAGTAAACCACTTACAGTCTCTTCCTAAGGCATAAGAACTTGGTAAGTAGCTATGTGTGAATCAATAGATTAGAGTAATAGGAAATATGGGAAAGTTTTACACATGCACACATCTTTTTGATGAAAAAAGTTTACCCAGCACTACTCAAAAGTTCTTTGGAATGCAGCTAGGACTTAAAGATGTTTCTGACACATCAGAAAATGTTTATAAACTCCACTGAATTTAGCAGATGAAAGATAAAGAAAGTCATAAACCACTTTTTCTGAGCGGAGAGAGTTTTAGTGTTTAAATGCCTCCCTGTAGGACTTCACAAATATTTTCCTTCCTGAATATGAATACAATTATTCATGAAATAAGCATAAGGTGCTGAAACTTCACTTTGATAAATATGACAATAATGTAACTCTGAAAATGGGATAATAAATATGCCAGGGCAAAATACAGTGTCAGTGGCAACCAAAAGAAAGGTGGCTTCTAAAGGCATTGTGTAAGGTCCTCTGCTGAGGATTCTTCAATCACTAGTGGTGCCAGTTTTGGGCCACATGTTGCAATGCACCTCCTTTTTACCTCCATGAACTCCACAATGGCAGAACGTGATGGGTGCTGTGTAGTCCATGCAGGGAGTTAAGCTAACTCATCCGAGTGTTTCTCTTCTGAAAATATAACATTTTGCATCAGAAATCTGTTGGACATGGTGAGGAAATCTATTGGACTCGTTTTCTCTACAAACTGTGTAAAAAGCATCAGCCTTTGGCATTTTGAAATTAGGACTAATTTCATTTATGTTAGTAGGATTCAGGAAAAAGAAGAGTTAGTGTTTCAATATTAAAGTCATGACTTCTCATTAAATCAGGCTTCCTACTTTGCAATTACTATGTTCAACTTTGGAGTTTAAGAAGAAATTTGATTTTAATCATAAAATATAGAAAATATTTCTACAGTTACAAACTAAAAACAACCATTACTATGGCAGCCGCTAAATACTCCTATAAATCTTATTAATGAAATACCAATATAACAACCCTCAAATCACAACACAAGTCAACACTTAACCTTTCCACACGATGAAAAAGGTAACAAAAGCCTGCTGCAAGTGAAGAAGCGCCTCTATTAGATTTAAAAATTGTTATTCAATTAAGTTTTTTTTTTTTTTTTTTTTTTTTGTGGTTTTAACATTAAGTGTGTGCCACATTGGCACTAGCAGACATATATTCTTTTTTATCTGTATAATATTTAATTTGGAGCATACCCATGCTGTGTGACTGAGATGTGAGAAGTCAAAAAGGGATTATGAGCTCCTTATGATTATGACACAGCCTTCTGCCAACAGGGCTATATGGCTTCTGGGACCCAGACAAGTATTTTTTGCCAGGTACTTCTGCACTGCATGTTGTAGGCATTAGCTTGATGAATACCAGCATGTTGTCTTCATGGGTTGAGTCAACATGCCCAAGGAGACCAAGCTCCTTACCAGCGTGACAGGTCAGACAAATGTGTGCTCACCTGAAATCAAGATAAAATTAATCACCATCTAATAGATGGATTTCTGCTTCTTGTTATCACGTTTATGCTGTTCCTTCAGATGAAATGAATGTGATGTTTCATATTGAGAGAAAGATGAGTCTATCGATCCTTCTATCTTGTAGGTAGTGCACTTGCAAAGATATAGGTTCATTTTCTTATTATACAACTTCTTTATTTCTTTTGTGCCTTTGAACAAGGCTATTTATTTCATAGACAATTCAGAAAGGCATTCTAGGTGGAAACTTTATCACCAGTTTTCCTATGGTCAGTGAAAAGGGGTACCACTACAGTGTGATGCAAATATTCGGTGGGCTGAGTTACTTGCTAGAGAGACTTCCTGTCTCTCTTAATTATAAAGGAAGAACCATGCAAGTAAGTTCCTAACTTAGGCAACTTGATGTGATTCCTGGAAATCATTTCTGTGTAGGAGACATAGAAGATGCAAGCTGGGTGAAAATGACTTTGAGAGAAAAGGACTTTGTAGCAAAGTCCTGACTGTAAAGACAAACACTTTGGAAACTTTCTATCATTACTATGTGGTTGGGAAGCACTTAACAGGGCATAGATTTCTTTCCTCCTGTTTCCAGTGTTTTATGTATTTTGACTTGACACTGAGCTCTGTAAAAACATGCAGACTCTATTAAACATACTTTACTGTCCAAAGCAGTTATATCCTTAATGGTCCTTTTCTCTGGACAGCAGTAATTTATTTGCAAGTTATCCAGAGACCCTGCCATTCCTGCACATACCAGCATAGGTACACTGGTGAAAGGACTAGCCTTATGTAAGTTTTTCAAGACTGTTCACATCTCTCACAAAGTACTTCATAATACTGACAGGAGCCCTGAAGGCAGGGTTGTAAAACCACATTTTAAAACATATGCTGAAATATTATAGGCAATCTTAGAGTAACAATTGTTTGGCTGAAACTCTCCTTCCTTGTATTGTCTACTATGAAGCCTGACGTTACTGTTGGAACAGATTTTGCTTCTGTGGGTAGAAGTTAATCAAGTGACTGAATCTCAGGCTTCTGATGTGAGAAATAACTTTCAAAAATAGTTATTTATGCATTTCTCTTAGAGGTAATTATTTTTAGACATTGACATTTTCTTAAGATGGAAAGTCCTCTTAGCTTCATTTGTAACCTAGACCTAACCTAGTGACTAGCCAGCTGTGCAGTTTAAGTTGGCATTGCCTAATAGGGGTGTACCTCATGAGTCAAACAAATGGCTTTTTCCCTCTGCCATCAAATGCTAAACCTCCCTACATTTGTTTTAGAATAGATGGATCTTGGATAATTAACACTCTGGACCTATACATACAGTAGATGAGGGAAGAATTTAATTTTTAAAATAAATTATGTGAAGGCCTGTCAAAGAGTTGGGAACAATTTAGGCAGTGTACCTTCAATATACTAAAGCCCTGGATGCATGGATCTAGCCCTGAGCACTGAATGCTCCTCACTGAAGCCACTACCACTAAAAGAGAGGGGAGGAACTTTGTACAGTTCCTTTCTTTCTGTTCTGATGCAGTTCAAAATTACAGGAGGAGTGATGAAAAATTGTCTTTCCTTTCAGATTTCTCTTGAAGGCTAATCTTCCTTTTTGGGATCTCTTCTCTTAGAAATACTACTATCCTGCATTAAGCTCTTTCTACCCTTCTGGATAGAATCTCAGATTATGTCCTCCCTCAGAATCTTTTTTACTCAACTCATTCTCTATCCTTTCCTTATTCCCTAATTTTGATCTTTGTTTAGATATTTCACTCTTTGTGCAATAAATAAATAAAAGTCTACTCTCTTTTAAAGGAAGCATTAGTTCATTGACAAGGCAATGTTTTTGTCTTGTAAAATATAGGTAAAATAAAATGGATAAATTATTAGTCAGAGGGTTTTGTGTGTACTTTAGACCCACGGGAAGACTCTGTAGAAAATACTGTATTTTCCAAAGAATCTTATAAATTTAAAACAATAACATTTTTGCAGTTAGTGCTTAAGATAAATTGTCTAAAAACCCTTCACCTTTACCTCCTGCAAATATATGACAGACTCCCAAGGTCCTTATGAAGTGCCTTCACTCTACTTTTCCAGTGATGGACCCAAAACATTCAATAGAATGTCCCCATGAGGAATGATTATCCTGAAAAATTCAGTAGAAAAAATAGCATGAAGGAGAACAGAAGCATTGAAAGTCGATGAAATTGAGTATGGATCAATTACTGATAAATTCTGGGAAGAAAAGTATTTCTGTCGACATTTTCTACTTCAGACATGTATGTGGATGAAGAACACTGTGACCAAAAGCAGTAGGAGATGACTTTGCTAAAACAAAACTGAATGGAATGAAATCACCTAGGAAGAAGGGCTGGTGAAGCAGGAAGAGGTTTTCTTGCTAACAACTCCAAATCTTGACTTTTATTTGGTCATAATTGAAGCCAATAGGAGAAGATAAATAAATAAATAAATAAATAAACAAACAAATAAATAAATAAATAAAATAGATAGGAGAAGAAAAAATGAGATATTATACGGTTGCTATGATCTACCACTTTTTTTTTTTTTTTTTTTCTTTTTTACTTGTTCCGATGTTATAATACATGAGCAAAGAAGCAGCCATTATCCAAAATATGATATGAAATGTCATCTAATCACCTGTAGGAGACCTGAGCAAAATAATGATTATAAAGTGGTAGATTAGTCCAGCTTGGCCATTGTTATATATATTACCCAGTATTTACAACATAGCACATTAACTGTCTAAACAATGAATCATTACAGGACTTCATATCATTGTTAGAAGTGGATAACAACTAAAAAATAAGTTTAATGGTGTCTCTGATGCTTGCAAGACAATACTTGTAAAGAGAAGTAATATATTGCAGAGAAGAGTTGTCTTCTTGTTGGATCTCTAGATCTTAGCCATGAAATAAGAACATTAATAGGCCATTTCGTATGGAAAGCTAAAGGGGGAAAGGGAGAGTATTTATTCCCCCCCCCCCCACGTTAAATGTAATAGTAATATTGAATAGTTAAATGCCAGACTTTAAAGCTATTTTCTTTACTCATCAAAATGTCCCAATTTGTTGGCTCATAGACATCTCAGAGAACAACAATAATTGCTAACAGAAGAATATGATGTATATTTTTTTCCACTAAATTAAAATCTGCATGTAGTATAAGCCATTAAGAGGAATAGAGAAAAAGCTGTCTTTTTAGGTAGAACTGAATGCTATGCCAGCCACGTGCAAGGGAGAATGAACATTTTCATGTATGCTGTCTTAGAACAAGCTAAGTGTATGTGAAGAGTTGGCATTTGATCACCTTATCCACATCAGTTTCTAAAAAAATAATAACACCAGAACTAAGGAAGATAAGAATTAAGGAAGCCCTGTAAGAGCAAATAGTAGGAGTAAAATATCCCCCATTTTTGGTGAGAAGACCAGATTCCAAAATTCTGGAGAAACACTAAAATAAAGGAATTTTTCTGACCTTTGCCCACTGGAGGAAGACCCCGCACTTAGCTTGCAGACTACATTTTGGAGAGGAGCACCAAAACAGCTTCCCAGGCCCCAAAAGGTTGAAGCAGGGTTCCTTTGCCAGCCAACATAGCTCCTCCCATGCGTGTTTTGAGGCAGTGGAGGCTGGTGGGTGTGTGTTTTGGCCTCCTTCAGCACCGGCCTCCCAGTGGACAGTTCCCAAACTCCACCGCCACGTGAGGCCAGTTGGTGGCCCTTGGCCAACTGTGCTCTGTGGCACAGGCAGAAAGACAAGGAGCGCCACAGTGAGGGGAAGTTTTTTTTTTTTTTTTTTTTAATATGAGAAGGATGAAGACACAGTAGATGGGATCTGTTGTATTATATATCACTTTATATTAATTCGTGAACTTAATATCATGAAATCTGATTCAATATTCTTGTCACTGTGAGGATGGGGAGCACTATTCTAATGGCTTGACTTAGAAAAGCTGGGGTGAGAGCAGATCTTCATCTTTACTTTCTTCAGTAAGTATTAGGAGTGTTGGCATCTTCTGTGGAAATGTGCTGGAACTAGAGAAAAAAAGGTTACATCAGGAGCTCCACACTTGCTATATGCAGTCTTAGCATAGACACCCTCCTGTACTGGGTGCATATAGGGAGCCACATATACTTTTCTGTAAAAATCCAGACCCATTTTACCACCTATAGAAGCTCAAATACTCTTCATTACAGGCCCATGTCAAATCTCCTTGGAGAGAGGGGTCATCTTTCTAAATGAATCCACATAACAAACTACAAAATCCCTTCACTTGCTGCACACTGCCAGGCTGTGCCTTGATTCACTCTTTCCAATACCTGCTTTGGCTTTCACCCCAATCCACATATGATTAGGATGCACATAGAGCAGAAGGCCAGCTGCGTGTCAATACTGCAGTCATACTCACTCTCTTTTCCTTTCTGGCTTTGAAATCTTTATTGAATTTTCATTCATCATTATGAGGGATTCCTTCAGCACTGGAAAGGTGCCATTTAGATGTGAGCATATTCAGTCAAAGCAGCTTAAACTCTTAATTTATTGCTTGTTAAACACACCAGCTTTGCTATCAGGGTCACTTCTGCTGAGGTAGTACTGACTAGCTCTCAGAAAAGGCTAGAGTAGGAGCCAGCAGTGGAAAGCATGAAAATGTAAAAGGCTGTGGGCCTTATCTCCTGACTGTGGAGGTGGATCTACACAGTCACTGGGTGTAGAACAGCACTGGACCACACTGGTAGCTTTCAAATCCTGTTTCTGTTGTAAGGGCATGACTGTGGAAGGAAGCCCACCTCTAGCTCAAATGTCAACTTGCAATCAGAGCAACCTTCAAGAATTAGCTCTGGTAAGAAACAGCTGTGTGTTTTGCCACTCTGAGTTTCCTTCTGGCACCCACATGGCACACATGAAAATATTTCATGAAATTCCCAATAATTTTTGGAGACTTCCTTAAAAGTATGGTGAATACCCCAGCTTTTTATTATTATTATTATTATTATTATTATTATTATTATTATTATTATTATTATTATTAATAATAATAATAATAATAATAATAATAATGATAATAATGATTAGACAGAGAGTCCCTGGAAATGATCAAAGTTTCCTGAAGCTCTTCACTTTTGGATGAAGAACAAATTTTATTCTTCATTTTCTTCTTTTGGATGAAGAACAACATTTTCATATAAATTCCTCAGGCAGAAACCATGTCTGACAGGAAATGCTGCTGTCTTTTATGGGTGTTCCTTGACAATGGCGGCCAGGGTGCTGAATAAAGGACATTTCTCAATTCTAGTACCCATCTGTGGCTACTATAGAGTTGGAGGAACAACCCTATGAGTATATTTATCCATTTATTTTCATTGTCACATCACTTTAGAGAAGTTTTGCTTATTGTTGGTTTGATTTGGGTGTGTGTCTGCATTTTATTAGTTTCTCCCTTTTTTGATTTGAAAAATGGAGCTAAGGAGTAATTTTAAAATAAGTGATATGAGACTGGCACAGGAAAGAGTCACTCACTGCATTTTACTTTTGATTTTGATTCCCCTGGAAATGCAGGTGATATCAGGAGGTGTTATAAGAGTTTATTTTCATCAAAAATTATATGGAGTTAATTATAAACAGGAGTAAACTGTTAGTTCAGGTTGAAAGATATGAAAATGCAAGCTAAAGGCAAAAACACTAAAAAATGAACTGTTTTTAATGTCCAGTTTTGAAATAAAAAGACTACCATTAGCAACATATATATTACATGTGTTTCTTAAGAGATGACTTTACGCTGCCAGCATCCATTTAATTTCAAAAATCATTAATGAAATTAAAAAGAACAACCTGTTTTAAGAAAGTGTACTCTAATGCACTGCTTTTCATCATAAGTTTATAGTTCTATAGTAAGTTTGTTTTGCACTGCACAGACCCCTGCTTGACACTTGAACTGTGGCAAAGATTTTTAAGTATACAGTGCCCTGTTCCCTAGCCAGAGGTTACTGCTGTCACAGGGTCATTTGCCTGAGTCAGAAAAAAAACATTACAGATGCTTTGTGAAATTTCTTCAGATATTTCCTTCTAATGACCACTTATAGTTTTCTTTTTCAAGGTATTGTGTCTATCTCCCTCTTCCTTTCAAAGAGACCTTTGCATCATTCCGGGGTCAGTAAATGAATGTGGAACCTTTGCTTCTTTGGATGTTTAAAAATCCTGCAGGTGATTGCTCTCCCTGCTCTGGCAGTCTCCTAATTCAGGCTTTACATACACACACTGACACACACACAGACAGAAACATACACACACACACACACTCACACACACAAATTGATCCTCTTCTTCAATGTCATAAATTTTAATGTAGTTTAACATACTGAGTTGTCACCGATTTGATTTTCTGGGTCAAAGAGTTCAGCCTCCTTTAATCACTGTGTCCATAGCTCTCCATTACACTCAATAAGCTCTTCTGTGCAATTTAAACTGTGCACCATTAAGTTACAATCTTTGCCTCAGCTTTCCCTCCAGTGTTTCCTTGGCTGAACTTATTACAAGTTTCTGCTTAGGGCTTTAAGAAGCTTTCTTCAGCCAATTTATGGTAAATTTGATGCTTTTTAAATATTTGCTGTGACTATGAAGGAATCCCATGCTTCTAACAGGAATTTGGATGGCAGCTAACAATACATGCTGTTAAAGATTCTGCCGTATCCACAGTTGTCTGCAGTTGTTGTCTGGTTGTTAGTTTTTTTTTTTTTTTTCTTTCTTTTATTTTTCTCCCCAGACATCTCCTTTATGCAGCTCTGTTAACCCCCTGGACTCAAAGACTCTGAAGCAAAGACCACATGAGCAGAAATAGACTGTCAAAGACACTGGCTATGTCCAAGCCACAGTGTAGTGATCTTCCAGCTACTTTGAGATGGAGTAGCTTGAGCATTAGAGGAAATGTAGCAGCATTTCACTTTGGTTTCTCTGACACAGTTTTACTGCTGTAAAGACCTGGTAATACAGGCAACTTTTCAGGTGGGGCTTGCTGGGTAATAACCTCAGACTTAGCTCATGCTGAGCTCAACAACGTTTGGCACAGCTCTCCATCACCATTGTTAAGCCTGGAGCTGGTTTCTTCAGAGTTTTCTGTCCCCTGTGTGCTGCTTATACACTGACAGTAAGTTGACTCCTACCCTTTGAAAATAAATGCAAAGACACTGAGGTCTTTTCTGTACATTAAGGTAGGCCAGCTTGTGTGTGCATACAAGCAAACAATGAGAGTTCGTGGCAGACGGAGTGTTTTTCATCTCCTTGCATGGCTTTTACGAGAGCCAGGAACACTAGAAAAAAAGACAATGGGAAGGGGACAGTGACTTTTTTTTTTTTGATCTGCTTTTGCTCCGTGAGAGTTATGCAGAGGATCACGTAGAGAAGGAAGGGATTCATACACATAATGCTGTATTTGGAACTAGTCACAGGAACTAGTCAGCATGGGAAATATTTGTAAGGTTTATTTTTTATCTTTTAAAAATCAATCATTTATAATGGGTAACCTTCCCATATAACTTTCAAAAACACACCAAATATGCCAGTTTTATACATTTCATTGGGAATCAAACAATAATCCTTGAAAATCTTAGTGAGTCTTATCATCTTGAACAAAACAACAAAACTTCCAATGCTGTTAGGAGGTATAGACTCCCTTGTTTAATGAACAAGGCAAGGAACAAAATACATGATATAATTTTCCAGCTGTCCAGCCATATCATTCTAAAGTAATGTTTTTATCATTTTTAACTAGTATGATACCCTGGAATTTAGAATACAAATAAGATTTCTGTGATATGGAGTCCAAACCCCACACATAACAGCACAGTATATCTTCATTAACAAGAAACATTTCTATTGATTTCATTTTGCAATGTTTCATATTACACATAACAAATATGTATGGTCACCTAAATGAATTATTGCAATTCAATTTGGAATGATTGCATAAGGTTATTGTATTATCTCTAGGATGCCTTAGTCTCTGGGTGTCAAAACTGTTTTTATTTAATGGAATAACATGGGAAAGTTAATCAGAGTAGGTTAACCTCTATGGAACTCAAGGTCACAAACACTCAGTCTCAGCTGTAAATGGGGAGCTTCCATTATTTATTTTTTAACTTTTTTTTTTTTTTTTTTTTTTTTTTTTTTTTAACTTGGAAAAAGTACCTATCCAAGAGTCCAAGAGGAAAAGACAATGTGAGAATTCTTAACAGACTGAGTCCTGACAGAAGCCTCATTGGACTTTCCAGCAGGATTTTTTTTTTTTTCCACAGAAATATCCTGTGAGGCAATTACTATTAAAAAAATAAAAATCTCTACAACAATCAAGTATTTCCCATGAAATCTCTTCATTTGGCATCTCTTTGAAGTTTTGCATTCCTTGAAATGAATGTTTCTAAGAAGAACACCTTGTTTCTAAGAAGACCTTCGGTGTTAGGCTAAGATTGCAACATACAGAGCTGGTCTTCTAATTGTTTCACCATCATTTTGCTTTTCCTTCTTTGTCCTATTTACTTCATCTATCTTTCTCTCTCACAACAGGCTAATATTTTGAAATTGAGTCAGAAATTTCTTTTTGTCTCCTTGTGTCTGCACTGTGCTTAGTACAGTCTGCCTAGGTAAGGCCTGGTATGACTGCTGGAAGAGAAAGAAGCATGAGCAACTCTGGAGTCAAGTGTGTACATCAGAAGTAAAGCAATTATATAAAGAAAATAAATTGCCCATTTCAGGAACTGCAAGAAATAAATCTGATCTGCAGATTTCTTGAAGGGTGTATTTCCTTTGCAACTATTTATCACCATGCCATTGTTAGAAGGCATCAAAGCATATTACGTATATTCCATATTTAACAGGTCTGCTCCATCACAGGAGCAGAGGGGTGGTAGGATCCTTCTGGATCCAGTGGGTTGAGAAGCTACTGTGCAAGTTAGTTAGCTTTGGACTTGCATCCCCATACTCTGGCTGAGAGTTGGGTGCTGAGTCTAAGCCAGTCTTCCTGACTCATTTATAGTCACCAGTGAGAGAGGGCTTAATGTGGAATGTATTTCTCTTTGTGTAGAGAGGTCCATAATAGGACATTTTGTTCCTATCCTCACAGGCTACAGAATCCTTCCCAGTATCCTCTCTAAAAGGAAGGATCTTTCATCTGAAGATAATAGGCCACAGGAAGAGAAGTGACCAAGGGCTCCTTCAGCTTTGCATTTAAAATTCACCATGATCTGGCTGGCCTGTGTGAACAGAGGCAAGTCCCACTCTGGTCTGAATCTAGTGAGGGTCTTGCTCTTTCTCCTGAGTAATGTCTATGGTGTTACTGAGCATGTCAAGCCCTGTGCTAATTGGTAACAGGGGAGGCAAGAAACTAAAAGATCATTTGAAAAACAGCCTACCAGCTGAGACAGATGTCCACAATCTTTAGTGCCTTTGCTACTACCCAGTCTTTTCTGTAATGTCATTCCCTTGGCTTTTCATACTGGTGGGGCGGTGATGGGCAGAAAGGACCACACAAAAAGGTTGCTCTATGTTCTTCCACGTAACAGTTTCTTTTAGGCAAATCATTTCACACTGGTCTGTACACTAAATCTGACTCTGCTGCCCAAAACATCAACATTACCATAGTGGGATAGGGCAAAGGTTTATCTGAGATTGTTATTTTGCCTTTGAGAGTGACCAGTAGCAAACTTTTATGTAAGGACATCAGAGGGAGTGGACAAATGAGGTGATCCTTCTATGGCATATATATCCTTCTACCTTCTGGGATGACCTTGACCCTGCCTCTCCCTCTCCAGACCAACCAGCTGTGGTTGCCCAGCACAGAGTTTGTTGAACAAAAACCAACAAAGTGTTTCTTGTTCAGACTCGGCTGCTGTGCCTGCCAAATGTGCAGCTGCAGTACAGCCTCCCCTCTCCAAAGCCACAGAGTTTTGGGTAACCATCAATACTGAGTCCTCAGCTGATGACAATAAATAGACACAGAATCCCTGAGCTCTCTTGCAAACAAAAAAGAGCTGCCGCATGTCACTGTCATGCAACAAATGATTTCCGTTCACCCAGAGGTTTGACTGAATTTCAATCACAGGCTCAGAGAGTCAGCCTTGGTTTACTCAGGGGAATGGGGCTGTTTTCAGTGGTCAGCAAAAGAAAGGCCTGGACTGTTCATTAATGTTTTAAAAAGCCAAACACCAAAATGACATAATGAATGATACATCTGCTGCCTCTACATTAAGGCAAAGCAGGAGTTTTATAGCTGGGGCTCAGTTAAAGGAAAGCTCCTTCAGATCCCAGCAATGATCAAGTTTATTTCCCCTAGAACTGGTGGGCAGATCCTCCACTAGTTTTCCTCACTCTGGATGCCTAGAAGCTGGCGTTTCTCTGAGAAGCCTTTGAATTCTGTTCTGGCAAGCACAGGTATATCTTGGAGGTGTGCATCAACCCTACTCTAGAGAACAGAATTTGGCTTTGTTGGTGAAGCTGTGAGGTTTTGAGTTAGACCTCTTACACAGAGTAGTAAATTCTCATCCAGAAACTTGCATGTGCATGGCAAAATTCTTTTGGTACATTAGCTTGACAAAATGTTGGTCCATTGCTTAAAATTCACCCTTGTTTTTATCTTTCATCATTGGAATGTCCAGAGCAAAGTATCTGGTTGCCTAAGCTTGCAGACTTCTCCTGAGATTTACATGTATATAGTGACTATGTATCTGCATAAATCTTCTGCATGTAGGCACACTATTAAGCAGAAACTTTTGGCAGTCTCTCACAGTCTAACTGCTGAACTGGGTCTGCAGAGAATACCCAGTTCAGACCCAGCACAACTCATGTTAAAAATAGATTTTTTTTCTGCGTGTGTTCACTGTGAAGTCTTCTACTTTGCAAAATAAAAATGATAGGATAGGATAGGATAGGATAGGATAGGATAGGATAGGATAGGATAGGATAGGATAGGATAGGATAGGATAGGATAGGACAGGACAGGATAGGACAGGACAGGACAGAATAGTTCAGTTCAGCTGGAGGGGACTTTGATCATTGAGTCCAATTGCCTGGCTAACCAAAACATGTTACTGAGGACATTGTCTAAATACCTCTTGAACACTGATGGACATGGGGCACCAACCACCCCTCTAGAAAGCCTGTTCCAGTGTTTGACCACCCTCATGGTAAAGAAATGTTTCCTCATGTCCAGCCTGAGCCTCCCCTGGAGCAGCTTTGTGCTGTTCCCGTGTGTCCTGTCATCGGTGAGCAGGGAGAATGGTGAGCAGAGAGAAACTCCCCTCCTCAGGGAGTTACAAAGCAACGAGGTCACCTCTCAGTCTCCTCTTCCCCAGGCTGGACAACCCCAGTATCCTCAGCCCCTCCTCACAGGACATGTCTTCCAGCCCTTCTACCAGCTTCGTTGCCCTCCTCTGGATGCTTTCAAGGACCTTAACATCCTTTTTATATTGTGGAACCCAGAACTGCGCACAATATCCAAGGTGAGGCCACATCTGTGCTAAATACAGAGGGAGAATCCACTTCTTTTGACAAGCTTGCTATACTCTGTTTAATGTACCCCACAATGTGGTTTGCCCTCTCAGCTGCCAGGGCACACTTCTGTCTCTTTTTGAGATGCCTCACGCCACAAATTTAGGCAAATATTCTTATTTTTTTTAATTTTTATTTTTATAAAATGCAGTATAGCAGACAAGCAACTCTTCTGACACTTAAGGTTTACTTTCTTATTTTGTAAGTCTATACTCTGAATTTCATAGGGTAAAACCATCGGCTTTAAATTCCTGAAGTGGTACTGATGTTGTTACTGACAGATTCAGAAACCTGACACCTCTACATTTGTTTGTTTAATGAGAAATAAACAGGCAGACATTAAGATAAATGTTTCATAGAATTTGAATGATATTAATTCAATAAAACAGTCGATGGCTGAAAACCACTGCATTTTTTGACAGCATGTGGATGCCAGCACCGAGACCTTGTGGAGAGATCTGTTTTCTCCTGCCACCCTGTTGTCCACTGGTGGAAGGTGTGGAGGGGTGTGCGGTGTGATTCTACTTCAGCGTTCCTGCAAAGCTATTATTTTTGTCTTAAATTTTAAATGAAATCTGCTACTCTACCTGAGATTGCTTAAAGAGTTTATCTCTTAGAGAGGAGTAAAAAACATTTTCATTGTTGGTACTAGTCAATGTAAAAATTGAGGTATTTTATGGTAATAATATATATATTAATGTTCTTAATCATTCAGCTTTCAGGAGGTGTGTTAGGTAAATAGTTATGAGATGCCAAAGGCTGCAACTGCATACTTGACACTCAGACTGTCCAGCTAGATTTTAGGTGCTTGGTGATCAGGACCAGTGGGCTCTGGGAATATTTACTGGGGAGAGAGAGACTGTGGAAATGTAACGTGGATATAATTCAAATTTCATTGTCACCCTAGTTGTGGAGAGGCAATGAGTGCTTCATAATGCTACAAGCTCCAATTTTTCAGTAAAACCATGGGCAAATAGGTGGAATAGAGAAAGAAGGAAAGGACGGTTTTGTGAAAAGTGATACCATATTTTTTCTATTAGGGAAAAACTGAAAGATTGTGGATTGATACAAATAAGATGAACTGAGACAGGTTGTTTTCCCAGTGAAGTTAAAAAAAATTGCATAATTCAGCAAAGCAATAGAAATGTCAGCACCAGTTGGTGATTCAACTAATGGAATGGGGGGTTCAGCATTGTTCTCGCAAGTAAATCAAAGACTAAATTTGAAATTATGGACTCATTTATTAATTCATACTTCTAAGATGCTTACAAAGTCCTGTTCTATCTGTTGGGAAAATTTATGCTAAACCACTTTTATGTCCTTACTGGAAGTGCACATAAGTAAGAAGAGTAAACGGGCATCTCATTATTGTAATTAATTTTTATATATATATTCTCTGTGTACATGTATTCCAGACAAAAGAAAAAACCAACTTCTCAAGGAATAGGGCACATATATACAAACGTATTTATCAAGGAAGACTGTCTGTATTGCATCTGATTTATAGATACAATTTCTCTCTCTCTTTTTTTTTTTTTTTTTTTTTTTGGATAATCACTGTGAAGCTGTAAGCAGGCTGGCTAAGAATTTTGCTTATTGCAAATTTGCTTTTCCTTTGACTAGAGGAAAGTTTCACAGAGTTCAGAGGTTTTCATCAGACTCATCTGTGGTCTGGAAATCTCTGACCATTTGGATTGCAGGAGTTTATCCAAAAAATGTAAACAAAAAGAAAACTCATTTCTGCCTGAAGGGACTAAATAACAATGAATTTCAAATGAAAATATTGCTAAAACTTCTGGATGATACGTTCCTTATATAGGACTCGCAGAGGAATGATACTGTATGTTGACAAAAAGTAAACATTCTTCCTCACACCAAAAACCCCATGCAAAGTTGAAAATAGCTTCTTTCACAGTGATGCAATCTATGTTGAATTTCTTCTTCTTTTATTTATTTTTATTTAGTTAGCTATTTTGCAAGCTGCCCCCTCTGTTTTTATTTTTCTCCTGTATTTACTATCACTGTCCATTGAGGTTTCTTTTCTACCCCTCCACCCCTCTCCATCTTGTCCCTTCTCTGTGTCCACAACTTCCAGGTTCATCAGAATAAACATTACATACCAGCTGATGTACTGACTTGCAAAAGTGTCAACACTTCTGGATCAAAGTTTAGAAGGAAGTATTCTGTTAAAAGCTTATCTCCAGAAAAATACACAATGTACCTAGTATGGTCAAAGTCAGGAGACTGGTGTGAAGTTAAAATATGGGACTCATACACATCCCTTCCAAATGACTTACAAAGCTATATGACTTTACCTTGTATTATCACTTCCTAATGTCCAAAAAATGTTTAAGGTTTTATTTTTCACAGGCCCAGTCTTTCATCAAAAAATCTCCATGACTGTTGAGAGGCAGAATGGCAGAATCTGCCTTCCTAGGACAGAGTTAATAAATTACATGGGTAAAATCTTCAATATTTCTGTATTAATTACTAAAGATTAAACTCTGTCCACATGGAAATAACCAACCAAATGCCACTTGATCTGAGTGGGCCAGGATTTCCTCTTCAATATTAGGCCTATGAGATAGGGACAGATGATGCTGATTTATATTTTGATTTATATTTGTATCTTTCTGATCATGGGAGCCATGAGGCTTTTTTTTTTTTTTTTTTTTTTTTTTTTTTTCCTTTTTTCTTTTAAGGTTTCTGTGTACTACTGGTTGTCCAAAGGACAGCTTAGTTGGGAGCTCCTTCACTCCCCTTCTTTAGCTTTTCACAAAACAATTTTGTGGCAAGTTTTAAATGTGGAAAATTTCATTCCTGAAGTAGAAACCTCTAAATATAAATTCTGACTTGCTTCAAAAGGCACTTCTCAGCTATCTCAGCTCTGTTTCAAATGCTTAAGATCATTTCCTTGATTTTGCTTTAACTGTGCAAATATCCATTATGCTCTTATTACTTTTTCCATGGGTTAAGAGGAGAGAACAAAGAGAAATTTCAATGGATGAAAAGATGGATGTCTCTGTTCCTTTGTATTTCCTGAGAAATGAATGAAAAAGCTTCATAGAGAGGATAAATTGACCAATTAGTAAACATAATGCATAGAATGCTTTTTAAGATTGCAGATGCTGTAATCTGACGGGAACCTCTACATCTCAAAACAGGAACATGATGGAGTTTTAATTATTCTGCAATTGGAAGATCTGATAAATGAAACTGTCCATCCCCAAAATATGCAGAGTACCTAACATACATCTGATCTTGAATTTCGAATCAATAGGGTTTAATATTTCACTAGTGATCATACATTTGAAAATCAATGTTGTCAGTGTTGGTGATACTCTCCTATAGAAGAGAGAGTTGCAAGTCAGAGATTGAAGACAAACATTCAAGGATGAACTAACGAAAGCTGTTTCAAAAATCTTGTTTTTTTTTTAAAGAAGTGAAAACTTATATAGAGACTTACATGTAAAAGTTAGGTCTTAGATTTTCAAACCAGTAGGGCAAAGTAGAGCCATCACAAAATACAAGGGAAAACACATTTTCAGTAACTTGTGGTATATAGACCACTTAGAAAAGGAGCTGTTCAGATCCATATTTTTACTTATTTGGAGAAACAAACTCTTACTGTAGATGTGCAAAACCTGGTGTACCAATAGGCACCTGGCAGTATGAACTTCACTGTGAAACACTGCCATATTTTGAAAAATGGGTGAGCTATCCAAGGTTCTCTAAGTGCCTGTCTTCAGCGTGGCTTTCTTACACCATCTGGCATGTTTCTGATGACATGATCTTCTGTCCACAATCCTCTCTTTTAATGTGGTCCTCCTACAACTACTGTGCTAGAGATGGACTTCAACAACTAAAGGATGTTTTAATTTGTTTTGAAGGAGCACTGATATGGTGTGATGGGCTGGTCCCAAACACTATCCCTTCAGTCCAAAGCAAAGCTTTCCTATGTTTTCTTGACCTCTGACACCAACACTTTGTGAAGGAAGGAAAGGTTTTGTCCCTGAGTGCAGATCATTTTATGGCCTGAGTGAGCCTGGAACTGAAGGAGTATTTCTCCTGTGTTTTGACCAAGAGAGGAGATTGTTGTAGGAGATATATCAAGAAAATGAAAAAGATTACTGTGGAAGTGCAGGACCCAGAAAGCAATGGACCATATTAAAGCAGGATTATTATCCTTCTGCTAACTGGTTTCTGGATGGCAAATAGCTAGGCATCCTTAGCCTAAATAAAGAACACAAACAATGCTGTCTTCTTGCGAGATTACTGTATATTATTCCACCCCAATAAAATAGAAGTAAGGTTTTCATAACTTCAAATTATCCCCAGCTCGAGAAATTGCATTTTCTGTGTTTCTGATTATGTTTACATTCAGAGTTCACCTAAACTTGATTCTACAAACTGTTGCCACTATCAAAGATAGTATGCATGCACTTGGCATCATTTGGGGCTCATAGTTCTCACTGTGCGATTCCAAACACTGGGAAATTCTTCCTTGCATTCCTTTATTTTATTTTATTTTATTTTATTTTATTTTATTTTATTTTATTTTATTTTATTTTATTTTATTTTATTTTATTTTATTTTATTTTATTTTATTATTATTATTTTTTTAATTTTTAATTTATTCTATAGTTAATGGGAAGAGAATCAGAGGCAAGCAGAACAAATTGAAAATCTTACTCTGTGTTAAGAGTTTTTCTGAACTTGTACCCTCATTTGCTCACATGAACAGCATTGTCCTTTTTCTTGCTGGTCAGAAAGAAAGACAGCAGAGACAGACATGTCTAAATGTTGTTTGTTCCTTCCATTACCTGCTATGGACTGTGAGCACTATTTCTGATTGTTATCATGGCTATGATGTTTAGAAATGTGCTGATGTGGTTGTTGTAGCAACATCACCACAGGGCTGATATTAACCCAGATGTCAGTCAAAGTGAAGCAAAAAGATAAAAGACAGTAAATAAATTTTGTTCTTTCCTTGCTTTGCTTCATTTACTGTGTTTCATTCTCTTGGTTCCCTTCTCAGCTCATAACTCTTCTGTTTAGCCTGGAAACTTCAAGGCTCATCTGCAGCTAACTGACCGTGACTGTAGTCTGCTAGAGAATGGATATCATAAGTATATTAATCGCCATGTGGTGCTTTCCCACTGGGAAAAGACATTTTTAATATGTGTACATTAATAATAGGACCTTTTTGTATCACTGTAGAAAGATATGGTCTTGATGATTTTTTTTTTTTTTTATATTGGTGCACTACTTTTTCACTTGCAGAGGTATACTAAAATAAAATCAGCCCTTGTTTTTCTTTCTATTCTTATTCTGTGCTAGGTAGTAAACAAAGGAAAGCTGTAATGGTATTGTTGTCTATAGATGTGGACTGCATAGCACAGTCATATGAATGAATGTTGGAGAGATTCAGGATTAAGGCAAATAGAGGAAAGGTCTTGCCAGGAAAATTTTGTCTTGCATCTCATCTGTGCTGTATGGGTAATGACTATAAAGTGTCTGGGCCTCATTCTCTTATGAAAGGTTAAGACTATGCCTACCTAGCAAAATGAAATATAGTTATCCACTTCAAAAAATTATGAGCCTGTTTGCTGGTATTACCTTGACCTGGTATGTTATCTGTCTCCCAGGCAATTCCCAGCCACAGCTCAGGGTTAGCATGGGCAGGGGAATGCTCCCACCTCATAGCAGAGGAGGCTGTGTCACTTCCTTGCTGGCTTTCTGGTATGGTCCCTCAACTCCCTCCAAGCAGGCCTCTTCATCTCCTCACATCTCACCCACTAATGCCTTTACACAACAAAACATCCAACAAAATCTTGGCGTTACACCATGGAAGTTGCACTCTTACTATTTTTGTTGGTCTCAGATTAAAAAAAAAAAAAAAAAAAAAAAAAAGGCAACATGTCACTGGGGTGGGTCCACACATTACTGGTAATGGCAACTGTCCTGCCATGGCTGAGGAGGGAGGGGAGAGAGTCACAGGGACAGAGCTCTGCCTGGATTTACTTTGTTTTCTTCAATGTGATTACAAGACTGTCATTTTAGTCATCTTATATGGGCATGACATAAAGTAAACAACAATGGCTGATGTAGAGAGGATAGCAACAGAAGTCCTTCTGATTGACAGCTTTTCCCTTTCTTTCAATCTCCCAGCCTTGAAGACTAGGGCCAGAACATGGAGGACTTTGGAGGCTGTAATTCAGCAAAAGTACTAAACTTTGTCACAAATCTTTCCTGGTTGGCACATCAGCTGGGTGATTCACAATTGCTTAGCTAATATATCAAAAGCTCTTACCTTGTGTCTTTTGTAATGGATAAGCTCCTAATACTTATCAGAATTTTTTGATGTTGATCCTTACTAATTTTCATTTTCTTTTGGTTCATAAATCTAATTACTTAATTTAATCCTAACACAATTACTATCAAGATCACTGAGTTCTCCCTTTCTCTGGAAGAGTTATAACTCTACTGTGTTTGTGTCACTAGCACACATGCTACATTTTATACTGGTTATTAATGCATAAAAGCAAGGATAGTCCCAAGCTGGGACCTTATTACACCCCTAGTAACTCCTCAGCAATCAAAACATTCTTGTTTCAGCAAATTTCACTGTCATCTTTCTTTAACTAGTTTCTTATGGTCCTCTAATAATCTTTAACTGTTTCTATTACCTAATAACCTCTCATACAGCACCAAAGCAAATGTTTTACTGAAATATGAGTAGATCTAGCAGACTGCACAGACTTAAAACTGAATAAATCAGTCATCATATTATGTGGAAGGTATTAGGTTAGTCTGAAATGATTATCTTTTCAAATACTACGTTGATTTAACAATGTTTCTTATTTTCTTCTAAGCTTTTATGTATTCGTTCCTTCAAAATTTATTGTAAAGCTTT
The DNA here is from genome assembly GCF_047663525.1 of Anas platyrhynchos. Classification (NCBI taxonomy): domain Eukaryota; kingdom Metazoa; phylum Chordata; class Aves; order Anseriformes; family Anatidae; genus Anas; species Anas platyrhynchos. The sequence goes on along the minus strand of NC_092587.1, from coordinate 111,910,488 downwards.
ACATTTTTCTCAAGTCAGACTAATGAACCCAGAATTATGTAAGTTAGATGGGGGAAAGATCCATAAGTTTCATTCATTTTTTATTCTCTGAAGATTTGCTGTGATCACTGATATGACAGTTTTATTGAAAGTCCTTCCTAACAATGTCCAACTGTATGCAATTTCACTTGCCTTATCCTGCTGCATTCTGGGTTGGACATTGCAATTTCTCAAACTAGAGGATATGAAGATCTTTTGAATCTTGTTTACTCTTCAAAGAGTGACCATTTCTTTTCCTATATATTCATTCTCATTAGCCGTCCTTCATTTTCCCATCTTCTGTATTCAGTGATCCTTACAGAACATGACACAGAGTAGTTTTTTAGTATTTTTTAGTTTCTTTACACTACTTTTTGTCCTTAATCTATCCTCACCAAATAATCAGCCATGCTTCTCTCCTGCCCACCCCTTATTTATCTCTTTATTTAAAAATGGAAGAACATTTTGCTGTTTTCCTTTCCTTCACAAAGTATAACTGAATTTGGATTTTGGAAGCTTTCACTTCATCCCTATGCTTCCTGACATCCAGGATGCAGCTGTCCATGCTTCAGCTTTTTTTCTTCCTTGCCCTGTGGCTGTTATGCAGTGAAATAAATTGGGCTCTTGCTTGCGATTTTTTATGCCATCCCCATGCTTTCAAAAGAAAAGAGGGTGAGTGGATTTCTCTGCCCTGCTATTGCTCACCTCACTTGTCTGATGTTAAGTCTTGCCTGTCAGGTTTATAATGATGCAACAGAACAAAACACTTCTTCCAAAAACAAAGCATAAACCTTACAAGCATATTCACCTCATAAATTTCTTATTCCAAGCACTGACACTGTCTTTGCTTAAAATTATGTTATTGCAAGTGGGTGACTAAGGCATTAGCATACATATATATAATACTGCATCTGCAAGCTGTTCAAGCCAATCTGAGTTTCATACCTTAGAGGAAGAATTAAGAAGCCTGACTCCGCTTTCATTATGCATTAACATCTTTTTCAGTGGACGTAACACTTTTCTAACAGTTTAGTCCAGGCTGAAGCCCAGCAGACACATTTTTACTGCTAGGGACAGATCAAGGTGAATTCTACAGAGGTCAATGGGATAAGAGGGAAATTAAAGAGTTACCCCCCGAAAAAAAAGAAACCCAAGCACTCAGAATGCAACATTTTAAAGCAGCCTTTAAGAGCTCCTTTTTAAAAATGATTTTTCCTGGGTGTAGCATTTGAAAACAAATACAAGCATAAAGGAGGTAGGTTCATTGAGGCTGGGTGTGGGCTTTAGAAGAAAGCAAGTTGTCCTATTTTTCAGTTGCAGCTGAGCAGGAAAAACAATGTCGGCATTAATACAATTACTGTCTTCTGGTTTGCCTCCATTTTGGATCAGCAGCCCTTTTGACTTATTCAGAAACACTACTTTGGAGGTAATATTAAGTAACAAAGTCCTGTCTGGAATCAGTTTTGTAGACTCAGAAAGGGGGTGAAGGGTTATCTTGTATTATGTCTTCTTTTATTTAGAGATACACCAGTGGTACAAGTACCACTGGGCATTCTATTATTGATCCACAGATTTCCCTTTCCACAGTGGTTACCAGCCATGTCCTTTGCTGCTAACCCCATGTCATTTGTGGCTAGAAAATGAAGACACCCAAGTGTGCTATTGTCAGTCCCAGTCCTCAGCCAGACTGTAACTCTGGAGCCTGGGGAAGCCTAAGTCTGCAAGTCTCTGACGCCTGGCTCAAAGAGCAACCCCAGTGCCGCCAGGCAGCAAGACGACAAAATGAATTTCTATGATGCAAAAATTAGAGTTGATTGATAGGAACCTACTAATAAAATGTCATATCTTATAGATGTGGAAGGACCACAGTGCCAGTGATAAAGTGAGATTGGTCAGGTCTGACAAACGTGCATCAGAGCTGTGTTATTGACAGTGGGGGATAGTATTGATTGAGCTGCCAAGCTTATCATATTACACAATTATGATATTAGATTTGCATTTTTAATTCTTTTAGAAGAAATTGGCCCCAGGCAATTACGAGAGAGAAATGCTGTGTTGGAGTCTGCTGGTCCAAAAAGGAGAAATCAGAAGCTTTTAGGAAGAAGCAACCACTGTCAAAGAAAAGTTTTGCCTAAAATACTCATGACAAGGAAACAATGGAAATAAAACAACAACAACAACAACAAAAACTAATAAAGCTTTAAAGGATTTGTTCCTAACAATGTTGTCTCAGGGGACAAAAAGGCAAAATAAGATGACCCTGAAACCTGGGCTAACAAAGTTGGGTTCTAAAGGCTATTTGCTTTGTAGAGCTCTCCCCTCATCCCCCCCGCTCCCCCTCACCTACCCCTCCACACTCCCAAACTGACCATTCTTGGAGTCCTGGGGTGTTTGTACAATGTCTTCTCTTTCAAACAGCACAGTATGCAAAGGAGTCTCCAGATCTTTCAATCTTAGGCCTCACCGTTTTGCAGAAGCTACCCGAGCTGAAGACTCTTTTGCAAGTTGGTGATTTAGTGCCCATAAATATGGATGAGTTGGACATAATCTTTTTTCTTCACTGGTATGTTCATTGCACAAAGTGGTTGTAGGAGTTAATTTCTCCTCGGAGGAAATCTCTTAAGACTAAGCCATTGGTCTAACACTCACTTGGCCCACTGCAGGTCCTGTGAACTGGACATGAGGCTGCCTTCATGTTGTATCCATGAAACAGACCCTGAACGTTGTTATGCTTATCTTCACTATTAAACAGAAAGAATTAGGTTTTCAAAACATCTCAAGACCTGTAGATGAAGTCTCTTGAGTATTAGGCTTCTGACTATGTCTTTTTTGTTGTAACTGATCACAGACTTTTTCTGGGCTGAGGAATATAAACAGATTCAGCGATGTTATATTAACTGTCTTCCCAGTCCTGGTTTATCTGCATCTAGCTAGCTCTTCTTTTTATTGTTAACAGTCAATCTTCTGATTGGAGCTCCTTGATGATTTGCATCCAGGGACCACTTTTCATTCTTTTCTGGAGACAAGAAATAACAGAACCTTATGATTTTATAAGGAAAGGATGATTTCAAGGGCAAATTTTCTTTCAGAGATCTACAAAAAGGCAGCAAATACTTCTTTGGAAGATCAGCCAAGTAATGTCAATGCAATCCCTAAGGCATAAAGGAAAAGGAAAGAGGAAGAAAGAAGCATGTAGCCTCATTTCAGAACTTGATATAATTTTTGCTATGGTTGGCCTTCAGCTGCCAAGATGAGATCCAGAAATTTCCCACAGCTCAAGGATAGTGTTCACAGCTGGATTATGGTTCAGGCCCACCATTAACATCTCAGAAAACTGGCTGAGATACGCCTTTCTGTATTTAGTGAATCACACTGTAAATATCCGTGGTTTGAAACAGAAGCAAGAACCTGGGTTAGGGATAACAAGGGGTCCCTGACCTCTATTCAGCCTTCTGAAACCTCTGACCTTGGCAGCAGGCCTGCATTACCCAACTCCAGTGCTCACCACTACAGTAAGAGGAAATGCTTCAGAGTTGTTCTATGTTCACCACTGTTAATGTGTTTCTAACTTAGCCATGACACTGGTGTGATACCTTATGGGGGACTATAGATTTAATGAGAGGACAGGCTATTGGTACTGATGAATGAGCCTTTTAACAAGGTCAATGTCTTTAGTATTTAATGCCAAGATATTGCTCAAAGGGCTGGTCAGGGCTTCTGAGACCCACAGGAAACAGTTCTGCTCTGCAAATTACAGGAACATGCACCACAAATAAATACTCTGGGAAAAGTTTTTGTTAGGATTAAAGGACGATGTTACAGAAATACTTTATAGTGCCATACCATTGCTATTATTTCAAAATAAGGGACAAACTATATATTACAACAATACAAACTAGGTCTTGTGAAAGAGATACCATCATCTTAAAAATTAATTCTCTACAAATTCAATTTTTATTTACTATTATAATTCAAAAAAATGGAAGAACTTTCAGAATACAGACTTCAATATGTCTATTGTTTAGATTGTTTATTTGCTAGTGCACTGTTAATGTGCTCATGGTCTGTTCATGGTGTAATGGTGTTCATGGTGTGTTCATGTGTAATGGTGCTCATGGTGTGTTCATGGTCATCCTTTCATGGTGTGTTATTCTGCTTCCCTTTTGGTTTGCATGAGACTTTCAAAGAACAGCATGGTGGAAGGACATATTTAAATAAACTCTAGTTTTTAAATGATAAGTAAAGGTCAAAGACATCCAGGAGCAAAGAAAGTTCCTAGGATTCTTAAATGCTTTCTTTTTCCTTAGTGTTTTTTTTTTTTTTTCCCCCCCACGGTTGATGACAACCTTTTATTATGAGAATGTTAACTTCCATCATTGTATTAAAATAGTTTCTAGAGATGGCCACTTTGAAAATATTTGATGTTTATGTATTCATTTTATGAAATGTAATAATTTCTATGGTTCTTGATCAGATAAAATATTTACGCTTTAAATTCAGCAGGACTAGCATGGAACAGTGGGGTTTATATACTTTCCTAAATCATGATCCTTTCTATCCATTCTGAGCTGAGATATATGATTTTCTTTTACATGTACTGCATAGATATGATGTGTTGCAGAACACTTATTTTGATTTTATCAAATGTGTTGTGTTTTGCAAACAACAGAAACAGAAGATCATAAAGGAGATATAGCTATGATTACTCATCAACATATATCATCTAATGTCAAAACTTAAAATGATAACACATTCTGTGGCCAGCTTCCTCTATATCAATTCAGCTATCATAGCAGATGAAGAAAGCCAATCAAAATAAAAACTCTGACAGTGATCATATCATAGGTAGTAAGAGACCTCAGATGGCCTATTGAGAGACCCAAGCTCACGTGGTGTATTAATCACTAGTGCAGCAATACAGAAGAGAAGGGGGGAGAGGTGGGAGGAGAGCAGCCTTAAATGACCTCTCCTATCCACTCTTGGGAGGCGACTGCTGCTGCTCTTTCTTCGTTCTCTTTCACGGCTGATCCACAGTAAGACCATAATAAAAGGCTACAGAAACCAGCTGCCCAAATAAACAAAAGCATAAACAATATAAATTGAATTCGTACGCACACACATGTACAGAAGAGCCTCAACACTTACGAAATAAGGATGTTTCATTCAGAATCAGCTCACATGAAGAGAATTTTTGCCAAAGTTGGCCAGAGTAAAACTTCAGTGTCATGAAACTTTTAAGGTTCCAGAAATGTTTTTGTTCCACACTGGAATGAAAACAAAACTAGAACATTTCTGTGACTTGGAATTGTGTCAATATTTTCAGATTGAAAAGCTCCAGGTTTTGGTTCAGGCCTGTCTCTGCTTCTAGTCAGAAACCCTGAGCTTCAGAAATCTTTGTCAAAACCAGTATGTCTCCACAGAATATTGCAGCTTTGATAAACAACATATTTTAATGAAATGACATTTTGTTGAAAATTTTCCAGCCAGTTCTAACTGCAGCCTTTGTGAGATTGGGCAATTGGGCATTATTAATATTGCTAAAGCTTTCTTTTCAAAGGCCACTGCAGCTCTTGATGATCACTGGACATAAGGAATTAATTACTTGGGAGGGGGAAGATGGGAAGAGGGTGAGGGGGTTAGCAATGTGGTTTATTGGACCCAGGCATGGGATAGTAACAAAGCTGCCCACTGTCAGGTCACAAATAGTATCTTTTGTTTTCAATATATTTATTTGAAAAAAAAATAATAAAGAAATGCCCTACCTCAGCTGGCACATGAGAACTGGGGCTCCCCAGACAGTATTGGGGTAACTTGCTGTCAGACACGGGTCTGATCCTGCCACTGCTTTGGCTGTGGTTAACCACACAGCAGCTGAGGATGTTGCTGAGCTGTGAAATCTCTGCTTGCAGGGAACTGTGGTCAAGCCCAGTTTCTGCTTTCGCATCAGTGCTTTGTAGAGCTCCATGGGATGGGATGGGATGGGATGGGATGGGATGGGATGGGATGGGATGGGATGGGATGGGATGGGATGGGATGGGATGGGATGGTGGGAGAAAGCATCACCTTTTGTCCAAGTTGATGGATGCCTTTCTAATCCTTCTCTATCCTTACCTCTCTGCACTGCCAAGAGCTTAGCAATGGAGAGTTTATTTGCTGCATGGAGGAAGGGTGTTTACCTGGAAATGCATGGTGTGTACAGGAAGGAACTGCTGGGCCTCTGCTCTGTGGGATGTACCATGGGAGCTGGCTTGTAGGTGTTTGTGCACGGGATATTCCTGAAGCTTGCCAACCCCCTAAAAAGGACTGAATATGTGTTTGTGGGAGCATGGGTGTTCAAGAAGAACCTCACTCTCCTAGAAATACTGGAGACTTTGGCAACACTGTGCAATGGATGGGGGTCCCTCCAAGATGGGTGGGCGAGGAAGTTAGACTGTACACATTATGTATATATTTTTTTTTCATCTGCTACACAGAGGAAAATAAGATGGAAAAAACAAACAAACAAACACAAAACAACCTACTAGAAGAGTCTGTGTTCTTCCTTTCCTTTCTGGTGTAACAGTGTCAGCTTTACTTGCCCAACAGAGCAATTAGTACTGAAAAGGTCATGCACTTCCCTCCTCTCTTGGGTTTTCACACACTGGTCATGGTTCTAACACCTGTGCCAACAAATCCTCAGTAAAAGCAGTTTGGATGTAGAATATAATTGGTGTGCACAGCTTTGATCACTACCAGTTTACATACTGAGTTCATCGCAAAACATTCTTATTAGGCGGCTGTAAAAACCAGTGCACTACAAGAATGGTAGGACATTTCCTCCTTCATCTTCACTAGAATTTAATATGTAAGCAATTACTGCATCTTAAAACACATTCATTTGCACTGCAGGATGCTGAAGGTTTTTCAAGTGTTTTTTGTTAATTATTGATTATTCAGATCAGAAGCTATCTTCACCTTCTTATTTTACAAAAATAACTGTCCAGTTTTCAGGGTAAGGTCATGTGCATACACATGGGTAAACCATTTACTTGGCTAAGATGTAGTTATGAGAAAAGTAGTTGTTCCAGTTACACCTTTGATTTTCAAGAGTAGGGAGACAAGCTATTGTCAAACCTCCTCAGGCTCCAAATGATATTATTGCAGTGCTCCTCATGTCAGATGGAGCACACTTATTTCCTGTTGATAGTATATAGCTGATGGCAGATAATTGTACTGACAAATTTAGAGACATCAGGCAGAGTTAAGAGCCAGAGTGTTATGAAAGAAGAAGGAGGAAGAGACTGTGGTTTCACTGACAAGCAAAAGCCACAGGAAGACAGACACCGGGCCTAGGCAGCTAACATCCATTTACGCCTTTGGAAAGCTCCTTCATGGTTTGTTTTAGTTCACATTTCAACCACAATGTTCAGTGAAGATCACAATATGTGGCTGCCATGACCAAGTTACTTTAGAAATAATCTTTATGACAGTCTGTCTACAGATCATATGACCTTCCCATGACAAAATATGGCGAGTCAGAAAAATCATATCCTTGCCAGCTCTCTTTGCTGTTAATTTCTATAAATAAATATGCAGGAGAACTGGGGGAAAGAATGACAAAAAATGTTTGCATCCATGACATTTACCTCATGAGATGAGCTGCCAAAACACACAGTTGCCTTTATTTGAACAATTATTCGGGTGAAAATGACTTTTAGCACAAATTCCTGGGTAAATGATTTGGCTAAAAATAGGTATAGGAAAACCCAGATGAAAATATGAGGAAAAGAAGGTTTTGGTTAAGGATCTGTTGTTGGAGTTGAGGAAGGAATTGGTCATTATAATCTTCTGACACCAAAGAGATGCTTGACTTATTGCTGAACTTGGAGATTTTAGTTTTCAGCTGAAACTGTGGCTGGCATTGGTCTTATCAGTCATGCAATGTCATGCAATGATGCATTGGTCATATTAACTGTTGCTATATACACAATAAGAACTATGGAAAAAAAGTGAACAATTGTCAAGATAGAACACAGGATTTATAAGTGAAGTATTAGGCATTTCTTTCTCACTTATTCCTATGTGCCAGGCATTTGCAGAAGAATATTTGTGTGTGGTTGACTCTCTCTCTGAGGGATGCTTAAATCCTTACACAAATCTGATTTAGTATCATTAAACTAAATTGGAGCGATGAGAGTTTGCATTAAATGCTAGTTATTTTTCTGGTTCAAACCAGGAAACAGATACAACTAAAATTCATTTTAAGTAAAATTCTCCCTTTTCAGATAAGGTGACAAAAAGACAAGGAACATAATGCCTTCAATCATTCAAGTCCTCGAAGTCCCAGTCAATAAGTTTATAGCTTTTCAGCTCTTCTGCTCTTAACATAACTTAAAAGCATTGGAGTGAAAAAATAGGATAATAAGTGCTCCTGCTATAACAAGACTATTAGTTTCATCGATTTTCTAAGAGGAAAACCCCCAGCTAAAATTCAGGAAAGAGATTAATACAACTACCTTTTAATAATATTAACTTTCTTGAAATCAATATTTTTTCTCATATTACACTATACTTTGCTACATACCAGCCAGTATACAAGTAATGATAATCAATACAGAGCCTGTGTATTTGCAAGAACCTTTTCAAAGGCTGGTGTAATGGACAAGATTAGCCAAATCTAAGTCACAGTGCCAGTTTGATCTTAAAACAAAAAGAAACTGCTGTTGGAAGCTCCAGATCCTCTGGAGGGCTTTCTTGGTACAAACATCTGGGTTTGTGATACTGATGATAGTTAATGTATCGTGATGGAAATGTCACTTTTGGCCATATTGAAGTCAAAGGTTTCTGTAACAGCATGCACTGTGTTGCAGAGGACAAAATGTAGACCCTTGTTAAAATTTTGCAATTCAATTGGTTTAAAGTTTTGGGTGATTTCCTGCCTTCAGTAGAGTTCACTGATATTCTGGATACAGAATCACAGAATCACAAAATGGTTGGGATTAGAAGGGACCTCTGGACCTTGTGCAGACAAGGTCCTGCATCATGTCATGACAGCTTCTGAAGATCACCAAGGATGAGACTTCACAGTCTTTCTGGGTAATCTGTACCAGTGCTCGGTCACCCTCACGTGTCCAGACATTCGGATGGAGCCTCCTGTGTTCCAGTTTGTGCCCACTGCGTTTTATCTTGGCTCTGGGAACCACTGAAAGGAGCTTGGCTTCATTCTCTTTGCACCCTCCCTTTTATATACATCAACACGATCCCCTCTGAGCCTTCTCTTCTCCAGGCTGAACAGTTCCAATGCTTTCAGCCTTTCCTTATAGGCGAGATGCTCCAGTCCTTTAATAATCATAGTGTCCCTTTGCTGGACTCTCTCCAGTAGCTTCCTGTCTCTCCTGTACCAGGGAGCCCAGAACTGAACACAGTACTCCAGGGCTGGCCTCACCAGTGATGAGTAGAGGGGAAGGATCACCTCCTTTGACCTGATGACAACACTTTCCCCAAGATAACATTAGCCGTTCTTGCCAGCAAAGACACATTGCTGGCTCACGTTCAACTTAGTGTCCAGAGGACTCTAGAGCCTTATTTGCAAAGCAAATAGTTTTTATAAGTATGCAAGTGCAAATACTTCTCCAGCATTCCTTGAAGGAGGAATATCCTTCCCCCGGAAGTGACAAAATTAATTCCAAAAAGTTTATTTTCTATTTTTCAAATGCATTCGGTAGGAACAAAATCCAGACTTCTTAATGAGGTTCTTGCACCATGGTGGCAATATTCCTTTCTCCTCTCCTCTGCTCTGCTCTGCTCTGCTCTCCTCTCCTCTCCTTCAGCAACACTTTGTACAAAGAGACCCGTATACTATTCCAACAAGTAGCAATGACAGTTTGCATGCTGTTTGGTTATATTTGTTAAAAGGCCTCATTATTTCACTTACCAGCAAGTGTATGCAACCCAAACACATTATGGTCTTGTGGGAAACCTCAGACAGGGATCCCTTTCTGAACCATGTTATATTACCACTTCGCAATGTGGTCAGTGAATCAGGACATTTCACAGCCACTGCTTTCCAGGTGGCCACAATGAAACTTAGGGGCCTGTCATATTGCTATTTATGTCACAAACCTTGTGACTGGATACATGGTGGATAAATCAAGGGGAGTTCCCTGCTCAGGTTCATCCTCTAACATGTCCCACTATTTTAAAATTTATGCTATTGTCATAGGTTTTAAAGGTGTCTTATCTGTCTACAGCCTTTAAGATGTAAGAGGAGTATGGAGGGTATGTTTTCATTGTGGTGTTTTCTGGCAGTCATCCACTTATGTTGTCTACTTGGAAAAATAAAATATTTGGGTTATCTGCCTAAGATAAGTTTTGAGAAACCATATTGGGATAATTGTGTAATATATATATATATATATATATATTTTTTTTTTTTTCTAGACAGACAATCTAGCATTTAGGGTCAAATGAAGACCCAGAATTAGGCAAGGAAGCAAGGGAGGTTTCCTGCAGGAATGAGGTGGGCCCAAAGGCAGGGCCACAGGCCAGGTATAGACAGTTATCATCTAAATTTGGTGTCTGTCTCCAATTTCACCTCCAGAGTCCCTCTGGTATTGTTGGAAACAGAACTTTGGAAAAGTAGCTGGAAAACTTCAGATCTTGTAGGCTGGTTCTCCTACTTCTTCTGCCATCCTCATCCCTTACTAGAGCAAAGCACTTTGTAAGGACCATTGTGGGTTACAGTGGGTGTATATATATATATATATATATGTATATATCTCCAGACAGTGGACACTGCCTAAACCTGATTGCAAGTGTAGGGATATACTTATGATATAAAGAAAAGATGCAGTCTGTCACTGAATCTCATGTTGAGCATCTCTGTCTTCTTTCCCCCTCTTTGATCTAAATTCAGCTAACACTTGGCCATAGTAAAATATTTCTGTGCTCAATCTTAGAGAAGTCCCAAGAATGCAGTGAGAATTGACTGTAGAAGTAATACTGAGAAAAGTTCTTGTCCTTCACAGTCTTCTTACCAATTATTAACATGTGCTAAATGTTGTTATGAAAGTTTTGTCAATAAAGATTTTCCTCAGAGAATGATGGTTTAAAGAATGTGAGTTTGTCATGATTATGAGAATGTGACAAGACCATGAGAAATTATCTTTTATACTCCTTAAAACCACTGCATTGTAAAGATTCTGAGGAATTTTTTCTGAGAAAAAAAAAAAAATCTATCTTGGAATGCTTCTGTTTTGGATGAAAGTCATCTTACCAGACAAAAACTCTGACTTTTCATCAATTCTACTATGAAATTTTGTTAGCTCCAGTAGCTAGGAAAAAGTCTTAAATGTCAAAGCATAGAGAATATGAAATGAAAAATGCTCCTTCTCATTTGCAGGGATAAATGACATGCCTGAAGTTAAACAGTTACTTTGGATATGCCAAATGTTCTCTCTCTTTTTTTCAGAAGACTTACTAGTAGTTATCCCGTCTCTTAGAAAAGTGGCATTAGACACATTATACAGTGATTTTCTGCCCTCTGAGAAGAGTAACTCTCATGTGAAGAGCATTGCCTGCATCTTGATGAACTGTCATCCAGCTAGACAGAGTTGAACTTTAAAACGATGAATTGATGGTTTTGGAAGCCTTCGTGCATTTTGCTGTACCTCTGAGTGAATCTTGGGAATGGGGAGTTTAACACTGGGGCAAGGCACCGAGCTGAACCTTGGGTAGCTGTTATTGATCCTTCTGCAGTGTGTAATAGATAATGTTGTGGTGCAGAAGATGAAGGTGAAAAAAAACAGCAGAGAGTGGAATTTTGGCAGAGGTAGGAACACCTTTTCTGTTTTAATTCGTAGTCTCTTTCCCTTTCTCCTCAGTCCCTGAGCACTTTTCCTTTCCTTAGTATGGCCGTGGTATTGCAGGCTGTTTATGGTAGTGGGGTGTGTGCGAGCAATTCAGTTAAGAAGAAAAACTATCAATTTTCCATGTGATACTGATATATACTCAATGAAAAACATCCTGCTGTTTTTATTTATTTATTTATTTTTATGTAAGAACATATTACACTGTTTTCACACTTGTCAAGAAAACTTAAAGGAAAAAAGAAGACAAGAGTAATCAGAGGCTGTTCAAACAGTGGACTGAGAGCCGGGTTCCATAATGGTAAATTTCAAAGGCTTTTTGTTATTGTTCACTTTAGCATTTTTCTTCATTTTTCCTAGCTTTTCATCAGCTTTCACGTTTCTCTGAGACACAGCGTGTCTCACCGGGGCAGTAAGCACAGCTGCCTTTCCTACCCTTGCTACTGGGAGTGGTGGCTGGGTTAAAGCTTAGACAGGCCTCCTTCAAAACCCCAATTCCTGACTCTGCTGTACTTACTGAAGTTCTGCCTGTGGCAAAACACAGCTGTGAATGGCAGGAGGTAGTGACGGGCTGGGGCTGGTGGCCGTGACTAAACAATTTGCAGTGCATACATGCACACACACACAGAAAGTGAAGTTCTTTATCTGCCCAGCTTAGGAAGGCAACGCTCCCCAAATGAACGATTAATGCTTGAAAAAAGTCTGAAAAATGGATATCCCTTTGACCTTTCGAAGGTTTGTCATTTAGTTGACATACCCATTACCTCAAAAATCAAATGTGTTTGTCTAAACATTATTCTGATGTTTGGTTTGGGCACCAAAGGTCAGACAGCTGACCACTAACTCGCTGACAGTGATCAATTCAGTCTGAAATCTTGTCACTTTCCCTCTTTATTCTGCTATCCATCTCTGCTTTGCCAGCCACCACCGCCACTTTCTGCTGTTGAGGCGCTTTTAAACCTAACAATAATCCAATTTAGAATTGATCAATGGGAATGTGTGGTCAGTAAGCAAAATGACAAAGTCTGCATACAACCGCTGACCACAATCTGGTGGTATTTTACATAGGGCTGATTGCAAACTTAATATACGTAAATGGCTCCGACCACAACTGTTCCAGCAAAGAAGAGGTGGTAGGGACTGAGGTTTTGATTCTCAGGGCTGACACTCATCTGGTGCCACAAATCCGTGCAGCCCTCTGGCTCCTTACATGACTGCCTGTGCTCGTTCTGGTGCAGAAGCGCTTCCCACAAGTAATGGAGGTGTCCCAGGTTTTACCATGGTGAGTTTCCAAACAAATTCTGCTGCTCTGAAATTCAGCCTTGTCAGTGGGAGTTTCTGGCAATTGTTAGGAAGATCTCCAAAGAAAAAAGCCCACTGCTCCACACTGAGCTGTAAGCACAAAGTAACAAGGAGAGAGAAGGAGAGCTTCCAGTCCTCGGTGTTTATATGCCTATTATTTAAAGGGAAGGCAGATAAAGTACCATGGGGTTGCTCCCTTCATTTTAGTCAGATAACTCCGAATGACAGTACATCAAGAAGAATGAACAACAATTTAAAAAAATAATTATTTGACTTGCATGGAGAAAAGCATGATGCCCAAATAAATGCATCCCAGATAGATCAAAATGGTACTTCAGTAAAAATCTGGGGCAAAAACCAACCAACCAAATATATACAACCCAGCCCAGATTTCTAGGCACTTTTCAAACATTTTTTTCATTCCTTCTGTATGCCTTGGGAGACCCCTCAATCTTCAGATCACAGCTCACAGGCCATAATGTTGCATGACAAATGATCAAAAAGTGAAGCACTATTGTACATTGTGTTTAACAATATTTTTCATTAGCTGCTAAACTTAGCCCTTAAATCTACTTGTCTTGACTGCATGTATGGTGCTGTGCAGGACAGAAGACTCCGGTCTTGTAAACATTACACCTAAGCCTTGTCAGGGAAGACTGATTCACAAAACTTGCTCACCATGGCTCTTCAAAGTGTATTTTGAGGTTTTACTGGGAAGGAGAAAAGGACTCTACTCCAAGTATTTGTCTGCAGGCACGTTCAAATTGTGATCACACCTACGCCCAAATACTCAACACTGGAGATATGTTTAGTCTTATCAGTGTACGTAGAGCAATGCTCCCACACCCTGTCTTATGTGGAGTAGTGAGTGCACCATACACTCATTTCCTCTGCTGAGATAAAACTTTCTCAGCCGTGGAACGATTTTTTTTTTTTTCTGCCTCCTAAATGCCAGCCTTTCTTTCTGCTCTGATCTATTCACTGTGACTGCCAGACAGGGTTTGGTTTTGAAGGATTTTTTTAAACTCATCTACATGTCCGTTCTTCTTTTCCAGATTTCAAGTGTCACCTTCATGGTGAGGACTGGTTTATGAGGTGCACATGCACAGGCTATGCTACTTGTGTGCAAGTCACTCATCCAAGCATTGATCTGCACCCGTAAGTTGTTGTAACTCTGCTGTCATTGTTGACATGTGGCAATCTGTCAAGAAGAACATGCTCTACCCACAGAATTTACGGTGATCTGCATATCCCTTGGGAAATGCTGGCTGATTCCAATCTCTTCATGCAATACCACCTCTTCATGCAAGTAAAAGAAAATGGCAGAGACAGCACAAGATCATATGGCTTCTCTTTTCTTCGATTTGGAAGTGGGGCAGGCCAGTGGTCTGAGCCTTGGCTGCAGTTTCCACCCTCAGACTGGTGGGGCTTGGTGCTATGAAGTACCCCCTCCTTGTAGTGAGGAGGGAAGACATGATCCATATCTTAGGAGGGCTTCTCTCCTGGCTGCTATCCAAGGGACAGGTGAAGATATGTACTCTTGGCACGGCCACAGGCCCAAACAATTCTTGGAGTGTCTGCTCCAATAGACATGGCATGGCATCATCTATGATAGGAGGAGATGGTGTCATTGGTGCTGTTTTGTCTGCTGTGGTTGGCTTTTGGTGTGCTGCTTGGGCAGCAGTTCCCTTTGCTGTGCTCTCCAAGAGATCTCCAGACTTGTGACATGGAGGCCTTTCATGCCTTCAGCATCCTTGCGACTTGCTGGCGCCGGTCTTTTCTTGGCAGACTCAGAGATTGTAGGTCTCCTGCAGCCTACCATGGATGATTTCGATAAGACATTTTCTGAAGACTGGTGGGAACAGTTCGGACTCTTCCTGAGAAGGGCACCAAAATTCCCCAGAGCATTGTGGACCCTTGACTCATTCTTTTATTCTGAAATTGCCCTTTTATTGTGTCTCTGTTTAATCCTGAAATTTATGAGGCAGACTCCAGTCTCTCTCAGTGCTGCAGCCAAGTCGAGGGACAAAGCTTTGGGCCTGCCAGATTTTCTCATTTTCTATTGTTTCTCCATCCTCCTTACTCATGGTGAAGAGCAAAAGGAAAATTGCCTTTTCAACAGGCATGGCAGACTAACTTCAGATAAATAGGTCCTTGAGATGATCTTTCAAATCTCTTGTATTCAGTTCTTCTTTTTGCTGAAGTTTTCTCCCAGTCCTCATCCCAGTTGAAGTAACCTTTCCATGACATCCTGCTTTGACAGGAAGATGAACATGTTTACTTTTGATAGGATGAAGTAAAATTAATTTCTTATTTGAACATCCTCCTAAGAGTTCAACTGCAGATACTCTGGCTGAGTACTCTACAAAGCAAATCAGCTGTATATCATTTGGGTATGTATGTAACTTGGGTACGGGCATGTAACTTCAATATTTGGGGATGAAAGTTGTCTTTTAATGTAGAATCAGTGTACTTAGGTATGTGCAATGACATTCAAATGCTTCAAAGACTGCTCCTGAGATGTGTGCATAGAAATAAAGGACTTAGCTGGGGAATATTAAAAAATATTTTTACATGTATTCTCATGATTTTTTTTAAGTTATGTGCTCAGTCTGATTTTGTATGTGTATTAATTTGAACAGACACTTAAGACAGCAGCTTTGCTTATTTTTGCACAAGCCTTCATGCTTGTGGATCAGAACCACTGAAAACTGGGTTTACAACCTGATCCATTAGAGCACATTTGATCTGTCTATTGTTAGTGCCATAAATGTTATTGAAATCACTGTTTATGTAGGTCTAGCATCTTACACACATCAGGAGAACTGTCTACCTATAAAGCTGGCTAGGTCACAGAACACCACAGGTAAGTCAGGCAGTAAATGGGGATTCTTCAAACAGTAGTGGAAGCACTGTTAAATTTCCAAATTTGCACAGGGCTATTAAAAATTAGGATGAAAAAACTCATAGGGCATTAGTTCTAAGTAAAAATGATTTGCTCTGTGTTGCTTCATGCAGATTCCTGATGTGTAAGATCATGGCTAGTATAAATTTATGTAGGTTCATGGAATACAGGGGGTTTATACTAATAAGTGATAATTCCATGGCTCCAAGCCCATGTATTTTAACTGGCTACCAGGTTCTTCATCCCCATCACCACTCCCTTTTTCTGTTTTCAAAATAATATTTTAGAAGTTAAAGTTTATTCATTAGAAAAGAACTGTGATTAACTGTCAGCATTGTTACTTATGTTGCCAGAGATCCAGGGATGGACTACATAAAAACAAAAGCTTTTCATGTATGATTTCTTTTGTTCTTCATTTTTGAGCATATTTCTCTGATTGAAAAGATCAGATAATGTAGTACAGCAGATTTAGATTCACATCAGTTTTGCTTATTTAAAACTATGCTCGGATCATATTTTTGTACCTTCATCCTATTCAACAGACATTGGTTTGTTGTTAAAATAATAAGATATCTCAGCAATATAGTCTTCCTTTGAAAGCCTGTTCAATATATTTTTAGAATGTAATTAAACCATATCAGTGCAGTGACAGCAAATAGATGACCTTTAAATTATTTCAGTATAGCTGAGTGCATAATCATTTCTCTTATACCTTGAGAAAATGCTTTGTAAATTAATTATAAATTAAGTGTGGCAAGCTCTTTTTGGTTTTCATTTTAGATGTATTATTTACTTGGTTGCTGTAGAGCAAAGGATGTGAATAGTTGTATACTTTGTCCCAACATCTGTCTGACTACAAAGTTTATGTAGCTGATCTTTAAAAATGAAAACTGTGAGCAATGCACGTCAGATGATTAAGATAAGCAACCAATGTCAACACACTTTTTTTCCGACCCTGTGTTTGTGCTGTGGGGTGTGAACATACGGAATACATAGCGCTGTATGACTGACCTCCCTGAGCCATTGCTGATGGGGTTGTCACCTCCAGCACATTTGTAGAATAGCATGGCCAACACCAGATCAAACTGCTCACCTACTGTGTTCCGCAAGGGCTAACTTCTTAGAGCAGGACTTTTGCCAAGATACTTGCATTTTGAATCCAAAGTGCAGATGCAATGCAGACAGCAGCTATGTCTCTTGGGAAAATTTCCATTTTTCTTTTTACTGATGGGGAGAAACCCAGATAACAGGGGATGACCATCAATATGAAGGTCCAGAACCAAAGCAACAGAGGCCCGAGTGGTTGGTCTTTGCACAGATAAGGGAGACGATGCCCATTGATTTAGTTTGTAAACTGTGACCATTGACACTGATCTGCACAGCTCAGTGACACAAGTCTTGGGAAGTCAGTGGGCTCTGTACTGACATGGGAACTACTACAATGACAGTAATAGATGAAGCCTTTGGAACACTTTGGGGAATAGTGTTGCGTGATACAGAAGTACTTCTAAAGACTGCCTTATCAGCCTTTGACTCAATACCTAAGTACAGATTGGGGATTTGTACACATCTGAAAAAAGATTGGATGTAGGAGATTATACATTTTTTTTTTTTTCCTTTAATGAAATTAAAGCCAGGTATTTAATCTTTACCAAGATTTTTAAAGTCATTAATTCAAGAAAGAAGTAGGACTGCTTCATAACAAAGCACCTCAAGTGCACGATTTTGATTTATCATTGTGTATGGGGAACATACACTGTATCTCAAGTAGCTTTATGCTGGATAGACTTTATAACTGAATCAAGGTTATGATTCACTGCCATACAGTATACATAACTTTTGTTCTTGCCTTCTTTGCCTTTTTTTTTTTTTTTGGTTGCTCTTTCTCTCTTGGCTGTTTCCAGCAATTTGAGTGTTTCCGCTGCACTGTTCATGTCAAAGATTTCCATTAAGGGCATGGCCTTATGATGATAAAAAATTTTAGCTTTGTTTTAAGTGGTGGGAAAGGGGCAATAGGGCTTACATGAAGAATGATGCTCATGAACTTTTACACATCCAAAAACCATTCATGAAGCAAACCCAGAGAAGAGCAAGATGAGGGGTTTCCTGTATGACTGCAATAGAGCACTACAAGTGAAACATGGACATCTTGCTCCACTTATCCTCAATGATAAAAACATTGATTAAAACTTTAGGCTGCAAAACAGGCTTTTTTTGAAGAACAACAACCTACTTGGTATTATTTCAAACTGGTTATCTAATTCATAATGTTTATGCTGTAAGTTAGACCATGTAACAAGCTTCTGGCCAATGCAAAGCTGTTAGCTAAAATGGCTATACAAGGAAAAACATTCTCTCCTTTGTTCCAGTAACTTAGCATTTATTTTCAACCAAAGGCAGCAAGCTGCTCACCACAGCTCCTTGCCCAAACCATAAGATCTTTACTTCAAACATTATCAGCTGTGCCCTACAGAGCTGCCACAATTCCTAACAGATGGTGGATGTCTATACACTTCATTGTTTCTATTAAGCTGCATGGGGATTCTGGGTGAGTAATATTCTACTATGACTTGGAACCAGCCAAACTGGGAAAATTCAGTGACAACACTGTAAGCCACAAGTCACACTAAGCATTGCAGCCTATATACAGTCTGGTACACAATGTGATACACTTGCCTGAAAACCACTGAAACAGAGAAAAATGACATTAAAATATCATAACATTTTTTTTCCCAAACTTCTGAGTTTCCTCATTTTTATTAATGTTTTTTTGACCTGAGCTTCTGTGGTTTAATTTCCTGTAGGTATCAAATAACAGCGAATCAAGCAAAGACCTTAACCTTTAGTTCCTTTTGCATTTAAAGCTGCCTCATCTTGACAGTGTTTTAACTGGTGTTAATTCCTCTCCCTCTCTTCCCTCTCCTCCCTTAATGCTTGCTCTTTGGTATTGTACAATATCAACCTGCTCCCTATACTAAATGGAGTTGCCTTTATTAATTGGATAGCTTTTGAACACCACCAACATAACAGAGAAAATGAGTAGTTTTAGCCTAGTTCTAGATATGGTTAGATACAATTTGTTTTGCACAAGTGTTCTGGGACTGCTCCTTGCACCACTCAGAGCAGCAAGTACATTATCTGACACGAAGAATTTGATTTAACTTATATTGTGCCACGGGAGTGAAAAGAAACCATAGCACGGTTGTATCTTTCTTCATTTTCTACAGTTTTCTGCAACTTGCCTTTCCTTGATTTTCTTTTAAAAATCCTTCTGTAGAGCTGACTTTGACAAACAAGTTACCTAGACAATACCCTGCCAACTTTTTATGTGTCTTTCTTTCTAAATAGAATCTGTAAATAGCATAAGCTATAATACACCAGTAAATAACTTTTTGCCTGCTTGCTTGCCTCCAAGACAATACCCCAGGGAAACACACACCTGCTAAGGCCAAGGGCTCAGGCCAGGGCATAGCCTTTTAAAGAAACTGAGCTGCCATGTGCTAACATCAATACTAACAAACATCACTTACTCCTTTTGCACTCTTTGATTTAAGGGCTTCAACAGTCCTAGAAAAAAATTAGCGTAAGTGATTAGAAACACTTGTTTCCTGGGGCTGGGATCTGGGGTGTTTATCCTCTGAGTGGGAAGAGTTAATGGAGGGGACCCAGTGTGGCTGGACTTTATTTAGTCATCCCTGGTGCAGTGCTGCACTTCCATACCACAGCAGCAAAACACCTCCAGGGCCACTGGTATGTCCTCCTTACAGCTCTTTTCTCCAGGTCTGTGGAACCTGCAAGGCATCCAAACCCAGAAGCCATTTCAGGGCAGCAGCTGCCAGGATCATTTTCCTGGGATGAGCGGGTTTTGAGGAATTAGATTTTTTTTTTTTTTCAAGCTATGGAGCCTGAAATAGCTTGGCATCTTCACATTATTGGCTTTTGTTTGTGGAGCCTGCAAGCTATTTTAATAGTCGGTTTATATCAATCATGGGGATTTTTTTTTTTTCCTCTAAATATGTGGAGATTATTTATTTATTTATTTATTTATTTATTTATTTATTTATTTATTTATTTATTTTCTTTGCACCACGTTCAAAAGGGATTTGAGGAATTCTGGTTTTCTGAAGGGGAACTTATACCTTTAACAACATTTTCTATCTTTCCTCCTTTTGGCTGCTGTCATGCCAGTTTTCAGTTTGCTTGGCCTGCTCTATCATGACTTTTGCCTGAGGTTCTGTTTTGAGAGGCTGATACATCTGAAAATGCTAAAGCTAGACATTCTCTGAAACTCAGGGTGCTTTGACTCAAACTTTCAGGAGTGGTTAAGGCAGACTTCTTCTCCACCCATGCACAAGGATTTGCTCTTTGGTCTCCTGCAGACTGTGGTCCGCAGAGAGGTCTGGGGTGATGTACACCGAGGCAGCAGAACTACACCGAAGCATTTCCCCGCTGGCTGGATGCTCTTTTTAAGGGAGCTTAGCACACATTCCCTGCCTGCATTTCTTCTCTTGGCCTTTTGGTGTCATTCTGTGATTAACAAGGAGAGCAAAGAGCCTTGTAATTGCTACTCCATTCTTTCTTTTGGAGCAAGGCAGAGTTTGTAGCAAATGATAATACCTGGTAAAAATGCATTGAGCATGATGAATCTTATAAAGGTTAAGAATGATGCTAAGCCTATATATCAGGTCCAGTTCCTAGAGGGCACTAAGAAAGGTGTACCCATCTACTTGAGACACTAAGATGACTTCATATTTAGGTATGTGACACTTAGCTATAAATCAGATGAGGTGAAATGGTAAGCAGACTTCTTCCTATATGGCTCAGCCCATGCACTGGAGGACATCCCTGAGGATTGTTTTGGCCAGATGTGGTGGCACCGATGGCCACTTGGCACAGCCTGGGTGTGGGGAGGATGACACAACTGATGGAAATATGGGAAAAAAATGCAAGAGCTCTTCTGTTAAAAAGGAGAACTTGGAAACTGAACTCTAAGAGATGAGTTGGGCAAGGGAAGGTACGGTTTGATTAGCTACCGAGGGGTTGTAGCATAATGAAAATATACAGACTGGAAATCATTTTTCTCCATTTCCCTGGGATACCAGAAAGTCTACACTCCTGTGCCTTGCAGAGAGAAGATGAGCATGACAAGGTTGAGCACTTAGGGGAATGAAAAGCCTGGTAGAGCTGTACCAATGATAGCTATTTTTTTTAGCTTGCTGATTGGTCTGGAGGGAAAAAAAAATGTAGTGAAATTTTCCTAACAGTTAAAAAAGAAAAAAAAAAAGAAAAAAAAAGAAAGAAAGTCATATGGACCATTTCCTTTGATCTAAAAGAAAATATTCCAGCACTCAGAGGTGTGTGTTTGTGTATGAGGGCATAGTGCAGGCTTTAAGGAGAGCTGCATCTGGTCTATCACAAGCAAAATCCATATCCATTTAGTAAATACATCAGCACGTTTGCTTGTATGGATGGCTGCATGTTCGTATAGCTTCTGCCTCTTTAAACAATAGAGATTGAAGCCCTGGATATTCTCTGTAAAATGCTTCCTTTCTGATCTGAAAGCTGAGCCCTGTCTTCTTTCACACAGGGTGGCTACTCATGCTGTTTTACAGGATGAACTTCCCCATCCCTCTGCTTGCCCAGAGAGGCAACAGAGAGCTGCTGACAGCCAGCTGTGTCTGCCGTGTTTCATTCCCGCATGTCTTGGGGTAATTGTGGCTCGGCTGTACAAGGCTTCCTCAGTTTCTTTATGGTGTTACTGATGTAGGCTGTGATGCCATTCCTGCTTCAAATTAAAGTTTTGCAGGATTTTGCCTCCTTGATTGAAGGATTTTTTTTTTTTTTGCGTGTTATTTTTATTTTTTTTTTTTGATTCCTTTAAATGGTGCAGATGAATAGAGTGCCTTTCATTGAACATGC
Organism: Anas platyrhynchos; assembly: GCF_047663525.1. Taxonomy (NCBI): domain Eukaryota; kingdom Metazoa; phylum Chordata; class Aves; order Anseriformes; family Anatidae; genus Anas; species Anas platyrhynchos. The sequence continues at coordinate 111,888,498 of NC_092587.1, read as the reverse complement.
TCGAGCAGGTGTGTCGTGGTCGCATGGATAGACCTGACTGGCCAGTCTCTGCAAACTCGGACTGAACTCTACTTTGTGCCTGCAGAGAAATTGCTCAACACTTGAGTCTGTTAGGCTGAAATGCCTAATAGCTGTTTCAGGATCTACAAAATTGGGAGGCACTTGAGAAATGATAATGCAATCCTGCCAACCGCTCTGAAAGGAATCATTTCTTTTCTATGGAGCTATACTGCAGAAGACAATTTAGTCTGCCCTCTTCCTGAGACCTGCTCTACCAGCTAAAGGCATGTAGGAAAGCATTTGTGGTGGAGCATAAAAACATGGTTTTTTTCCTTTTCTAATGAGCTCTTTTCAAAAAATAGTTGCTTTCTTTGAGACCAAACATATATTTATAGCTATTGGTATGGGCTCTGCTTGAATATGTGTTTTAAGTAATGCCAGAAAGAACTTCATATTCCTTTAGACATTCATTAAATATTCCCAGAACTTTTGGAAATATCATAAAAATGATCTCTTTTGCTCTTCTCTTTCCCCTCTTCCTTTTGTGAATGTCAGTCTTTAGGAATAGGTACAAAACTGATACTTTGGCTACCAAGCATTCAATTCTGAAGCATATCAGATTAAAAATACTAAGAAGAAATAAATCAAAACCAGCAACAACAAACCACTCTCTAAGGAACTTGGACTAATCTGCATTTTTGCTGCTTTTATTTCACAACTTGAAACTCTTAACATTGTGGAAAGCACTTATGAGATCCTTTTTTGAAAAAGGATTTAGCCTGCATTGGATCAACCAGAATTTTTCCAGCATACTGGAAAGGCCTGACACTGGTACTTCCTCTGCCATAACCAAGATGCTGAAGAATAAGTGTGTTGATTCTGATTCCAAAACATTTTGTGACCCAAATGCGGAGCCTGAGCAGAGGGACCAACAATATAAAAAGGTCTTGGTATGCTCCAGAACATACTTGCAGCTATTTCCAGGCATAAGAATCAGCCAATCTTTCCTTACTTCATAATAATGGCAGCAAAGTTTGAAAACCACTGGATTTTAGTACATGCATAACACTGAAGAAGCCTGATCTCCCCAGCCCATTTAAGGAAATAACAAGGCTCTCATTAACTTCCACAGATTTGGAATTGGTTTCAGTCATCTCAGCTGGTATCTTCCTCTGCATCAGACTTGTGGGCCTGTGCCCACACCAGTCCTGCGGAGACTGCTCGGCTTTTCTGGGCCCCCATGAGATGCTGCAGCAGGCATCCCTGCAACCATTGCATGGACAAACCGGAGAGTGTGTTGCAGAACTTGCATGGTGTGGCCTTGTTCTGCCCAAGTCCTGCTGCCTCTCTAGCTCTGGAAAATTCAGGTGGCACAGGATGGAGGGCTTGACAGATCTCTTTAGATAAAACCTTTTGGATGTATTTATTATTACAGAATCATAGAATCAAAGAATGGTTTGGGTTGGAAGGGACCTTAAAAACCACCCAGTTCCACCCTCTTGCCATGGGCAGGGACACCTCCCACCACACCAGGTTGCCCAAAGCCCCATCCAGCCTGGCCTTGAGCACCTCCAGGGATGGGGCATTCACAGCTTCTCTGGGCAGCCTGTGCCAGTGCCTCACCGCCATCTGAGTGAAGAATTTCCTCCTAACGTCTAGTCTAAATGTCCTCTTTTAGTTTAAGACCATTCCCCCTTGTTCTATCATTAGCTAATGAAGTAAAGAGTCCTTCTCCATCTTTTTTATGAGACCCCTTCAAGTACTGAAAGGCCGCAATGAGGTGTACCCGGAGCCTTCTCTTCATCAGACTGAACATCCCCAGCTCTCTCAGTCTTTCTTCATAGGAGAGGTTCTCCAGCCCTCCAAGCATCTTTATGTCACTCTTATGGCCCCACTTGAAGAGATCAACATCCTTCTTATGCTGGGGCCCCAGACCTGGACACAGCACTCCAAGTGAGGCCTCACAAGGGCAGAGTAGAGGGGCACAATCCCCTCCCTGGACCTGCTGGCTACTCCTCTGTTGATGCAGCCCACGATGCAGTTGGCCTTTTGGACTGCAAGTGCACACTGCTGGCTCATGTTAAGCTTTTCAGCCACCAGAACCCCCAAGTCCTTCTCTGCAGGGCTGCTCTCAATGAGTTCCTCTCCCAGTCTCTGCTCATGTCCGAGATTGCCCCAGCCCAGGTGTAGCACCTTGCACTTGGACTTGTTGAACCTCATTAGGTTCACATGGGCCCACTTCTCAAGATTGTCCATGTCCCTTTGGATGATATCCCTTCCTTCTGTTGCATCAACTGCACCACTCAGCTTGGTTTCATCTGCAAACTTGCTGAGGGGGCACTTGATCCCATCATCTAGGTCATTGATAAAGATATTAAACATTACTGATTCCAGGACAGACACTTATCTTTTGTCTTAAGGCCTTTCCTCCTCCAACCCTTCAGACCCCTCCATACTGATAACATGTTGACAACTGGACTGGTGACTTCTGGAAGAGTTTTTTTGTGTTTCTTTCTCAGTCTGCTTTTCAGTGACGTTCTGTCATATTGCAGAAAGGAAAAAAAATTTTTTTTTTTTTTTTTTTTTTTTTTTTAAATCCTGTAGCAAGGTGCTGGCCTCCTTCCATAAACCTTATTCTCTGCAGAGATGGAAGACAGAAGTACTTTTCTGAACCAATTCTAATCTTAAAGTATAGAGTTTGGTTTGAGGTTTCATGCTGAGGTTTGGAGTGACTCATATTTTGCAAACAGGTCTACTCAGTCTCTTAGAGTTACACCACCTATTTAAGGTAGAAATATGCAAGCCAGTACATAATGCATACTGCCTGCATGCTCCAAACCACAAGTTGCTCAAAAAAGCCAGAGTGGTGAATCCTGCTGGGAAAGTTCAAAATAATGAAAGAACAGCCACTTCTTGCTGTATTGCTGTCTATGACAGCTATATTTGTGATGCCAAGTCACATGGGGAATATAAAACTAAAATATAGTTAATACAAGCCTTCAGTTGGTTACTCAAATATTCTGTCAGTACCTTCTGCTGTGATTTTAGTGCTGTTGATCTTATAGGAAACATGCAACCTATTTAGAAAGAAAGTAGGTATTTTGTATTCTTTTGCTCAGAATATTGCTTTGTGCTTTACAATTCAGGACACTCATTCCTCCAGTAACTTGCTTTGTTTCTACATGAATGAATACATTGCTGTCTTTTAAAACAGGTAACATGAAGAGGATTATTTTACCTTTAAAGAGATTTTTGCTGCATACCTCTAGATTTTGCAGAACGACAATAAAACATCAGAAAAAGCAACAGAGGAAAGTGTAGTGCTAATGGAAACAGACATATTTTTCCACACTCTTTAAGAAAAACAAAAGCAGCTGCCACTTTTTGTTGAATGGTATCTCTGATTGGACTGAATCTGTTCTGTGCTATTCTTTTGCTCTAATGGGGGCAAATAAAATATTCTTCTGTATAACCCAGGGGAGTAGTTAGCCATCTCCTCTTAATTTGAGTGATCTTTAGATTTCTTATATGAGGTTCTGAATCAGACAAAGTGCTCAGAGTCAGCTCTTATCTCTACATAGTAAATAAGGTTGAAATTTAAAAAAGGCCATTAGCAATCAATACGGCTGGGAGATTTAATTTCCAGCACATGCTTGTTTTGTTTTATTGTGATATACCCTAAGAGTTCCAGGGGATTATTTCCTTATTATTACTTTTGCAGCATTTTTCTACGTAACCTGTTCTTTTCTGCTCACGCTGTTTGATTGATGTGCTCTTGTGGTGCTGCTACCTTGCTGAAGGGGCCCCAAAAAGTGGTCCCACTGGAGCAGAGACAAGGCCATGGCATCTTGTGACTATGATGCTGAGGGAATTATGAAAAAGAAGAATGGGTAGACCCCTCCCTTGAGATAGGAAGTACTCCTTGTCTGCCAGCTAGGGAGTTAGAGCCAATTCACTGCTTTGAGTTTTACATCCATGGTAGAAAAGCAGAAGCCATTCAAGTGCAGCTCCCTCAAAACTCTTCTTCAGGATAAAATGAAGCAGTGCAATAAAATGGTTCAATAATATGGCACATTTTCTGTAATGTAATAGGCCAAACATTGTTGGGGCAGACATTGGAATTACTCATCCCTGTCATTCTCTTCAGGGATAACACTATTTTATCTTAAAACTAAATTCATACACAAAACCAAACCAAACCAAAACAACAAAACAAAACAAAACAAAACAAAAAAACAGAGAGAGATAAAAGAAAAAAGAAAAAAGAAATGGAGGATATATTGGCAAAAATGGTGGTGAATTCGTGCTGTAAAGTCAAAGGTGCAGCTTGATAGCTGTGACTAGTCTGTGTCTGATGCAATGGGAAAGCGAGTTTGCCATTCCAACATTACAGAGCAGAAAGACAAGCTAAATGAAGCAAGGAGTGAAAGCTGTCTTTTTCCACAAGTACTCAAAACTGCTTGTAATATGTCCAGAAGCAGCCCCTGTCAGGCAAGATGGGTATTTCACTCAGAAAAATCTGAAAATTATCCATCATAGAGTAGTTCTGGCTTTATGCTAATGGTTTCAATGAGATATATAAGCAGTATTTGGCTTTAAAGTCAACTATCCAACATTATAACATTGATTTGAGGATTAAATATAAAAGGAAAGAATCACACAAATGACTTCACTTATTCTGTATTCTGCAAGGGAATATTATGAAAGCCAAACAAATTTACCCCAAGTAAGATTCAATCCATATCAAGTCTCTCTGTAAATATGTGACATGGGATGTTTCACATACATACTCAAAAATAAATATTTTTGGTGTACATTGATTATAGCAGAATTTGCAAGTAATATGTCAAACTCTTTTAGAAATAGCATTCTATACATCAAGACTATTTTGAAAGCAAATCATGCCCTACAGTCCACTGAAACAGATTTGGCTCTGTGTGCTCTTAACTCGAGGGTACAAACATTTTTTGTTTAGCTTGTACAACATCTTTGAATTGATGCAATCGAATATATACAGTCTCTGTTATGGTGTTTCATTAGACCTAATACATCTATACAGGAATAGTTTAAATTTGCACTTTTGTAATGTGTTCTTAAGCTAGTTCATTATCAACTTCATTTTTAAATTTGTCAAGACCTGATAATTTAAAAATCCAAGTTAGACTGTGGCCCAGTGCTCTCCTGGTGTAAGCTGAATCTAGGTATTTGCTATCAGTTATGAATTAATGCTGCCTATAAAACATGCGGTGCGCATTGTGCCATATATTTTTCTGGCAGGCAGGCAGCATATCCCTTCAGCAATGATCCTTTAGTGGGTTAGCAGAAAAAGTCCGAACATGAAACACCTGCTCTGAAAACTTGTTTATTGATATCAACTATCCTGGCTTCTAAAGGTTGTTTTTTTTTTTTCTCTTTGTGAACAACACAGACCGCAAGTGGAGTCCCAGGGCTTTGAATGAAAGATTGGAGTCTATCATAGGCAAGAATGGATTGAAAGGCCAGTTTTTCTGGGTGTTGCTTCTTGAAGTGATGATAGCACTGTATTTATCAAACATTTAAAGGACAATGAATGTTTTAGTTGTGGGTTAAAGTGCGTATTAATAGCTTATCAATATGGTCAGGAGTTTTTCCTAAAAGCCTCCTCAGCTAGCAATACTGTGGATAGCTCTTGTTCTTTGCAAAGGAGAGTATTTTTTTAAGCCATTTTCTCCTTGTCTTGTATTTAGGAACTTCATTAAATTAAAATATTTTGTTTAATTTATGCATGCATTTTTATATGTAAACTCCCCAAACAGTGATTGAAAATCCATCTAAAAAAACCCTGTGGATTATCAAAAGACAGTTTTATATTTTTCTTGGTAATGTCTTTAAATCTGAGCCAGGTAAGATATAACAGTTAAGGAAAAAAAAAAAAAAAACACCAAAAAAAAAAACAACATCCCACAACACTGAATAAAAGGTTTCTTAACGTAATTAAAGTTAATGGGCCCTAAATTGGCACGAGTATGTAATCATCCCTAACAAGGATTAAATTTGCAGCTGATAAGATGGGAGAGGATACAAGTGTACTTGAAAGTTGGGATTAAAATTAAACACAATCTTGATAAACAAGACAAATAATCTGGGGAAAAGAAAAAAAAAAAAAAAAGGAATCTCATCTGACAGAGATAGAGGAAAATACACTAAGACAAGAGCAACCAATTGCACAAATACAAGAGGGGAAAGATGGGCTAGGCAGTGGCTGGGCTAGCCATGAAACAGCACCTGGGAGGCTGGTGCCAGCTATGAAACAAATGTAGGGGTGGCTCAGCGCCAGCCCCTCCTTGTGTCCAGAGGATCCCGCAGGTCTGTCATGGGAGCTGGTGGGCTCCAGCAAAGCCACCCTGGGTTTGGTTCACCTGCCCGAGACAGGCAGGAAACTTATGACAGCACACGGGCTTCAAACTGCTTCTCAGGTCTGAGCATCCTCCTCAGCAGAGAGCTGTCCTCGGAGAAGAGACAAATCACCGCTTTGGCATTTTTGGATGTGAGCGCTGATATTTTAATGGTTATGAAACACAGCTGTTTCATTCTTCTAAATGAAACATGCTGCTGAGCTGGAAGCCATCATTAGCTTCAGTTGGACCCTTTTCCTGAGTACAAATGGGATAAAATTGCTGGGTTAAAACACTGGCTTATATTCTCATTAATTCTTGACTGCTTCCTTGATAAAGTGAATCTCCCTGTCTGCACATCCTCACACTTAGGGGTACAAGGAAGGCCAGCTGGCAGCAGCGCCTCACCTTGTGACCATCTTGTCACAAGTTTGGTATATGAAACAGACAAGACAAATAATCATACCAACATCACAAAATTGATAATTATTTTCTCTCCAATCTCTGCAATTTTATAAAATAGAATTAATAATGCTTATTTTATTCTATTATTTCTTGCAAAAACAAGTATATCTTTTAAAGTTGCTAAATATTTGTCTTGAACATTGGACAGGTATCAAGAATTTTGGTGACATTCCAAAGCTTTCTCAAATTCTCCTTATTACTGGGGTACATTTAACTTAGATGCCAGATGTAATACATGACTTCAGCAAAGCATTGTAATTTTAAAGGAATAAGGTGATAACAACAATGGTAATGTGAAAAATTTCTATTCTAAGACAAAATATCTTTCTAGGCAGAATTTTCATTGATAGAATGACCTGCAGGGCAGGACTCCAGCATAGAATAAATGTCAAGAATATCACTTTCAAGAGTGGTTATAATCATTATATCTTACAATCTAACTTTCTAATGCTATTTTTCAGTGGTTTGGAGAGTGTTGAATGAGGTGTACAACTTTTTAGAAGACAAAGATGCAGCTTCATTCTGGAAACTTAGAGATATTCCCCCAAAGCCTTTGTTTGCCCTAATATTCCATAATGTTAGGCTTTTAGAGTCAATAACCCATTAGTAATCAAGAGATGTATCATTTATTAATTATGCACCATATTAATATTTAATCTTTTGGGTTGCCAAGCATATTTCTAAATCTACTTTTTAATTACATTAAAAAAAAATAAATCTTCAAGGCAACCATTAGAAAAGTCATTTTTCTGCGCATTATGACTTCAATTACTTTGAAACAGCTGTCTGTGAACTCTTTGTGATGGTACAGTACTTGGTAAAATGGCCATCTCAGCTCATCCAGGCTCTTCACTCATTTGAAAGCTAATTGAATATTAGAGCAAAGGGAATGTTACAAAGAATTTCCTATGAGCACTAAAGTACTCTGGAATTAGACCTGGAAGCATGGTGCCAACTGCCTGCCACCGCCCACTTGGCAGGAGGATGCCAGCTGGTGGTAAACAACGATCTGCCTCTAGCCCCAGCTGTGATTCCTGGCTTGGCACGCAAGGTGAAACAGGGGTATTAAAAAGCCTTTCTGCCTCTGAGGTTGACATGGAGGAACTGGGGTGATGTGATGGTTGCTCCATGTTCTTAGAGGTGCCCAGATGCAGGACATGCAGGTGGGGTGGGCTTGCTCAGAGGGGCTGGTTGTTGTGCACCCTGCTCACCCCTTGGAGCTCTCCCAGATGGGTGCAGACTGCGTGAAATCCAAGATCCCGAGCCCTGCACTCAGCAACCTGCCTGGGAAAGCAGAGGTTTCCTCTACAGCTTTGCAACATTATTAATAACGATAATGACATTAGAGTAGACTGGTGCCCCATCAAGCTAGGCATGTGCAGAGACAAAACATAAAGTACTTTGTTTCCCAAAAGATCAAGTCTGATGAACCATTTTGTTTAAGTGCCATTTTTCCTTGACACTCCTTGAACCTGTCAGGGGGAAGTTTCAGTTGCAAACCACTCACAAGGAGGTTTCGTATGGTTTCATTTGTCAAAATCTTAATTTGAAAAAGTAATAGAGGAAATGTCTTCCCCTCTCTCTGTACCTCACCTCCTCCATCTGCACGTGCAAAGCATTTGCCCATATTTGATAGCCAGCTCTGTCTATTCGGGTAACAATAAAGGAGAGAGTTTGTTTAAAAGATGTGGGTTTGGGAAGAAAACTTCCTATGCTTGTATAATAATATCAGAAACAGCCTCTAGAAATACATCCCCTCATTCATAGAACAGCAAGTTATGTACAAAGAAAACAATCTAGTTGTTCTTAACACTGTGTTTATTGGACTATTCAGTCGAATAAGGACGACCAGGAAAGTCAGGATGAATTACCTACAGGGTTGAAGTCAGTCTACATAAAGAATATATATTAAATCCCAAGGGGCATATTCTTTCCAAGAGCATAATGGCCTTGGTTCAGTTAAACTCCTTCTGCTTTTCACTCCAGACCAAGAAAGAGAAGTTCTGAGTGTGTTTAAATTAGGCGAACACACACCTGAAATAAAAGGGTGTCTGGAGTCTGACTCTGGCTGAAGCTCTGGATATTGCATATGACCCTGGCAGCACTTAATAATGAACTCAAAACCAAACAGAAATTACAAGAAAGAAGTCTAACGCCTAATTACGTGAAAAGTTTTACATTCAAATCCAGAGCTGGTAATGACTTCCTCTACTCTAAAACTAGATTCTGTCCTTTCTTAGAATGAAGTATTAATACAAAGAGGTCTTTATAAAGATATTTGAAGTGGATATCATCTGTCACCAACAGAAAAATATTCTTTCACAAATCTTCTTGTGTCAATCTACATAAATAAAATTCAGAAATTAGGAGAAATTCTTGTGTTTCTATCATTTTCATAGTACTATAACGCTTGCTTTTAAAACTATACATATGTATATATTTGGCTTAGAGTAGATTAAACCTCTTAAAGGATATAACCTGTCAAAGATGGATCGTACTTTAGCCCCTGAAAGGGGACAGTATTTGTGGACGCCAGGCCTCGTGGGTTCAATTCTCTTTTCCCAACCATTGACACTCTTTATTGCTCTCAACAACTTCTCTTTCCCTCCATTTTCCCATGTGGGCCTATTAATTTATGAAGTGATGGTGAGTCACTTAATGATGCTGATGACGGGAAGAGTGCCATGGAAGTAGCCAGGCGTGATCTCCCCGGGGAGGAGGTCAGAATGGGGTGTGGGGGATGTCTCTGCTGGGTGACTGGGGGTTTGTTGTCCCAGCAAGTGATGTTGGTAAGGTGGTGCTCAGAAACCAGCTTGAGGAGCCCTGCAGGGAAAGCAGTTCCTCAGGATTGTTAACTTGTCTCTCGATTGGTCCTGTTTTGTCTTGGTGTTAAAACTACACATACCTGGCAGAGGAAAGTAATATCGATACATATCCTCCATTACATATCTGATTAAAATGAAGGCTGATTTTTCCATTAAGCTATGCAATAGCCAGTTCCTTGAGTTTTCACAAGACATTAAAGGAATGAAGCATTATCAAAAAGACATTCTGTTACAAAAGCACACTGATCAATGCTGAGAACATTGGTTATAAATTATTCAGATTTTGTTATAAACTACTCAGATCTTAAAAAGACCCAAACCCTAAGGGTCTGCAGCACTGGCAGCTGGATACAAAAGCGTGACTGCCCCACCTGGGAAGTACCAACACAATATGCTGCATCTTGCAGCATCCAAACTGGTGCAGCAGAGAAATGCCTGTTTCAGTGGATTATAGGAAATAAATCACCGAGTGGCCTTGCCCTCAATAGAACCTGATCGCTGTAACTTGTTGTGCATTCTTCTTTCACCACATATTAATTTTTAATGAAACCATTTCAAAATAAAGTCATAATGTGAGTCATAAATCACAAAACGGTGGTAATAAACCACTTTGGTTTATATTAGCTCTGTGCAGACAATACTTAAGCATTTCCACCATTAGCAGGGAATATGTGAGCATTCTCCACACAACATTTCTCCTATTACTTCCATCTTAAATTGTGGAAATGTGGGAAACAAAGCCAGTTCCAATCAACCTCTAGGTCACTATTTATTCTCTTAATTGAATGATCATATGCTAACGAGAGAAGATTTTTAGCACTTTTCTGACAGCTGCAAACATTTTTTTGGTGACTTAGAGTTATAAAAACAATGCTGCCAGCTACAGCTGAGATGGAAAATGGAAAGAGAAGGGGAGGAGGCATGGTTAACTGACATGAGGGCTAGACAAAAATGAATATTACCATTTTATTATCATGTAGTACTCAGGCAGATCAACTGACCCTAAAGGGTCACCTCTTGTTAAAAGGAGGACCCATGCTGTTGATCTGTAATACAGAATATAAATATTTATTGTACTTTTATAATGCTGAACTCTGCTTCTCGATGGTCTCTTCTACGTACTGTGGACCTTACTAGGACCTATAGCAAATATATAAGAGGAATAAGTCTAAAGAAATCTAGACTCAACAAGCCACATAATGCAAGTATATGAGGTTCTAAGTGTCTGGAGACTGCACAGAACAGTCCTTCATTGCTGGACTGGCTTCCCAGCCGTGGATTTGTTTTCAGGACATGCAACAGTCTGGCAACGTGTCCAGCAATGTAAGGGTGCCCTGACTGGAGCAGAGGATTAGAAAAGACTGATAAAGGTGACTACCTATCACCAAAAGCCTCTTCTTGCTTAAGCTTGGACAGAATAGACCTTGCACTTCTGTCTAGTACAAATGAAGTGTCTGCATTGGAATAAATAAGATTACTTGTAGCCATCAAATTGTGCTTTATCAATTCTTAAGTTTTAAGAATGTACATAATAATTCCCTTAGCAAATTTTACATTTGTTTTCTTCTCTACTTCCAAACATGCAAGAATCCTGGGGCCCATAACCCATGATGATCTCCTAATTGGACAAAATGGAATTTCCATTTTGAGTTATCCTTGTGTGTTTCCGGACCCTGAGTAATAAGAATTTTGTTTTCACACCTGCATCCACAATCTTCTGAGGGACTTTGGGAAGGCTGGAGTATAAATTAACATTAACAATAAGCAAATATATCACTTCTGGTTTTGGAGAGGGAGTCATACCACCAGTATCTAGAGGAAAGAGCAAATAGTATAAGTTTGAATATAGTCTGAGGCACTGTGACTGAAGAATTTACACAGAAGTCTTGGCTGCATGTATTTGTGAAAATAGCCATATCTTGATAAAACAATGTTTTGATATCTTAAGAATGTGTCTACCATCATTCAGATCTAGAAAACGCTGTACAAGTTGACTTAAATGCAAAAACAACTGAGGTCCTGAGGGTTTAAAGACATTTAAATAGTCTTTTTGTTCTATTCCAGTGGAGCAGAGCTGTTTTTTCTAAACAGAGAGCTCAGCCCAGAGGAGCTGTCTGCACCAGCCTGCCAACTGCTCTTCTGCCTCTGTGGGACCACCTTTCCTGCTGCTAGGTCTGGACCCACTAGGATCTGACTCCACTCAGACCCAGTCCTCTCTGGGCAGGAACCACAACAAACGAAAACTCCTGGATGGCACCTTTCTCTTAGGCTTACCTCTCCAGCTAGCTATAGGGTTTGAGCTCATTACCTAATGAAGTAGAAAAATTGTATGGTTATAGTGATTTTATGACAAGCGTTAAATGAAAAAAGATTGACAGAAAACAATCTTTTTGATGGAGGATCCTGGTTAAGGCTAGGGATGTCACACTGACAAATTTTACCTTTCACAAAATTAAGATATAAGGACAGAACAGGTCATTGGAAGGGCCCTTAGGAAGCCATCTAATACTTCTTCCAGACTCAAGGAGAAGCAACTGTGCCAAGGCCATTTCCTAAGAGATGGTCTCAGCATCATGCTGAAGATTTCCAGTGATAAGATTTCCCAGCTTATCCAGGCAGACTGATCTCTTGCTTCTGTCTAATAATGTCTAAGAGGAATTTTTACCTTCTTCCTTCTGTGCTTATTTTTCTGTATGTTGTGGGGGAAAAACAAAACAACACCAAAAAAACAAACAAACAAAAACACAAACAAACAAACAAAAGGACCTAAAGACAATTACTGTCTTCCAACAGTCATCTCCTCTAGGGTAACCAGTTCCCTGCTCTTTTTTTTTTTTTCTTTCTTTCTCTCCGTGATCTTAAGGTGATAATTCTCAACATGAGAACATACAAATTACTATATTTGAACTCTGTTTTGGCCCCTTCTATGTGCCATACCTCAGCCTGGATCTTCAATTTCAGTGAGAATGAATAGAAAAAAAATTTAATACTTAATTAAGTATTAAGAATATATACTTATATATTCTTATCAAGTTGCCTTAATATATAAGTATATATTAAGAATATATACTTATATATTCTTAATATATATCATATATATTCACATACATATTTTTAATATATTATATATCATTAAATCAAGTATTAAGTTTTAATGTTTAATTAATCTTAACTCTTAATATTTAATTACCTTGATTCTTATACTTAATTATCTTACACACTCCATTATCAATGAACTCCACTGTATCCCAATATATACTTGCCATTTTTTGCAGAAAGTCTACCATACACAGTATTACCTCACTCACATGCTAACCTCACTATGCTTACCTGTTGGGTCTAGAAAATATGAGGTACTTTCACAACATCACCCTTTGGTAATGAGTTTTTTTTACTCACAACTTAAAATGAAGTTAGCTTCAAGAGTGTCAAGGGCCTGGACTCAGTAACTATGCAAATCTTGGTTCTTCAGCTACACAAGCTCCACCTGGGCTTGTGCTAAACTGGTGTCCCTACTCTTTCCTGTATAAAGGCCACACTAAGCCTGCATATAGGGTAGAGATTGAAGGAGTGGCTTTGTAAAGGGGGGGGCGGGCAAGGCTGTTTGTATTTTTGAGAGCACCCAAGTAGCAGGTGCAGCTCATAATAGCCCACTTCACACCACCAGGTGTGCCTTTCCTCAGTGGCATGGCATCAAGTTGCCTTACTCTGGCCTGCACAGGGGTGGCTCCAGCTCTAGGGTGGCTGCACAGAACAGCTCTTCCCGCCAGGCACATCCGCTGTGGAGATTTTTTCTTCACTGTGTGTCAGGTATGAATCTAGCTTACAGAGTTTGCAGAGGAAAAACAGTAATGAAGAGGGATGGAACAGACTGAACAATAAAAAGAAGGCTAGAGCAGGAGCTGCAAACAGATGACTTTTACCTTAGGAATGTAAAGGAGAAAGGTGAGAGCATAAGTTCTTTATTAAAAATAGAATACACAGTGCTTATTCCAAGTGGGCTTCACTGGGCTAGAAATGAAAAATCTGCTGCTTGAATTTGCTCATGTTCCTTTTTGCCATGCCTGAGAATTGAGGTCAGTAAGAAATCCATGCTATGTACTGGCAAGAACCAAATGTGGTTCTCTTTACCTTCTTCACTTAAATTTTTTTTTGCAACAGGAACTTAGTCCAAAGACCAGTGTGGTGTAGACATATAGGCTCTCTTTGGCTTTGAACCAGGCATGGGTAGTGGCATTTTAAGCATGTGTTATAGTTATCAAACAAACAACAATCACTTATTTTTCAGATAGTGTTCTGGAACCATTAACGATGTTGTCATTTTCCTCAATGTGAACATACAATTATTGATTTAAATGCTAAAGAGTGCACATGTATTTTACAAAACTCCCAAACTCCTTACAATTCAGAGAAACACAGTCAGACTTCTTTCCATGTTTTACGCACCCCCTTATGTTAAAACTGTTTTAAGCCATACCTATTATGTAGCAAGAAATAACTTCAGTGAATACATCCCTGCACTGCTAAAATTTTGCAGCAGTTTCTTTAAAAATATATATTTTCTCATGATAACAATTTTGAAAATGATTGTAGGAAGGAAATATATTAGCAATTAAATTAGCATGTTTTAGCACAACAAGCAATAAACTGCTTAACACTGAGCCCCTGTGAATTAAAAGCCGGAACAGCATTGGACAAAAGTCAAGGTTATGCTGACACATTTATTTCTCAGTAAATGAAGACTGTTTAGTTTTAATGCATTTGTGGTTAGCAATAGTTTCAAAAGATCAATGTAAATTCATTTTGAACTAGTAAATAATGTCTTAATGAGACTTCTGACAGCATGCTTTCACACCTTACGGTTCCTTACCTTTAAAAATGCCCAAAGGTGAACCTATTTTTCCTGGCATTTTACAATAAACAAATAACATCATGCTGTATTTTATGACTTCTGTCTGAACTGTATTTGGGGAAACTGCAATTTGGTTTTAACAACTCCAAAACTCTGCTTGTTCAGCCCACAGTATGTTACTGTTCTTTTCGTACAATGGCTTAACTCTGACTTGGGTTTTTAAAAAAAAAAAAAAAAAAAAAAAAAAAAGGAAGGTAAATGATCCCTTCTTTTTCTGTCACATGAAGTAACTTACATGAAATGAAGTGCAGGATTAACCATGAACTGCTGATGGTATTATGACATAAACCATCTGCCACACAGAAACTTCCCAGTGTTTATAAATGCATGCTTTTATATTCTAACTTGAAACCCAACTCAGGTCTTGAGTAGGTCTGTCTGAGACCCTCTACTGGTATTTCATAGGAGTTGAAACAGATGCACTGTGAATCCACTGTGGTAGGCATGAAGGCTTTAGAACATGAGTCATCATGAACATGAGATGGCATCATCACTCACAGCAGTAAGGCCAAAAAGATGTGGTGCAGGTTGTCCCCAAAGAGTTGTCAGATCGGTGTTTCTAACACAGCATTGCTGGACATAGAGAATCCGTGTCTTGCACATGTTTTTCAAAAGTGTGGCCTTGGATCAACATGTTTGTGAAGTCAGATGATTCAGGTTGCAACTCAGCAGCCCTCCCAGTGGCATCAGGGACTTCCTCAAGTCTGTTCACATGGCCGACATCATGCATCTGCTTTCTGACTCAGGATGGGGATCTGAGCCAACACTACAGGTCTGAAGGGAAAACAGGAAACATAAATCTTGCATAAATTTAAAGAATTTTCTGAAAATAACTCCAAAACTTGCATATGACAGTTTCAAAGCCTGACACCTTGCAACTTGCCAGGTCTATAAGGGAGTACTCTGGCAGTCACATATACAGAAATACACCCCTTACTAATGATCTACAGCTCCCTTACCCTAGCTCTAATAAAGTGGCAAGAATAATAAACTGGATCTTAAAACTGTCATGTCCTTGTGACTGCTATCCATCCTTGACCTTGAAGCAACATAATTCAGAGGACGGGATTGCTAAATCTGGCAGGAAATACACATTTATTTGGCTCTGGTCTTCTGGGGAAGCAAGCCGCTGTTTCATGAACAGTTTCTGAGGGAAAGCACACGTGTCCTCAAACCTACTTCATGGTTGGTTCCTCTTCTGGTTCTTCCTCCAGGGGAGACAACACGAGTGGGGAGAAAGGGAGTTCTTCACAGTGCACCTGCCCTCATTGGGTATAGATGTATTCTAAGACCCTAATAAAAAGTTTGTACTTTCCTTCATAAGGATGCTAGGGTGTTCTTACAGATATTTCAGTAAGATTCTTCGTTGCCTTTAATGGATGTGTGACATGGCCCTTGTCTCTTCAGGCAATTCATCCCAGTGAAGGCTGATTCTTGTTGGCAATGTGACCCAGAGGTAAGGCAATGAAGGATCCAGACTCTGTACCTTCAGCTGGACATTTGCCATGATTATTGATATTCCCTGATATTTCATTTACTTCCTTGTTTTCTAAAAAACTCTACTAATGTAGTCATTCAAATCAGCTGTATTTTATAGGGCATTTTGAACAAAAGTAAAGACTGCAAAAGTGTCTGAAAAACTTCCACGTAAAATTGATGGGACTCAATGGAGTCCTAACCTGACTCCACAGGTCTTCTGATAGTGTTCACTTTTGGGATTACATCTCAAAGCATGGCCTACCACTTGTAGAAAAGGATGAAATGGGAAGAGGTTAATAACAAGTATGTAATTTCAATTGTGTGGAAAACTAAGTGGAAACATTGTATAGGTGCAGATGCTGTGTGAGGTGTGCAGCTTTGAGAATCAAAGCCTGAAACAGAATAATCCAATCCCTCAAGCACATCACCATCAAAAATAAAATGAAATAAAAAAAACTTCAAAAACTGGAAAATGAAATAAAAAACTTCCCAAACTGGAAATAAATGAATCAACCGAATCAACCTAGCAGAGAGAATTAAAATAAAAAGAGTTCAGGAAGTTATCCAAGAAACTTTTCCAAAAATGTAAAGACAGAAAGTCTTGAAAAGTGACCAAATAAAACTTGTGCCAGCAATTATAGTTAAAGAAAACAATTACTCTTCTAAAAGTAAAAAAGTCAAACTACCACCAGGGGTTTACAATAATAATAATTCACAGCAATTCCAGCAGTCTTGCAGAAGATGAAAACAGGGAAGGTGATGTGGAAACACTGGCTTATTTACCTACATTCATTCTGTTTGAGGGATTTTCTCAATTTGACCCATAGCAGCCTTTGTATGAAGAAAGAAATTAGGCTTCATTTAAGTTCCTTTCCACAAAACTCCCTCCCCTCCCCTCCTTTTCTTTTTTTTTTTTCCCTTCCAACATTGAAAGATTCACAACTTCTTCAGAAAATCATTCTTTAGAAAGTGTGAGGATACACTTCTTGCGGTCTCAGGAGCTTTTTTTGTTCATTAACCCAATTTTGAATCATAGATGAGACTGTCCAACCGTAACCGAAACTATATGGTAAACTAACTGACATACAAATATTATAAAAAGAGAAATTAAGTTGTCAGCTGCTTTAAATACATACACAAAGCAGCCCAAGAAATGTCCACACACTAAGGTGCCAAGAAGATATGTCTGTATGCAACAGCAAACTGTCTTGTTCAGAAGGAAAACGAGCTGCAAAAAGGTCCAAACCAGCTTCATTACTGGCTTTCCACTGTTTTTAGTATGACTGAGTGTTTTCATTTTGATGCCGTGACAATAAAGTCAAACTTTGTTCCCAGCTTGAAATATCACTGAAGCGTTTGCACAGACCCCTTTCTATGGGAGGGGATGTGGGTAGGTTCTTGCATGCTTGGCTCATTGGAGAGGGGTGCAGACAGGCCTTTTTAAGAGGAAAATGGTTGTGCAGCAGCCAAAGGGCAAAAGTCTCTTTGGGTGCTCTTTGGGGTTTCTGTTGTGTTGTCCACAGCATCCTCCTGCAAAACAAAGCACCCGAATGAGACAGTGATCTAAGGGCTCCTGAGATAAGTAATATTTCTATGGACTTCAGTAGGCCCAAGATCTTTGCCCTCTTTAGTTTTCCAGACCAGCTTTAGTTTCAGTTAGTTCAGTACGTTTTACCTGCACCTCTGGAGGAGTGCAGTTGATCCAAGAGGTCGTGTGTTTTTAGCAGCTTTATGACACCCCACCTCTAACCTTGGCTTGCAGGGATGCAGGATTATGAACCTGCCCCTGACTGTATAACTGGACCGTAGAGTTAACAAGACACCAGTGAATTTGCTAATGAACTTGCCCAGAAGGTACAGGAAAGGGTCAGTTCTGCACTTTCCCCGAGACAAATTGAACCATAAATTTTACAAGTTTTTGTTGACATTAATTGGGTTACACTTGTGTAAGAAATTCTTCTTTCTTGCTCATTTGTCTTGCGAGTTGTTTGAAGTGCCAAATATTTCTGCCATGCCAGTCACTCAGCCATGTGATTTCCAGGCTTAACAATTTCTCTGAGACACCACAGACTCAAACCTCACTGTAGTTTATTGCTCAATAAAAAACAAAAACTTCAGATATTTCACCAGACTGCAGTTCTCAGAGGGTCAAAGCAAAACTCCCGTTTAAAGAAAATTTTCTCCCAGCCTCCTCCTTTTTTTTTATTAGTCCTTTATTCACATCTCAAAACCACTGGGCCTTGAACAAAAGACTCTTTTCAGAACAGTCACTTCTGTTCAAGATTAAGTGAAGTGATTTATTACATTTATGTAGTGTTAGGCAGTGATCATTCAGATGTTAAATTAATGGACGTTTCCTCACCAGTTCCTTGCCAGTTCCTGTAGTACTGTTAATGTACCATTTGATCCAGAGTACATGAAATAATCCCCCTGCTAGCTCTGGAGAAAGAGCTGTCCTTTGTCACTGTTGTTAATCCCTCACAAGGTGAGTTGCCGTGCCTGGATGTAGACGGACCTGAGGGAGTTTTGCATTCCAACTCTATCAAAGGCAGAGGTGCCTTCTCTGTGCCGTGCTCTGGGGGAAATGTTGACACTCCTGGGAGCCAGTTCCACAAGCAGACACTTGAGTCTTTAGGTAGACCAATTGGTGAGAAACCCTTAAGACCTGGTCATAGAAAGGCCAAAGGTGCAGATTTTGGGGTTGCAACACCCCAGTGCTGCAAGCTGGTGCATTGCTGTTTAAAGTAATGACCCTTGGGATCTGCAAACTCATTCTTCAGGATGCTGGAAAAATGCTTGCTGTTAGAAAGGAGAAGCTGGGTGGCTACTTCAGTCACTGGAGGGGTTGAGAGGTTTTTAGGAATGAATGTCTGCTGGGAAGAAAACAGAAGGAACAGTAAAGATAATTTTAGTTGCAGCTTCTTGAGTGAGACCCTGCATTAAGTAGAGATACAAATGTGAGCTTACCTCAGCTAATGTAAGGACAGCACAAGGTGACTTTTCCACTATATCCTAAAGGGGGGAATCTTTGAAGGAATGTACTGCAAGTGACGTGACTACTACCTATGGAAGAAAAGTAGCACACAGAGGGGTTACTTTTAGTGTTGTTGTTCTATTTGTCTTGGTATAAGCTTCTTTGTTGCAGTCAAATTCTCCAGTCCAGTGTGCCAGACTCTTAAATGTGTTTGCTTTTAACTGGAAAAGCATTGATATTCTGCCATCCTTAAAAAAAATGTGGGTTTCAAAATCTCTGTGATCTCTGTGCTTGTCAGGGCAGAGGTCCAAGCAGAACAGCTTGGTCTGAGAAGATGAGAGAGTGGTTTACCATCAAGCAGGATCTCTCTGTACAAGATTTCAGCTCAAAAGGGTGTGTTTAACAGTGAGCTGCCATGACATGATGACTCGCCTTGGAGAGATGTCTAGGGTAGTCCTAGAGAAGACAGTTATGGTCAGGTCCGTATTTAGGCTGATGCAGGTTTCTGCCAAGGCTGATGTAACCTTGGGGAGGTTCACAGTGTACCAGCCCTGTCAGAGTGCAGCACTAACCCTGGCTCTGCTACCTGAAATAGCTGTGGCACTTCTGTGTGGCACTCGGTTGTGTAACTGTCTCTGCTCCTGCTGATCTGCTCATTGCCTTGAAGGTTTTTTGACCCTCTCATTCATCAAAGCCATTAAATAGAATTTGACTTTTACATGTAACCTCAGTCTCTTCTTATTGAGCAAATTCACTTTTGTTGCACAGAGCATGTGCATTTGACAGTGTGCCTGCGGGGTAGATGAAGCACAGGAGCTGTTATCCGGTGACATGTCACATGGACAGAAATGCATGCTTAAATACTCTGAATTAGGTTGGTTTCCTGACTACCGAGGCAATGCACTTATGTGTGTGCTTAAATTTAAATATGTGGTTAAGTCCTAGTCATGCCAATGAAATCTAAGCATGTGCTTAAAGTTGAGCAGTTTATTGAATTGTGGCAAAACTGAGCGGCCTTTGTAGAATTAATTAATCTATCTGAGCTACTTTTTATGTATGTGACCCAAAGAGAACTGTATGGCTTCTGTGTGATTTTTAAACATATCTTTCAGTTAAATCAAGGATCCAGACACAAATGGTAGTACACATTATATGGATTTATGACATTCCCTGGAGGATTCTGGGTCAATAAAGCAGTGAATGGATTACAAAGAGGCCTCTAAAGTGTTTGCTGGAATTCACAAGGAATGAATGAATTACTGTTTGTTTTATGACTAGAAAACATCTTTCTATGGATGCTGCTTATCAGACTGACTGACAGACATAACGTGCTTTTGCTGCGTTTTGAACAACTGTATTTATTGTATACAGGCCAGAAGTAAAAAAAATTAAATGGGAAGAAGAATGTCATAGTAGTATGCTGTTAAAATAGACAGGAAAATAATATAGGCTCAATGCAAATGATTATTTATTACTCAGCATGGTTATTTTTCCTGCAGTAACTCAGAGGCTTCCACCAGGACCGGTGCTCCACTATTAGACGTATTGTATATGATGCAAGAAGCTGCTACCACATGTGAACCTTATTTAAATGCCTGGTTTACACAGCTTTAGTTTGAAAGTCGTCTTGTTTTTTCTAAATAGTTAGAAGAACAAGCAGTGAGCCCCATGTAAGGCAGGATCTCTTATCTCCAGCTGGCATAGAAACATTCTGTGTAGATACAACCAAAGACAAGACAAAACAAGCAAAAGATATAAAGTGAAAAACCACGCCAAACCAAAGCAGGACAACAACAACCCACAGAAAAAAAAAAAAAAAAAAAAAAAAAAAGCAACAACTCAGCAAAGTTGTTCTGAAGGGTGAGAGGGCAAAGGAAGAAACCTCAGGTCACTTTCAGCCATAAGGCCAGGTCCCGTGCTGCATGCATGTGCTCCAGTCCTTTGTCCTCTCTGTCCTTGCAGTGCTGGTCAGCTGGACAGAAGGTATCTACTCTTGCTTGCCTAAAAGGCTGGTAGGTTTTTGGGGCTAATTTGATTTCACAACTGGGGACCTTAAGCAGCAAGAGGGCCAAGTTGCCCCCCCCTTGCTTCTTACTTGACTGGTGGTGAAGAGACTGCTGCTCTTGCTGGAGGCAATGAGGATGCTCTTTGCTGTGCCTGGCTTGGCCATCTAGGGCACACCTGGATGTTGAAGAGTGGCAGATGAGGGACAGGTTAGTCCTCTGAGGAGATTTTTGATTTTCTGAGGTATGGCTCATGCCACCAACAAAGAAAGAACATTCAGTCTTTGATTCCTCTCTTGTATGCAGTTCCTGGTCCTGGGGGTGGACAGAGACTCCTCACTGCAATTTGACAGCTTGGCTTTTAGTCCACTTTAAATCTAAATTCCATAATAGATTTCTGTAGGAAAGATTCCAGTGGTGTACTGTGATTGCTAAACCCAGACAGCAGTGTTAGTTACCTTGCAGCTGTCAAAAAGCAGCAGTTTGCTGAGCAGTGATCATGTTCAGCAACCACAAGATGCATTCAGGGAATTGGTAGTGTCAGTGTTTGATACTAGCACTCAATGGCATAACTATAGTAATTAATACATAATGATAATGCAAGGGCTAATGAAATTAGTAATGCAATCACTATTAATACTTTGCAAGCCTACCTAATCACTTGCAGAACACCCACCATGTTGTGCTGGGGAGCTTTAAAGCAAGTGTCTCTCCATGGCACAGGGAGACATGACTTTTATCAACTTTGAAGAACTAAGGGTAGGGTCGTCAGAGGAGGACTAAAGGTAGCCGAGAATAAAAACAACAACAAATATCGGGAAAGAACTGAAGGGCCTGTGTTTCTGGTTTTATCAATGTGTTATTTTCAGCAGTACCAGCAAATGTGTGTTCTAGGTCACTTAACTGAATGCAAAACATCCAACAAGACAGCCGAATTAAATGAAAATAGAGGCTCTCTACTTTGAGTTCAAATAAAGCACAGACAGTAGGCAGCAATGGAAAGTCCATTAAATTTTAATTTGTTAGTCATTAAAGTATGCCATTCATTTGTAATATTACATGGCAAGGAAGCCCGAGTACAGGAATGTATGGCTTACTGTTCTTAATGGTCTTCTTATAAATTTCTGTCTGTGATTATGATCAGTTCTTTCTTATCAACCATGAAATTTATGAACCAATTTATTACATCAGCTTAGTGGAAATATCAGATAATGCAATGCAATAAAAAGTAGATACTGATTTTAAGAAATCAGTGTGTCCTCCATAGTCTTCTGTGAGAAGAGCGAGGAGAGAGTAGCTAATTACTTCAGCAACATTAAAAACAACAGCAACATAATGGTGTATGGAACCATTTAATCAAAATGGACACACAACACTCTTGTAATTATATGAAAAGGTCATGGAAATCATCAATTTAGACGAATATGATGTGAAGAATATGACTTAAAACTTCCAGTAAAACTATCTCCTGGAGATTATTTGAACCACAAAAAAGTGGTTTGTATTTCCAGTTTAATAGCTGAGGGCACAATGCCATACTGTGTGTTTTGGCTTGCGAGATCTCAAAGCAGAACTTTCTTAATTGGAACTGCTCAGATACACAGCATGGAGGTTCATTTCAAGTAACATACCTGCTGCTGGAAAATATAACTGCCTACAATTTAATTATATAGAAGCCATACCCTTGCTTTTTGATTGGTCCTGTGAATTTCTCCGCAGAGCTGAAATGCCAATTCATCTGTTTTAGCAGAAGCAAAGGAAAAGTGAACTGCTTTCAATTTCCTTTTTAGTATTCAGTAATGGATAATTTCCAGCTCTGGGGAAAAAAAAAAAAAAAAAAAAAAAAGCGCACCCCAGCCTGTACCTGGGGGTAACCTAGTTCCACCAGGTAATATAATCTGCTTTTCTTGCTGCAGCTGAACAATGATTGACCTCGACATCTTGATTTGGGGCAAGACAGTGGGGCAGGAAGAAAATCTGCTCCTGGAAAGAGGTAGGTGCTTTGAAGTGAAAGGGAAATACGCATTTCTGTGACTATGAGGGTAGGGCCAATTAAAGCCTAGACACAGGGGATACTTCTACATGGCACAAAAGGCACTGTGCACGTACCAAAGCCTGACATTGGCTGGGCACCAGAGAAAGGAAATAGTGGTATTATAATTTGCCCAGGCTATTACTGCGTTTCTTAGCTGAACTGAGGATCCCATGAGGACAGCCTCATTAATGCAGCTGTATTGCTTCTGGTAGCTGTTTGGAACCACTGCTGGTATCCTTGCACAGGCTTTTCTTGTGCTCCATGTGTGCACATGTGCATTTTATTGGCATGTCCCTAGGAGCTGAGGAAGATGTGGATACTTTATAACCTGATCTTTTTCAGTAGTGTCTCTAGCCCTCTGAGACTTCTAAGAAGCATTTTCAAACCTGGTGGAGAATGACCTGCCCTTGCTCTGATTCCCACATAGGCATTATAGCCCATTGCTGAGGATGTCCCTGCATCTAAATCTTCCACTTTGTGTGTAGAAAAAGGGCCCAGGTGCCATTTTTGGAGATGTGTGAGAATGCCCCTTAGCGCATGGATGGGAAAAGAAATCACGTTGCTGCTTGTGTGCTTAGCTGGCCTGCAGGTGCCTTGCTGTGAAGAGACAGGGACCTTGGCTCATGGTGAGCATCCCTGCAGCTGGGGTTCCAGGGTTAATCCACAACTAAACATTTTTGTCCTTATAACACAGACTTGAATTTGTTATATGGCGTACACAGTCCAATCTGTCTCTAGCTCTGCAAAGATATTTGTTAAGTGTGAGTACTGTGAGTAAGATAAACCTTTTGAAACAACATATTTTTAAAATATGAAATAAATAAGGAGATAACAGTATCTCAGATTTATATTAGTTCTTTATTAATAAGCATTGTTTTGTTCAATGCATATGGTGTAAGTGAAAATATTCAGCCAGGCATGTAAGGCATAAGAGAATCAAGCTGATGTTTCTCATTTAAAAACGGATTTGTTAGCAGATTTTTCACAACAGTAAAAAAGAAAAATCAATAAAAAAAATAAAATAAAAACACCAAACTTGACCTGGTCATGTAAAACAATGATCTAAAGTGACAATTTGTTATAGAGTAGGTGATTAGGTCATTTGAGAAAATGAGAAAACATAATAATGTTCCAGCTATGAAATGGCTAAACCTGACATGAAATAACATTCACTATCATTCATATTAACAAACCAAAAGTGAGCGCTCACAAATCCAAAATAAGGCAACTAGGTGAAGTGCCCTAGCCAACCATCAGCTTCTCCCCCACTGCATTTTAGAGAGGACAGATGGTTGTAGCAGGCTCTTCTCATGCCTGTGGAAGGAGGCTCACACTCACCAACACACTTAGAGCTATGCCTGTTTCATTATGTCCAACAGCAACAAGGAGCAATCCCTGTCCCTGACTGAGGGACAGGATGGGCACCAGGTCTACCAGGAGTCTGTTCTGTGCTCCCACTGTCCTTGCCAGCACAGTGTGAGGCTGCTGAGCTGCTGTAGCTGGTCAGGGCTTCCTGACCACTAAGCTAGGTGAGTCCCCAGCCTGCTATCTGGGGACCCAAGCCCAGCGAAAACAGATGACAGTAAGGACTCATCTGTGCCCCTCTGGCATGAGTTAACAGCCTCAAGGACATCACTAGAACAGCTTAAAAAAAAATAAAAATCAGGGTTACGTCTTTCTGCTTTTGCTTTTCCAGTTTACATCAGCCCAGCCTCTCTCCCTCTCTCTTTCCTTGGAGCAGGAAATTTTTGCCTTTATTCACATGTCCAGTCATGCAAAATAAATATAATGACTCCTTCTCACTATCTGTGCAAGTCTAGTCACTCACTTGAACAACCCAGACTCGCTGCTATATGGTTTACCAACTGTCCTCTCCTGCCAACCTCTAACATGCAGCTCTCAGAGCTCTCAGGGACTCTCCATGGCCAACATCTGCTGCTGTGTTTTGAGTGAGCTGAGCCCCAGGAGTCCTGCAGCCCCCAGGGGAGTGCAGCAGGAGGGCAGGAGGTGCTCCAGGCAGGCAGCAGCAGTTCCCCTGTGGCCTGTGGAGAGGCCCCTGGTGGAGCAGGCTGTCCCCCTGCAGCCCATGGGTCCCACATGGAGCAGATCTCCACGCTGCAGCCCCCCCACGGGTGGAGGAGCCCCTGGTGGAGCAGGTGGATGTGGCCTGGAGGAGGCTGCGGCCCATGGAGAGCCCCCGCAGGAGAAGGCCCAGGGCCGAAGCTGCAGCCCGTGGAGAGGAGTCCACACAGAAGCAGGGGGTCTGGGGGGAGCTGCCGCCACCCAAGGGGGACCCGTGCTGGAGCAGTTTGCTCCTGGGGGATGGACCCCATGGGACAGAGCCGTGTGGGAGCAGTGCTTGAGGAGCTGCTGCCTGTGGGCAGCCCCCGCAGGCTCAGTTTGGAAAGAACGGCATCCCTGGGAGGGACCCCAAGGGGAGCAGGGGGAGGGAGGGACCGTGAGGGAGCAGAGATGAAGCATTAGGGACTGACCCTAGCTCCCATTCCCTGTTCCCCTGTGCCACTTAAGAGGAGTACATAGAAGAGGGTGGATGGTGGGAAGTTTTTGTTTGTTTGCTTTTGGTTTGGTTTGTTTCTCATTGTACTAGCTTGTTAGTAATAGGTAATAAATTACATTAATCTTCCTACACTGAGTCTGTTTTGCCCATGGTGATAATTGTTGGGTGATCTCCCTGTCCTTATCTCAATCCTTGAGCCCTTTTCATCATATTTTCTCCCCCTTTCCCTTTGAGGAGGGGGAGTGAGAGAGCAGATGTGGTAGAGTGCAGCTGCTCAGCTGGGTAAAACCACACAGGAGAGGCTGTGTGCCCACCTGTCCATGTGCCTGGAAGACCACAAGCTCCATGTACTGCAGTGTGTCTACTGCCATCACTTGCTACCCTGCCAGTGGACAGGGACAGGAGTGGAGATGCTGACATGGAAGCAATCACTTGTTGCTGTGGCTTTATCAGTTTATCATAGGGAGTTGCCATTTTGAGAGGCTCCTGCTGCCTGTTTCCTGTAGCTGTGTGAGTTGCCAAGAGCCACGTCACCTCTCCCCCAAAAATGGTCCTCATTGCCTCAGCACCGTGAAGAAGATATGATAGAGTGGTGAAGCAGTGCTATGGGCCTCACTCTTCTGATAGTGCTCAGGGAACCTGGATGCAAGCAAACCTGGAGGTGTCTCCCTTCATGTCCCAGCCATTGTTCTCCTGCACATCTGGTAGCTTTCAGGAGTTTTGGGTTGCAGGTTGCCAAAGCACAGCTCCTTCACTGGAGCCAAATATCTGGTGTGGCTCATTACAGCACCTGCCAGTGTGCCAAGCCACTCTGGCATGCCTCTTGGCATCCCTGCCTCTCTATAATCAGATTTTGGTTTCTGAGATTTGCCTTGGCACTGCTGCTTGCTGCAGGCACACTCTCAGCGGCAGCTCTCCAGGCAGCCTGGGGATGAGCTGCCACCAGCGACCTCTCCTGTCTTCCACTTCTCACCCCAGCCATGAGGAACAACTTTGGGTCCCCTAGCAGCCCTCACATGTGCTTCAACCCCCTCCCAGTGTGTTTTTATGTCCTCTACAGCTGTGAGGATGAATTTGGGCCATGCAACCAAAAGAGCTCTTTGCCATTCCCCTCGGTGTGGGGTAAGGATGTGGGGGATGTGGAGCCTTGCTGGGACAGTGCCAGAATCATGCACAGGGCACAGCAAGTCAATCCTGCCCATCTGGCCCCTGGAAATGGTTTCTGGAAACAGCTGTGAGCATGCTCAGGTGCTATATCTAGGCGTTTGTGCAGCAGCTCCAACAGAGAGCCCTGGAGCATACTTATACCTGTGCTGTGTGGAAAGTCAGGAGGGATTGTTCAGCAGCACAGACATACGCTCCAGCTGTAGGTATAGGAGGAAATAAGACAGACTCAGGGCACAGGTTCAAGTGCTAGCCTGTGGTTTGTTTCTATGTATTAACTGCTATCAGAATCCCTGGTCATGGTTGGTCCTGGGCCAACTCCCAGTTTCCCAGAGCAAGGTTTAGAGATGGTGTGTGCTAGTGTTTCTTCCCAATCTGCATGTAACCACCCTCACTGGGTGGCAAGAGCATGGGGAAGGAAGAGGTTTAGCCACATGGATGTGGTGCAGAGTTCCACCTAGCCTCTGGGCCAGAGAGCAGCCCTTGCCTCATTAACTAGTACAAACCTAGCCAGACAGGATCAGCCCCTTTCTTTGAACGTACTCAGTAAAGAATTACTTGGTAATCTGCTTGCATGACTGAAAGCCATTGTCCCCCTCAAACAAACAAACAAACAAACAAAAACCTCTTAAGTTAAAAAGACACTATGAATGTTGCGAAGTCAAGCCCTCAGAAATTAGCCATTGCCTGAGATGAGGATGCTTGTGCAACCTTTATTTGTAGCCTTTATGTGCTTGCAGTATGACAGTCTTCAGTCATTGTCTACATGCTATTTTTTCCAATGAGCTTCTGTTTCCTTCAGTGCACCGGATGAGCTGCACACAAGTAATGACGATTTTAGTTCTGTCTTCTGCTTAATGTGTGATTCCAGGCTTAACTTGTTGCACAATGTTCAAACCGTGCTCTGCAGATATGGCTATCAGTTTCCTCACTGCCTTTCCTGTGGTAGACACCAGTCGCCTGTGCATGGACACAAGCAAGATTGATTTTTAAGTCCTAGTGCCCTGCTGAGTGGAGAGAACATAATATAGGGAATGTTTTACAGTTAGAGAACACATGGTAGTTTGGGTGTTTCATTTCTAAGATTGAGAATTTTATTTTTCATTCTACTTAACATTAACACCAACATACAAGAACAAATGCCATTTCACTTTGATTGTTACAAATTTCAACATTTTAGCAAAACAGACCAGAAGGCCTTAGGTCTGGCATGCAGAAAATGAGGAGTGCATGACTTCTTGTGATACATTCTCAGACCTGACATCATGCAGGCACACTGTGGTGAAGGCAAGAGGAGAAGTCCGCTCCCCCAAGAAGGCAGTCAGGCTTTTCTGCTCCTCCAGTCCCCTGACTCATTGTCTTCATACTTTCCAACCTCTACAGCAAATAAAGCAGATGTAGTTCAGACCGTATGCTACTTTACCGCACAGTCTTGATCCGCATCCAGACAAAGTCTCCTCTGGTCATTCTGCAATGCACAGTTGCTATGGAAAAGGTTATGTGGCCACAGAATGAGCGTGCCAGATCTGGCTGGACCCTAACCTCAACCCAAACCTCAGTCCTCTTTGTTAGACCTGTAGATAAAGAGGTAGATATAAAGCCATCCTCTCCACCTCTTGGAAATTGAGCAACCTGGATTTTAAACCTGATTTTAGACTGTGACGCTCTGGGTCAAACTTGGCATCTCTTACATAATCAAAGACAAATACTCTTAATTCCAGTAGTCCTTGATTTCAGACTGCTTGAATTTACAATGTTATTATTCCAGGAATAATAGGGGAGAGAATGAAAATAGCTAATCCTTTATCTCGTTGGGGAGTGTTGAAGGGGAAGACCTCTATGGACTAGAACCTTCCTGATACCTCTGTGTTTGAGAGCAGAACTGGAGTATCTAGAGCTGATGCAGGGAACTCCAGCCCTGGGGCTAATGCAATGCCTGTTAGCAACACCAGGTAGCAAGCCCTGGCAGGGCCAGTGGCTAGAAAAATCAAGAAGCAACATGCACTGAGGCACTCACAGATGTTTATGAACAGCAAGGAAGTGGCTGAGGCTCTTCCAGTCAGTGGAAGGAAGTGGGGTCTAACAACCCCTGAATGTGCACCTCCAACCACTTCTCCTGCCCTGTTCCCTCCACCCTGGGATTTCCAAAGCAGCTCTTTGCTTATCTACCTCAGATAGTATCAAAGCTAATACAGCCACTCGTGAGAACACAACTGGGCAACCTGGGGCCTTTTGGAAACACCATCCTCTAAATAGGAAGAACAAACATGGTGAGGTCCAGGGAGTTGCTTTTCTCTTCAGTCCTCGGTAAACATTTTTCACTAGTTCCAAAAATAAAAATGCTTTGGACAGCTACCTAAACACTCCAGACTCAACAAATATCTTTATTATACAAAAATAAAGAAAATTTCCTGCATGTGGTTTGCTTTCAGCTACCATTATCTACTTAATAGACACTGAGCTAAGCAAGAAAAGCATAATAAAAAATCAGCTTTATGCTAGACTTCTTGCATAACACAGGACAGACATTTTATTTTCTCCAGTGACCTCAGTCTCTATGCTCTGTTAATTGATGGTTTGGTGTATGCATCCACTGAGGGGGGAAGCACATGGCTGCAAATAAGTTTTTCTGGGTTATATATTTGTAACATAAGAAAGGAAAATAGTGCCTCAGTTTGTAACCATGTAGGTAGCACAGGCTGTCTGACTAGGCTAGTTCTCCCACAAATAGGTATTAGAAGATGTGCCTGATGTCCCATTTGCAGGTCAAATCAGACCTCATCAGGTCAGCTGCTGCTCCTGAAACACTGCCTGCCCTCCTCTGATTGTGCCTAGTGGCAACAGCTCACCACTGGAATTTGTTTCTTAGTGTTACAGAGCTCTTGGACTGCGTGCCCTAGAGCGACTGTGGCCAGACAAAGGCAATCTCTTTTCACATAGAGCAGAATCCCAAGCCCTATGAACTTAGCTCCCTCTGTTTGGCGTTACTGATCCGTTAGTCTAAATATGGTACATGGCAGTTTGATGGAAATCATTTCCAGTAAGAGAGGATGTTTCCTCAGCAGTTTTCAAGCTGGCTCTGACTCAGGCATTCTCATGGGAGCCCATTTAACTGGTCATTAGGGAGACAGCAAAAAGGCATTGAGGAATTTCGTAACAAAGATGTGCATCCTGTATGAAAGACCTCCTGAGAATCCTCCTGGCCATTGGCTCTGTGCATGCTTGAGAGATTTTATTAATGCTGCTGAAAAAGTATTGCTGAAGCTAATCTATTATTTGTGCATAATTTTAAAGATGCTGTATTGTACTTGTTCCAGCAATGTGATGAACCACTGTGCTTGTAAAATGCTGTGCTCAAACAACCCATAATTAAATGTTTAAAGTCGATTAACACCCTATATTGCAACACACTAATCGATGGTGGAAGGGTTGCAGCTACCAAGTGAATAACAGGAAGAAACATCCAGAATTTGCTAAGAGAAGTCTGCTCACAAGCTCGGAGTATATATATCAAGCAAACAGTCTATTTAAGAAAGTAAAGGTTGTGAATCACCCTTACAAAAGCCATAAGAGGCAAAATAAGCATTCATAACACACTCTATGATTTATGCCTTTTTGTGCCTATGTGTTTCAGGACAAATCTTTTCCAGACTAGCAGTGGTGGAGAGTTACTAAAGCTTTAATTCTTTGAAGACACTGAATAAGCAGATTTATTTAGGTGTGATGGCTGGACTCACTGGCTTTACTAATATTACTAACATGTTTAAAAGACAGTACCATCTTAAGAGTTTCACTGGACTGACCCTAGTAGCTGGCAGAAGGGTGTGCATCACGGGTAGCAGAATTTTTAGTTTCCATTTCAAACCTCCCAGGTCGTGGCTGCTCCCAGCCCCAAAACACCCCTGGAGAGGAGGGCAGCAGGCCTAGCGACAGACCCCTGCAGAGGGGCTCCTGTGCAGCTGGGGCTTCCCAAAGCCAGCTGTCTTCACTGCTAGGAGAAATTCTGCCAAGTCCTCATGGGGGATGAGGTTTTCCCAGGCTAGTCACATGCAGATGGCGGCTAAATTATATATTCCTGGTTTTGGATCTGTGGCTTTAGTCCTCTCCTACAGTGATCTCTTGGCTTTGGGTCCAATTTTATGTTATTTTGTGTGACACCATCCAGCATCCATCACTCCACATTACAGATGTGATCATGCCTATCAGGAGCACCAGGCTTCCCTCCTTTCCCCTTTGATTTGCATTTCATCATTGAGAAGTGTGCACGCTTTCATGTAAGTCTTGAGCAATCCAGAGAGACAAGGGCCTGTTGGGTGAGTAACTTGTAAGGGGATCTTCAGATCTCCTAATTCAGACCCTAACACTCATGCAAAGAAAATGCAAAAGGACTCCCTTACTGACCCCTCTTTATGAGACTCAGACATTAGGTAGGATTTTTTTCCTGTTGATCTGAAGATACTTTGATTCTTATCATGAAAGTAAGACTGTTCGTTGAATGTTTACTTCCAAGCAAGACTGAATCACAACCTTTTCTGCTTGCCTGAATAAACAAGAGTTATCATGAGTGGAATTATGTTGCCTAAGTTTTGGATCAAATGCCTATGGGACCAGGAGCTTGGTTCCTGGGCATGTTGGCCAGGTGCTACACATAGGGCTGGCAACACTGGGGGAAAATGGCCTGGAAAAGGAGCAGAAAGGCATAGGGAGAAAACACACATGGGGCAAAGGAGGAAGGAAGTTTAGGTAGACACAAAATCAATTTTGTAAAAAAAAAACACAACCTGTAGTGTTCAGATGTTCTAGACTGACATGTGCGACATACTGCAATTGATCAATCCCTTGGGCTTACTAGTCAAGGGCCTTCAAAAGAGTAAAGCATTGATCTTTTAGATGTTATAGAAAGGTTTACATCAGGAAAATATATCAGAGTTTTCTCCGCTCATAAAATTAAATTTCCTTGGATAGCTGGGCATTCCCTATGGATCTGCATTCCAATACTTCACCTCTCTGATAGTACTCTCTGTAGTTAGTGCTATTATAGCTCTGCATGCTCTTGTTATTTGACTGAATCTGTCTGATATCTTTCTCCTTCATATTAAGCTCCTGACCTCTTTAACCTCTTGTGGCCAGGAGATCTTTACCCTAACTAGGTGCGTGAAGAAGGATTGTTTAAGCTGACCTAGTCTGCTAAGCCTCTATTTTAAGCTATTAAGCCTAGTCCAGCCTTACAGATGCCTAGCTTTTTAGGCAATCTTATCCAATGTATATATTAGCCAAGACATCCCTGTAGCTGAATTTAATATTTAAAGATTTAGCAAAACAAACTTGCTGTTACTTGTTTTGAGAAAAATTCCTGCAATGAGAGGCATGAATTACACATAATTATTGACCCTGCAGTGTAAATAGTGATGATAGGAAGCTTTTAAAATGTACATTATTAAACTGGTAGAGTGTTTATAGCTATAGAGACATCAGTGGTTTGGCAATTAAATCTGCATTTATGAACTCTCCTAAATAGATAATATTAGTCCAAAAAATTTAGTTTTAAGATAATTAAAAAAAAAAAAAGACCAACAAATGCAACAACATTTTTCAGATCCAGGACACTAAATTGTCTATGAGCTGTTATAATCTTTAATTTAAATTATATAAATATCCCCCACAGAACAGCTTCTTTTAGGGCCTGTTCCAAGGACCTTAAGTGAGTGTAAAGTCTTTCCACTGACTTCAATCAGCTTTGAAAAGACACTTAATCTCCTGCCGGCATTACCTGCTCATGATTAACTGCTCTGGCTTGTCTCTGCTACCCTTTTGGCCCTTACAGAGAAAGGAAGAGAATGAGCATTGTGATGCCAAGATCTGTAGACTTTCTCTTATTTAACCATGTTACCCTGATGGTACTCAGCTCCTTTCTTGTCCTATTTTTGCAGCTGGGAGACAGAAAATCCAGTTGGTTTTAAGTATTCACCTGCAGCTGGCTCTAGGCAGAAATGGAACCTGGTCTGTGCAGTACCTGCTGCAGGTCCCAGGGGTTGGAGGAGGCTGTGGCCCCATGCCGCAGCAGGAGCAAATCTGGGGAATGCCTGCAGAGCACAGGGTGTGCTCAACCTACACTTGATGTAGTTGATTCACAGCATAGGCTCGACCACAGTGAAATAAAGGTTTGGGGAAGATAGGCTGGGTTATGTTGGCAAGTGGAAAAAGGGTGGATGGGGCCAAGGTGAAGGGAAAGGCATTCTTACCCTTCTGGTATTGTGGAACGCCAAACCTTTGTCTAAAACCTGATGACTCATCAAGAGTATGAAATGAAACACAATGATGATGTCCCCAGTGGATATTTCATCTGCAGCTATACAGAGTAACCTGATTTCCCAAATCATCCTTGCAGAGGGGGCTCATTGCGCAGTCCACTATACTGACTGGTCACCAACGGCAGAGTTACAAGACCAGTTTGAATAGTAGAGATGGGTTTAGGTTCATACAGAAAGAGACAGTTTGGAATTAAGAATAATTAAAAAAATAATGAAGTTACCACTTAAAAGTTCCCTTCCTTATCCTTCAGCTCTCATGTTTCTACTGCCACAGTTATTTAGACATGTAAGACAGATCATGAGGAGATGAAGACACATGCAGAGAAATCAAGGGATACTGATCACCTGAATTGTGGAAGTAACTGTTTTGAACTAAAATTAGAGCTGCTTTTCTCTTTGGGTTCAGGATTCGAGTAACCTTATCTGAAATCATAACGCTTATGTAAACTCTCCCCATTCCCCTTCCCCCTCACCTTCTACCTTTGGATTTCCATGTGATGGTGCAGCCTGATGAAGATTCTCAGGTTTGATTTTCAGCCAGGTAAGTTCATCTGGAAATCTGAAGGTTGCTGCTTACCCCAGCTGCCAGGCCTTTGTGGGACTTGCCCAGCCATCTGCAATTCATTGGCTGCTCTTCTGCTGACATACACAAAGACAGCATGGGCAGAAAGTCCAACTACGTGTTTACCTTCAAACAGATGGTTGGACCTGACTTCTGATGAGCTCCTGTCGGCTCTGGTAGGGCCTGGCCAGCTCTGGGTGCTGGCCCTCAGCTCAGCTGTCTCCAGCATGGGACTAGGGTGCTTAGCACCCAGAATGGAGGAGGAGAAAGAAGACTTGAAATAGTTGTGATCTTTGGCTCCCAGCCAATGAAGCTTGGCTATCTCTAGAGGAGGGGAAGTTTGAATAAATTATCCAAGTTACTGAAGAGATTATTACTCCCTCTGGGCCTTCTCTGGGGAAGGTGATGATGGGAGAGCACGGGAAAGGAAGCAGTTGAAGTCTGTTAGAGAGGAGGCTTGTGCTCAGCATTGAGCCATCCTAAAAAAAACATCCCATGCAAAGTGTGTGAAGTGAAAGCACCCAGCAGAGTGTTTATTTTTTATTTATTTTTATTTTTATTTTTGGCTCCACATCTGTGGTCCTTAAATATGGCAGAACCTAGTGGCAGGGTATAGAAGAAAGGTTTCTGGGACTTTCTGATGGCTTTTTGCCCTGTTACCAATGAGGGGCTTTCTGGCGACAGGTTCAGATTGGAAAGGTCTGCATCCCTGTATACTGTGGTCTGCACAAGAGCCGGAAAACCAGCACTCTGACTTGTGAACTGCCCCCTCATTTCAGAGGGGACCCAACTTAGATATTCGGTGGGGCCAGCACCCTGACTGCCATCTCTTCTGCGGCTTGTGCGGGATGAAGCAAGCGAGGTGAGTGGTCCCTCTGAATTTCCCCTCGGCTCCAGGAGGG
Organism: Anas platyrhynchos; assembly: GCF_047663525.1. NCBI lineage: Eukaryota > Metazoa > Chordata > Aves > Anseriformes > Anatidae > Anas > Anas platyrhynchos. Next base: position 111,853,974 of record NC_092587.1, on the reverse strand, counting down.
GGAGGCAAGTGAGAGGGGATGCCTTCTCCCCATTGTCCCTGGCAGAGGACACCAGCCCAGGGGAAGTGAGGGAGCTGGGGAAGAGGCTGTGTCTGTGGTGCATGTTCACAGACCCCCGTGTACAGTTTCTCGTCCGCGTGAGTCACCGGAGTGGAGCTCTCTGTGTGGGCATAGCTTCAGCAGTGTATCATTGCTCCCCCCTCCCCGCGCCCCGCTTTGTCCCTGGGTGGGTTCTGCACGGAGAGCCCAGACAGAGGAATTTCTTTCTTTACACAGCGGGTGTTAATCAACATTTTGGGAAATGCAATTACAGGTTCGCAAGCTGTGGAAACCTCTGGGTTTCCCACACTTGGTCAGCATGGTCATCAGCCGTGGCTCAGCTCTTTCATTAGCTGCCAGGGACACTTAACCTCTCATGGTGTCTGCATGAGGCTGGGAATGTTTTCTGAATGACTAAGGTGCCAGCCCTGCAGGCATACGTGTATGCTTAGCAGCAGCCAGTGCTAGGATTTTCCTAAGAGAATTAGGAACTCAGTTTTTCTGGGAGCCAAACTCTGTTATTATTATTTTTTTAAATCCCTGCCTTTTTGTTACTAGTTTTCCAGCTGAGCATGTTAGACTCCTGGCACCGCTGCCGTACTCTGGTGCATTACTCAGCTTTTGTGCTGCCAGACTGAAATGTCAATGCAAGTAACTATCAGCCTCCCAGGAGGCGAAATGGAGAGCACCATTCCCTCCTCCCTAGGTAAGCGGTTTCAGGATACAGCTTGGTCAGTTACGAGAAAGGTTATAGGATATGTTGCCTGAGGTAGTGAGGGGTTGAACTTGCCAACGCACAATGCTCTTCCCAGTCCTGAGTTCCCGAGAACACCCTGATCGCTGTGGAAAAATAAAGTTTTCCCATTATGTGCACTTTCCTGAATCATTCTGATAAATAATATTCCCACTGCCATTTTTCTGCATTCCTACATGGCGATGTCCTGACTGCTATATTCCGTGAAAAGCTTTGTTATCAGAAGCCATATTTCATCTACCAGCTCTCAGAGGTCACCACTTATTGGACATTTATATCCTGACCTTAAGTCCTTGCCTGTACAGAAAGGTCATACTGCTCTAGCCTTATTGGTATAATTAGAGTAAAACAATCTCCACCTTTCCCCCACTCCTCCTTGGTATGGATGCAATCACCCAACTGTAAAGATGTTTACACAAATCTAGGTTATTCTTACCGAGAAAGCAGAATGTGTTTTACCACAACAAGGCTTTTTTATTTCAGTGTAACTACATCCCCACCAAGCCTGATGCTGATCTAATTAGGGCTAATTTTATACAGAAGTGGATGCCAGAATCAGCACACTGATGTACGGGGGCACATGCATACACAAGGCTACTGTATATGTCTTAAACACGTCCTGATGTGGCACTCCCATCTGTGGCGGCACAGACCTAGCAGTGTGCAAGAAGGAAGTCGTATCACTGACTAAAATAATTGTATGGGAACAGAAACTGTGTTTAGACAAGGCTTATAGAGAAGCACAACTTATTTTCTGTAATTTCCTATCTTTCTACGGCTGGACTGCATTGCAGTAAGGCAATCCTGACAGCAGCTACAAGTATAAGGTCTGCAACATGACATGTAAATTTGGTCTAAGAGATGAAATACCAAAATTATTCACTGTTTAAATAGACAGTTTGAGAGAACAAGCTCCCATGAATTAATGCTTCATGGTCTGAAGTGCTTTTAGTGTTTCAATTCATTTTGAAGGATTTGGGAGAAAATGGCCCCTGTGTCTGGAAAGAAACCTCACACTGACCTCACCCAAGAAATCTGGATGTCTTCTTCCTGTTTTAAAGGAGCAAATAAGGATGAATCTAAATGAAGTGGCCAGCAAAACTTCAAGCCAAGTCAGTTACAACATATCTGCAACCACAAGCCAATTAGGCCTGCCCTGGGGATTTAATACAGTGTGCTAGACAAAGCCAGTATCTGAAAGTCTGCAGTGATTTCTAGTCCATGCAAAAAAACAATTAACTGAAAACAAGGTAAATAATAAACATGTTATGTAATATATTTTTGAACATGTAATATTCATGCCATTTCTCCAGGGTACCTCAATTCCAGGATGAGACGAGACTGTATTCAAACTCTGCTGACAGTAAAGCACTTTTTAGAGGAACGGGAATGCTTGGCAGAGCTTCCAAAGTCAGAAACTCCTTGGCCATGCGCAGCCATACCCTGCCCCACTGACTCAGATGCTGATCCTGAGGTATGAACCAGCTGCACCTACAAGTTAGAGCAGCTGTAGGCCTGCTGTGCCAGCTTATTTATCAGCTGGGAAAGTCCCGTATGGCACATTGCATACAGGCAGGCAAGGCCTAGCATCCTCAGGGTGTGTTTTGCTTTGTATTTGCTTTCTCAGTCCCAGTGCGCTCCTACACAAGGAAGATGGGTTGAGTAAATTTGGCTTTAGCCAAGTGTCACAGTTGGCTGCCAATGAGTGGTTGAAGGAACTTCAGTTCTACTTTGCTGATACAAAAGGATTTCAGAGGAGACCAACCATCTGTCCAATAACAGTAACTTGTAACTTGTAGTAAGTTTTCTTTGTGCCTTGCAGTGGAGTGGGTCAATGCAATTTTAAGACAAGCTAAACTAAAATCATCACTCATTTTCCTTCTACAACCTACAGTCACGGATAAGAATTTATTTTCTCTTCCAAACTTATTGTCAACATCCAACTATCAATACAACCCATGGACTATTGGCTTCAGTGGAAGCCAGAATTCACCAACATATTTGGAAGTGTCATATTTTACATGCAGTGCACCAGTCTTGAGATAAAACAAACCGCTGACAGGTGAAATACCAAAGTTTCAGGCATATCCTCCACATGTTAGTCAAACTTCACTACTGTGAAAACACCCTGCAGAAAGAAATTCTCAGATAGCCTGTACTCTGACAGAGCCTGCACAGGACCAAAAATGGGACACAAAGGTGTGATGCTGAGCATTCGGGGAAGGCGAGCAGGCCGGAGAAGGCTGGGGTCAGAGGGACTATGGGGTGAGAGAGCAGGCTGTGCCACACACATTCAATTGTGTTACATGCATAAGGGTACAACCTGCTCTGTTTCTGGATTGCAGGATTTTATGTTTTGAAGCTAACCTCTGGTTGTACAAGTGATTTCTTACACGGTGCACTGAGCAACACCTAATCATTTTCCCTCACACAGGGAAGTTAATGATTGTTTAATGTGTCTAGCGCAATGATGTCCCACGTTTGGCTTGCAGGTCTCTGAGGCTATCCAGGAAGTTTAGCAGTACACTATTCAACAGCTGAGCTTTCCATTAAATTAATTTTGGCATCCTATTTGTATTCCCGTTTCTTTTCATTTCCAGAATTCTTTGGAAAATAAACAGCATCTGATTTTGAAGATTAAAGCAAAACCCTACATTCATTATTTCACATCAAACGTTTTCTCATGGATGAATGAAAAGGGGAAACCTCCTTGGGCCTCTGATAATAAGAAGAGACGTTCCAGGGTTGATATCGTTTGTAGAAGGATATTGCCCTATGGAATTACATATTTCTGCACCAAAAAAACAAACAAACAAACAAAAAAAAACAAAAAAAAACCAACCCACCACTAAGAACAGCAGCTCATTTCTTCCTGGGTGGCAGAAGGGACTCGGCAGCTCTCTATTGTACACTGGCAGGGGTAAAAAGGGAAAGAAACTGATGGTGAAGTAACAATGGTGGGGGCCATGTGGTTTCTCATGCAGAACTCCTCGGCCAGAGCGGAGTTGGTGGTGGCATCATTCTCTCCTTGGTGATCCTTGTCAGTCCCAGGTATACTGGGGATATTTAGAGAACTTCTGCTCACTTCAACTGCAATTTGGACACCACATTCTCTTCTGTTACTTGTATTTTATCCTAAAAAATGAAATCAGGTAACTAATCTCTGAGGAACCAGAGGATCTAAAGTACGCCAAATCCCTGGTACTCATGTCAAGGAATGAAAAAGTCTTGATCAAGTTTCTGTTTTCTACATGGGGATTTCTCTGAAGCTCACTGCCTTGGAGATAGGTTGTCGTTCCAGCTGGATGTGTCTCCAGCCAGGGGCAGCTGTGGGCCCAGGAGGGGTAGGACTGCTTTGGCATGCTTTGACTTTTCTGCGAGCAAGTCCATTAGTCAGACATGTATTATTGGCGGCATTTGTTATTCTCATTTTGAAATTTCACATTGAGTTTCAAAGATAACATAATGCAGAAAAATGCTTTTAATGATCAATCTACAAGGGAGGAGGAACTGCTCTCCAGAAGATCAGAGTGGATAATGCAAATGCTCTCAGTGCCTGGGGATGTAGACAAATTAGGGAGAGGCCAGAGGAGAGCTCCAAGAACAGTAAGAAATTAAAAAAAAACATCGTCTGTTAGGAAAGATTAAAGGAAGTAGGGGGCTTACTCAAGGGCAAAGGTTTGTGAAAGATACATAAAGTCTTTGAATATTTAAAGGCTGTTATATAGGATGATAATCAATTTTCTTCAAGTCCACCTAGGAAAGTATAAATCTACTCATATCTACTCAATCTGTGGCAAAGATAATATACCTTGCTTACCAGCAAAATCTTTTGTTGTTTGTTTTTCTTTTTAAAAAAGCGGGTTACTGAAATTTTAAAGCAGGTTGTCTAGGAGAATCAGGGAACTTACTTCCCAAAATGTTTTAAAGACTCAGCTAGACAATCTTCTGCCAGAGATCCTTGGTTACACTTAATCTTGCTTCAATACAGGGGTTTGGACTAGATGAACTTAAGCTGCATAAATATTAACAAAAAGCAAGTGATTGTCTCTCTGTTGTGTTTTAATAACCCATTCTGTGCAGCATGACCCAGGAACCACAAGAACCAAATATAATTGAAAATAGACCCTTGTCTATGGAAAATTGTTCCAAAAAGACTGGACTGACAAAAGTTTTAGAGGGAATTAGCAGTCTGCTGATACAACTGGTATTAATGCCTTTCCCTGACTCAGGCAGATGTAGTCTTTGTAGACCTTTTCTGACTGATTTTCTGAGCAAGACACAGTCTGGAGACAGGTCCAAGGACATCACAGGTGCTCTGTACTCGGGTTTTGCCCTGTACTGGGGAAACCAGATGATTTTTTTCCCCCTCACTGATAGCCAGGTGCATTTCCTTCTCCCCAGATTTGCTGTCCTTTGTCAAGATGTTTGCTTTAGGTCTTCATGCATCATCAGAGCAGCACTCACATCCTCCTTATTGATTCAGGTTTTCTGGAGAGTCTAGAGAAAGGACAAGGTACATAAGTAGTGAACAAAAGCAAGACAGAAAGACCAGTGGGATGGAGAAATAACAAATCCCTGATATAAAATCTGCCCCTGGAGAACACGTGATGGTAAGTTGTTGTCTGGATGCCCTAGGAGGACAGCAAAAGGAGGGGAGGTGAAGAGTGATGTGGTCTTTCCTTTGGCCTGGCAGCTTCTCAGTGGATGCTGCCCCTTCCCTCCTCCTGCGCGGTTCCCCACACCTTGGTGCAGAGGGAAGTGACTTGGTCTGGGCGTGCAAGAACCTGTGTTGTCATGTATGTCCCCAGCACTGGTTGTGCTTGGCCCAGTGTGGAGGCTGAGGAAGCCCTCCCCCACCACAAACCACACTAACAGGGGACTGTGGGAGCTGCCAGAGGACTTGGTATGAGGGAAGCTCGCTCCACTTTGTTGGCAACAAAACGTCTTTTCTCTGAATAAAAATGTCCTTGAGAAAGAGAGTCTAATTTATAGTTAATAGCTGGAAGGTTTTGTGAGAACTTAGCAAGGGCAGAAAGCTCTGGAGTCTTATGGTCTGGGATATAATAAAGGAGGATGGTTTCCATGAATACTCTGGGGTATTATTTTGTGCTGCGCATGTTTTTTTTCTAAGCCTGGTCTCTTCCTACAATACACAGCATGTGCTGTACAGAAGCAAGACAAGACAAAGCTAACCACGTAGGTCATGACTCTGAGCATGTGGGAAGCCGCTCTCCAAGCATAAAAGTTAAGGTAAATATCTGGTGTTGATAAACACATTGTGCATACTTAAGGCCACCACTGTTCCTTGGGTGCCCTTTGTTAGTGTAAATAAGCTTCATCTTGGTTTGTGGCAAACCTCAAATATTTGACTTCAGTCTCAGCATGGTTGAGCAGGCAGTATACTGAGTTATTCATCTGTTCCTGTGCATGTTTTTTAACACTGTAACTTATCACATTAAATTGTTCTTGACAATGAAACCCCAAGCTTTTCCAAAGAAAACAATAATAAAGGGTTAGAGGATCCTCCTCTTGTTCAGCCTGAAGTTGCTTTGCTAAACATCCAGGTGCCGACCATTCACCCACTCCAAGGAAAATGTTAATGCTTTCTCTCCATTGCATCGGTTTTATTAGTTTCAGTGACATTTGGAGGTCTGCAACCCACCAACACCACGGATGTGTCTTTGTCTAACACAGCAAGAAGTGGCTGTATGTGGGTGAAGGTGCCTGAGGCATCCCACTGCCTGGGGCCACATCTCTGCAAAATCCAGTACAGCATCCTAAACTGTGTGATTTGATCACCATCCTCTGACTGTTGGAAGTATGGGGAAGAACCAGAATATGTAGGGAACTGCACCTTTGGAAAGGCTTGTCCAGAGCCAGATGGATCCCAGATTCCTTGGCTCTGAATGCCCTATATTGTGCAAAGTGGGTGGGTATGTTGAGGGAAAAGCACTCAGCACAGGACAGGGGTTCTTTGTCTCTTTCACTCCTAGCAATAAACACGAAGAAAGGAGAAGTTATAGCACAGCTTCAGCCTGATCACTCCAGCCTCAGAGCACCTTTTCAGCAAACTCTGCTCCAGTGTGCCTACTTCACAGTGGTGTGAGTGCCTAGGACAGTGACACAGAGTCCACAGTGTTTGTATGGTAGAGCAGTCTAGAAAAATACTTTGTGTGGCAGCCATATCTGTGCAGCAGGGTACATGAACAGACAGCTGAAGTTCCAATGAGACCTTGGGGCCTATCTGGCATTGTATCTACGTAAGCTCCAAATTCAGATCATCCAGATACTTCAAATCAGATGTATCTGATTTGGGGAGCAAATGTGTTCTGTCAGCATGTTCTTGAGTTATCTGAAGGTCTTGTGCACAGCTGAAGGATGTGCAAGCAGCCACACTGGTTGGGACTGCTCCAAGCTAAAGCCTGCTGGAGCCTTCACAACTAGGATGGCTGCATGCACATCCTTCTAAACAAAGCACGTGGTTCCTTGTTGTACTTCTCCCCATCAATGTTCACACACACACAAAAAAAAAACATCAGACCTATAGTAATGAATTCCCACTCAACAGGCCAGTGAGTAGTATGTTGTGTGGATGCTTGGGGTCCTGGTTGTGCTTCTGCCTGTTTTGGAGCCAAGTTTTGTCTCTTGGGTGATGTCCCAGCTTCAGCTGTAGGGCACTCTGGTTTGAAAACTTCTTCTTTAGAACTCTGCTTTTTGGCAGAAAATACTTATATATGTACATGTTTTAGAAAAAGTGAGAGTGACTATGCACCCTTGTGATTAGGATTTCCAGCAGAATGCCTTAAATTAAACCTTCGTTCCAGTGAATGTGGTGACTCAGAGGACACTGTTTTAAAGGAGACATCAGCTGTCTCAGTAACACAAAACTACACCCTTTTACTGGCCAGGGACTTGCCAATTTTGCTGATTCCCTACCATGTATTTAAGTTAATGCTTTTGGCAACATGCTCATGATGAAGCTGATCTCTTATTTCTCCGTGCAAAAATTTCACTTGCTCTTTGTTCGAGGCCACGCAGACATACCTTCCTGCCAGTGCGGTCTATGCTTCATTTCTAACTCCCTATTTTCCTCTTTCCCGGCCGCTTTCGGCAGTCTTTCCCTGCTAGCAGTCACCCCGGTGGAATTCATAAATCCCGTTGATTTGAACTGGCCGGGGGTGGTGGGGGCAGTGGTGGGATGTGGGTGGCGGGGGCTGTTCCTGTCAGTGCTTGGCCAGGGCGGGTTGTTTCCAAGCTCCAGTTTCTCCCCACCCACGCGGACTGGACACGCAGCCCTGGCTGTATTTACCAGAAGGAGCCTGGCCAGGAAAACGCAGAAGCCTTGGCTCTGGTTGTGGGTTTTGGCAAAGCCTTCTCTCAGGAGCATGTTGGTAATGGCAGCGTGGTGTGGCAGGGAGGCTGGCTGCTAACCCAAGCGAGCAGCTGGCACCAAGAGAGCATCTGCATTATTTAAGGAGAGAAAAAAGACAAACAAGCTCCTCATTCAGCTAGCTGAGGCTAAAATGCCAGCTCTGTCTCCTTCCCAGCCCTTTGGGCCCTATGTTGGGAATTAGGTCCTCACCCATGCCCCAGCCACCTCCAGCTCCCTGTTTCCCAATGTGGGTCTTGCAGCTGGGAGGGCCGAGCAGCTGCGGTTCCTTTGGAAATGCTCTCCTCCCTTCCAGGCAGGTAGATGTGGTCCTTGCACTTTCTGATGAATCAATTGCATCAATGACAAAAGCCAAATAGTTACCATGGATGACAAATTTGGGCCATTCTGAACAGTTTGTAAAGGAAACCATGAAGGTCGAAAACTGTATACGTATACATATAACAGTATATGACCCATACACTGGTTATTCATAACGGTGACCCAATGCTGTACTTTACTGAATGGAGCAGACAAGCCCTGTCTTGCTGTCACCATTAAACCTGATGGACCTGTGCTTACCTACATAATCTTGGAGCCAGTGCACAGAGCAGCCCTTAATTTTAAGAAACAAATTTTAGAGCAGTTCAGGAGGCAAAGACACTCCTGAAATACCTGGATATGCTGCAGCTGTGCTGGCCCTACCCATCCAAAGGAGTGAAGTTTACTCCTCTGAGATGTGCTTAACTAACTAAATAGGAACATGGGTCCTCAGTACAGGTATGACTTAACTAAAGAAGTCAAAACCCTAAGACAGGCAACACAGAAAGGAATCTGTAGGTGGGCCTGGAATAGGTATTTTGCCAGGTTGGCATTATTCATAGAGTTCCAGGCACACCCACATTTATATCCATGTGGAGGTCAGAAACCTAGACCTGTGGGGAAAAAATGTGATTAAAAAATGGGAGAAGGCAATCAGACTCTCCCTAAAGTTCAGAAAACTGTAGTTAATTTTAAGAAAAAATAAAAATTCTAGTAATAAAATATGAGCCACTTGACAGTTACTAACACAGTCACACAAACACAGAAAAGAAACAAGTATTCACTGCACTGCCACCAAGTGTATGTCCTTCCAGCTTTCACCAATGTCTGAAATTTCTTGTCTTCTGCAATTTCTGAGCCAGAAGTTGTATCTGCATCTTGGAGGGAAATACTGTTTTCATGAAGTTTTTCTATTATTTTTTCCAGTTCATACTTCCAGCATCTATGGTACTCTGTGGCTGTGATTTCTACATATGCAGTGGGGGAAAGGTTTAAGTTGTTTCTGTTTTTTAGATTAACTTAATGTTTAGAGGTGAACATGATGATAAATTGAAAACATCAGAAGTAAGTCATTCAAATTAATAATCAACTCCAAAAGGTGCCAATTTCTCTTCCTGCCCTTTTCTAATACTGGATGTTAGTATATGGAGAACTCGGAAAATTGAAGTAGATTTAACAAACCAGCCTTGTATTCTTTCCTATTTTTTTCTATAAACTATTGTTGATTTAGTCGTCATTAACTTTTGAACTTTTAAATAGATGCTCTTTGAAATTCAGTTTGCAGAGTGTTATTGTAATGCTGTAATTAACTTGGACTTAAGCTGGGAATGGAACAAATAAGCAAGAATTCAGGTTTTAGCACTGAAAAATTTATATCATGAAGACCTGTTTTCCTTACCACATCTTTCTGTATCTTGTTTATCCTATCAAGATGGAAGTATTATGATAGGCCTATTCTTTATTCGATTGTCTCACCCCAGATAAAGGCCATGTAATATTATTTATTTTGCAAATAGTGTTATTGTCTAATTATCTGTGTAGGCACATATCATTATGTTTAGTGCAGTGAATGGAGCAAATCATAAGGCCCACAGAATACCAGGCCATATGTACGGACTGTATGATGGTAAAAGAAAATTTATGAAGCGGAAAGAAGCTGCACATTAACTGTGTCATTTTGTTAGGCTGTTTCCAGTAAACACTTTGACAGTGCACAAGTAGACTACTCAGGTTAAACATTTCAGGGTTTTGCTTCGAGCAGTGGCCAGTAGCCTGTGCTGAAGGAAAAGGTGTGAGAAGTACATGTAGGACGTGTGTGGTGTCATTGCCCATGAGTACCCTCTTGGTGCAGCAGTCAAGTTATAGTTTTCAGAGATGGATAACATCCTGCACATTTTATTTCAATAGCCACTGATGTATCTAGATGTTATTTCTCACCAGAGTCATATTGAAGGTGCTAAGAATTGCATATTTTAATTGCTTAGGGGAACACCTGCATTTCCACTTGTTTACAAACCTCTCCAGGTCATCTGCCCTGTTTGGTCTGGAATGGCCATGGATCTAATATGCTGACCTGGCATGTGTTCTAGTTTCATCCAGCTCAAATTAGGGATATGCCAGGGAGTTTGTGTGCCTCCATAGCAACTGTCCATTGTTGTTTTGATGGCAATGGTAAGACCAGTGTGTTGTGCATCCCTTGAGGAAATAGGAAAAGAGAGCTTAAAAACATACCCACTAAGATGTGTTGGGTCTCTGTGGTTAGACCTCAGGTACCCTCCACTTCACCCACGAGGCTGAAGCACCTCTGTGCCTGTCATCCTGCACATGTAACCACTTCACAGGGTGAGCCTAGTGAGGGAAACCACAGGCTGAATGAAGACAAACTGTCATTTCAGGATTCACACGGGAATATAACCTATCCTCTGTTATACAAACTCAGTAATTATGTCTGTCAGTAGGTTGATATTTTATATAGATAACTTGCATGCTACCAGCTGACTCAAGCAACTGGAGAGCAGCTCTTCAGTGTGAAATATGTTTATAAACTAAGCTTTCTCTTAAGTGTGGATAATGTCTACTGTGGCACCAACAGGGTATTTTTCCAATAAAGATGCCACTAATTAGGAGAGTAGTTAAACTGGTGCTTTAAATCCTCCTCCTGTGCCAGTCTTAGAGTTGGCATCACACTGCACCTTCTGGTTTGGCTACATGGAAGTACTTTCAGCAATGGCTGGTGCAAACAAACATTTCAGTCTTGAGTTCAACCTTCAGGGAGCAAAGGTTTCCTAGGTGAGGGTAATCCTGCTGAGAATTCCTCAATTCAGGCACGTGGTTCAGTTCTTCCAGACTCCAAGGCTTAGGTGGGATTTAACCTGTACACATCTCTCACACAGTGTTTGGAAGGACAGAGAAGGTGCAGAGGAGAACGACCAGGACCTACACGTTCCCTGCTCCAATAAGAGAACAACAACTGGGGTAAGACTGGATCCAGACTGCTCAATGTCTTCATCACAGAATAAGCATGTTTTTATTCCTTCCCAGGTGGAAGAGAGGCTGAGAGAAACAATGTGGGGATGCCTCTACAGTGAACCCTGTTGCTTTCCACCCCAACCCTGTCACTTTCACAGTGGGGATGCACAGTAGTGAGGGAATTTCCCGAGGGTTAGCAATCTGCAGGAAGGAGATGACAGAACACTAAATGTGTCAGTCTATGACCAAGATATTCCTTTCACAGAAGTGGGAATTTCTTTTATTAAGTGAATATGAAACAAAGTGTCTGTGTTGCTTCTCTCCAACTAAAAAAAAAACACAAACAAAACAGGGCAAAGTCTGGGCATAAGACATGGCTGAGCACTGGTTAGCCAGGTTGCTGCTCCTGGGGAAGCATTGTGCTTCAGACAGCAGCCAGCCAGATGTCCCAGGGCCTTTGGGAGTGGTGATGCAGGCAGCAGAGTTTCTCTGCTGCCCACAGAAGTATGCTTACCTCAGCAATGGCATGATTTGCCCCAGTCTGGTCTTAGCAATGCTTCCAGATGTCCTAGGTGGAGTGCATTTCATCTGACCTCAGGTGTTGGGCAACCTACATCTGAGTTAGTTGTCTGAACAGTCTTTATACTGTGTGGTGAGAAAGAAGCCCTTATAGCAAACAGTCCATATCATCCAAAGATTTCAATATATTCCAAAAGAATAAAGAGATTACAAGTATTCTATTACAAGCATGAGAAGAGTTGTGTCCTGAAGAGACTGTTTCTGTCAGCGCTCTAACAGGATTCTGTTCAACCAGCACTGTTACAGACACCAGCACTGGAGACACTTCCATTGAACCACCCTCTGAGTTAATGACCCGTAGTGAACTTATCTAAGCAAAAAATTTGGTTCATGAAGAGAAGAGCAAGGGCTTCTGTGAGTAATGGCTTGTCCAATGAGTATTACTCCATGGAAAGCCTTTTCAAATTTCATTGATACTGGCATTTTTTATATTTTATGTAACATAACTATAAATGTTCTTGGATGTGCATGTTAATTCCCACTTGTATTTAACTAAAGTGTTTGTGTCAGAAGGCACTGGAATTAATCAGGTCTTAACTTTGTCAACAGGATGTCATAATTTAGTTGACACTGCACCACCATGATGGCTGTCAAGTCTTGCTGCCATATTGGATGTTTTACAACTCCTTCCAAAATTTTATTTCCTTTAAAAAGTAAAGGAATGAAGCTAAAGAAATTCCAGCCCTTAGGACTGCAATGCTATTTCAAATTACAAGATGAAATGTACTAAATTCAGTAACCTCTAAAACTGCATATCTTCAACAACATCAAGTTACTGCACCAGGTGCAGTATGAACTACTCTTGTTTTTCATGCTAACAGATGGATTGTGTCATCTAAGAACTGCCCTGTGTTAACGACACATCAAATTACATCACCTCTGGTAAACACTGCACTACTTGGCTTCCCAACCCTTTCCAGAAAACCAGAGGAAGCTCGGCAGCTATTCCATATCCTTACGGAAAACACAGTCTCTTTTCCTGGCTTTTGCAGAAAGAAAGTGGGTTTTGAGCAGCCCAGATGCTAGAGGCATTTACTTGCAAAGCCAGGCTGGGGAACAGTGATGCCATTCTTTTTATTATGTTGAAGCTTCTCTTCTCCCAGCCCACCACTTCTCAGCCCCCCCTTGTATCATTACAGACTCCCCTTTACTGACAGCAAAGAGACATCCTTCCTGAGGGTCACCTTTCTCGTCGGATAAAAAAGTGTCTCAGTCCTTACACAGTCCTTACATAGGGGTGAGAACTGCAGGTAGGAGAAGTCTGTGAGTCAGAGGGAGTCAGATTTTGTTTTATGTCCTAACACTGCTGTAGATGAATTCCTTTCCTGACTATTCATCTGCTGCAGCAGTTTGTCTGGACACAGAACATAAGAAAATTAGCAGTCTACTTCTATTGCAGTATTAAAGATCAATAATGAATGGAAGAAGAAAGAAATTCAAGAACAGTTTTTCTAAAGGCCAATGTGAGCCATTCTGAGTAGATTATATTGACACTGACTCTGTCCCTCCCCGCAAAGCTGTCTTGCAAACATGCCTCTGCCTCATCTGCCATGGGTTATAACAAACCACATCAGCATCCTCCCTGTCTCACAGATGCCCCATGATAGCAGTATGATTAATCTACTTAATTCAGGGTCAGAATCCCAGTTCTCACTGGTTTTGTTTGGCAAGCTAACACAGATGGTTTTCTACATATGACAAACTTTTCATTTTCTTTGAGTGTATTGATGTCCAAAATTCAAGCTGTTCTAGGCCTAGGGGTAGACACCTAGAATTAGCTTTCACTGAAACAAACAAAGAAAAAAAAAAAAGAAAGGATAAATCTATTGCATCAAAATATCCTAACTGAAATGGGACAATTAACCTGTTTTTTTACTCGTTCAGAAGTAGCTGGAATATGTCCAGGTGGGCTGGATACCTGGGCTTGACCCAAGCTGCCTCTCCTGAAGCAGGGCACCCAGAACTTCCCAGTGACAGAATCACTTCATGTGAGAGCAGACAGTAGGCGTACCTGTCTGCAGGAGACCTGCAGAGTAGATAGTCACATAGTGCATTTTGCCAGCTGCACCATCAACACATCTTTCTGGTGACATGGTAAAATGAATAAAAGTAATTCCTGTTATACCCGATGGGAGGCATCTCCAGCAGGGTTCTGTGGGGTCCTGGCAATTGTGATGGTATAATTTTTAATAGACTTCTGTGGTATTTGGAGGGGAAAAAAGAAAAAGAAAAAAAAAACAAAAGTTGAAAAAGTACTAGCTTTGTACTAGATCTGATTTTTGGAGAGTGAGGTACTCTCTGAAACATGCCTGTTGGATCTGGTGGCAGTTTTCTCAGGAGAATGGAAGAAAACTTTCTACAATGTGGCATGTAACTCCCAGCCCAACTGTGATGATCAACCTTTTATGTCCCACTGTACCCTATACAAACTAATTACACTGAATGCTTATGTGCTGCTTTATCCCTTCATCTCACAGTTGTTGTTGCAAGTTACAAAATGAGGCCCTGAGGGCATGATGCTCTAGTACATGAAGATAAAATGTTAATCTGCCCAGTATTTCAAAAGCTGCTTTCATTTTCACAGCATGTATGGTTTCTGTGGGGCCTGGTGTCTTTGGTTTTTGTTCTGGTATTACATAAGAACATAATCTATTTGCATGTTGTTTTGCTTGTTTGCTGACTGCATGCAAGTGGCAGCAATGGGAAACGCACAGGGGCAGTAATCACAGATACATCACATCCTGGAGCGAAGTGAAGACTGAACCAGCAGTCTAGATCGAACTGATGTTCTAGTTCAGACCCTTCTCACAGGGACAGTTCTTCACATGTATTTTCATTTAACATTCCCTACTTTAAATACCTGGGATATATGGAACTCACACAGTATTTAAAGAATATCACTTATTTTGCTGCCAAGCCAATTGTATATTGGAAAAACTAAAATAAAAAGGTGCACAAGCATTACACACGTGGCAGACCAAAAATGAAAGCAAGCTCTTGCTACATAGTGGAATATCAGATTTTGCTAGAGATTACCCAAGATCAGTTTCAGGCTGGCTACATTTTTCTATTCTTGTTAAAATAGTGTGGTGCAGATTGCAACAGCAGAGTTGCAACTAGTTATGCATAGATAAAACTATAAACTTCAGCAAATGACTAACATGAAGAAATACAGGAAATGTAGTTCAGAAAATAATGTTTTAAATTTTTTTTTAGATTCAATGCATTTTTTCTCCTTCCCTGTGTTGACACAGATTGGTAATGTGCTGGTGAGACACTCTAGAAAGAAAAAGCAAATTACAAAGAAGCAAAAGAAGGCAATCAATGAAGGTGATTGGATGGAACATACCTATATCTTATTCACATTGTTGAATAAATGATAGCAGAGGAGATCTAAAATTACATTTGAGAAGAAACCTGAACTAGTCCAGACATGGGCTGATGCACTTCCCTCATCTAACTAGCACATGGGAGAGTCAGATTCTCAGCTGGGGCAGGTTGACTGAAATCAGTGGTGTCCTGCTGCTGCTTGCCTGGCTCCTTGTAACTGGGTTAAAGATGCTTGTGCTGAGGAGGACAAATATCTATCTTGTAAATCCCTCACCATCTCCTGGAGAGACTGACAAGTTTCAGGTGATGTCTATTCACAAGGTTTGCTCAGCATGTAGCAGGAGTGAGATTTGCCAGTTTTCCAGAGGGACACCAGCTCCTCAAGTTTGCCGTGCAAAGCCTGCCCTCTACTCACTGCACCCTAAAACAGAAAGAGGTTGACAGCTGACCACTGGTATTCCCTATTCCCACTCCCAAATGAAGTAGGAGGACAAAGATGACACCAGTTAATCTTGGATCTCGCAAGTTCAAAGCACAGATCTGTGGTCTTCTGCAGGAGGAAATGAGAACCAGTCTGGCATGACTCCTCTCAATTAGGGAACAATGAATGCTAGCATAAGCCATGTAGACAGTGCTACCTTGAGGTCTACCCCACAGAATTTGAAGATTAAATAATATTAAATTGTACCACCAAAAAAACAACCTTGCTGACTGGTCACATTTATTTCAGCACCTGCTTAGGAAGTGCTAGACAGCTCCTTCTTTAGATACAGACTACTCATCTTTTATAAAAGCCAGAACTACACAATGTGAACACTGTACATGACTCCCCTCAAATCCTGCAATAGTTGCCCTTTACACAGTCATTTTACCTGCTTATTTGGTGGGAGGTTTTATGTTCCTCATCTCTCCAAAGGGGAGTGGATCTTGAGGTTGCAGCCCTACCCTTATCTCATTTGTTGATCTGGCTAAAACCATGGAGCTTAACTGTGCAGAGCACCTGAAAGAGACTTCCTTCCAGGCAGCGGTGTCTGGTGATTGATGTGACTCACAACAGCCTTCCAAAACCAGTGCATTGTTCATCCACCCAAAGATATACTCGTGCAGAGGAAGCAGTTAATACAACAGACATTCATGCATCCCTCATCTTACCTAAACTTCGCAAAATCAGAAACCAGATGTATCCCCCACTTCTGGGCTGGGAGATATGAGTTGCCCTCCGCGTAATCCCCTTGCCTGTTGCTCCATTTCCCCAACAGCAGCTGACACTCCTCTCCTTCTCTTGACCTTCAGAGGCTAGAGGTTTTGGCACTAGAGTCTGCTTGTTGTCTTTACGTCTAGAAAAATGAGTCTGTTAACCTGCCTGGGGTCTCATAGATAGGGGCTGACTATTGTTTGCTTGAGGACTCAGTACTTTCCCTGGATATATCTTATCACTAAACACAATTTCTTTTCCTGCTTTTGCACTTCTTAAAAGCAACTTTGACGGATTTCATGCAGGTGATGGTACATTTCTAGAATTAAGACTGCAAATAATCAATTATATATATTTTAATTTAATTCCTGAGCTAAAAATAAAATAAAGAAATAATGAAAATAATGAAAAAAAAAAAAAAGGAGCATGACAATTTAGGGCCAAATATATCACCTAACAATCTGTGCCTGCCTTAAAAGGACAAGGCTTTTGGTTATGACACTGAACAGAGGTTCTGTAAACTGGAGCTGACATCTTTTCTCCATGCTTATAGCAGGGCATGACATTTGGTAACCCTTACCATCTATCCGTCAAGGTGTGCCTGATGTCTAAAATCTTTGAATATGTAGCTTCAAAATCTTCAAATTCTGTTCACATTTGCAACATTTTCCCTTCATGTCCTTCATGAGTTCAACTCCAACTTGTAAACAATTTTAGATCAATGACACTGCATTATTTTTCTGAAAATGCTATCAGACATATCCATAATATTAAAGCATGAAGATACATATTCTGCGTTGTTCCACAAAGAGAGCTTTTCAGAGGCACAGATGATGGCTGGGACCTAACTTACTTTCGTGCTTTTACAAATCCTCATATTGATGGGCTAATCAATAATGACAAAACTTTCTGAGAAAGAGTAGTAAATAAACCCATTAATCCCTCTTTGGTATAATTGCACAGAAGGTCAGATCACTTTATCTATGTCTGAGTGAAGGGGAAGAAAAAATCAGCTCAGATGAGGAAGGGAGCTCTGGGAGGAAGGGAAAGAGGGAGGGAGGGAGGAATGGATGAATGGCCATCTCTCACTCTACACCTGCTCAACATCCTGAGAGGCTCCCATCTTCAGGCAGATTGAGAGATGTTGGCTCCTTTGCTGATCCAGTTGGGTTCAGAAGCCTTGTTCAATTCTGAGTTTCCAGTAAATTGGCAATGCCAATCCACTCCAATCTCCACACTTTTTTTTTTTTTTTTTTTTTAATAGGGGAGTGTGGGTCGGGGGTGGGGTGAGGAAGGGACAGATATGGTGGAGAGGGAGAAGCCCTCTCACTGTGAATTTCAGAGTCAGCAGCTGGACAGAGCAAACCCTAGGGACTGGCTTGGGATGCTCTGCAGAAATAAGTGAAGAACATGTCTTGAGCCAGAGGCCTGGAAGGAAGACTGGGAGAGGTCAAGGGAAAAGGCTGTGGTTGAAAAGGGATGAAAAAAAGGAAACAAAAAACAAAGGCGACCTCAATATTTTCACCTGTTTATATGTGAAACTGACAGTTTAGGTGCCAAATAATTTCTTAGTTGGAAAAGATAGAAAATATTACTATCAGTGATAAAAGGAAACAGTTTAAAAAGAAGCAGCACTTCAAAACAATAGGTGTCTGATTGGACTGGGTGTCTAAATAGAAATATGAATTATACTAAGAATTAGCACAGCGGTGTCACTAACACAGGGCCAGAGAGTTGATTTCTAACCAGGTAACTGCTTTCTTTAGCCTAAGGACTTTGGATTGATTATAATGGATTACTAAAATGTATGGCAAGTTCATTAATGTCAAAGGGAGTGGATAACTCTCAAACAGTGCAGATATTTTATTTATGAGTGAATAAAGGAATTTTATAGCTGCTTATCACTAATCTCCAGTGCTGGACTGGAGTAAAATAAATTCAAAGTTAAAGCAAAGGCAACGATTTTTGAGAGAGGGAAGCATTTTCATAACCTCGTTTTGCTTCTTTAGATATTATTTTTGTCTTTTGGCTTGTTTCTGCTGACTTAGTATTCTCTGTTTCTATTTGTGATTTGAAGGCAAGCTGAAGTGTAACAAACACAGACAGGCTTTAATAAAGAGATGTGCAGTGTCTCTGATGTATTTGAGGGAACCTCTGCTGCTTGTGGTTTTGTATATGGTTATGGTAAATAACTATCATGCTGATTTTTGTGGTCTGGCCTTTGCTGTGAGCACTTGACCGCCGGAGACTCATTTAACCCAAGCAACCCCTATCCCAGCTTCAGCCTAACGTCAGCACAACAGCCAGCCCCCAGCCCAGGCAAAACGAAGCCCCCCAGTGTGACCCCCAGCTAGGACGTGCCTGGTCTTACAGCTCAAGTGCCTGCTTTTAGCACAGGATGGGGAGGGTGGCACCGATGGGACCCGGCCGCCAGGAGCCTCGTTATGCCGTGGGTTTGTCACCGCCAGATCCCCCTTTCCCCATGGCTGCTTCCTGCCGTCTCTCTTAATAAATGAGCCCAAGTGGGAGACAGGATGACAGGGCTGAGGCCCCGAGCACGGCTTGCTGTGCCTCACTGGGGGATTGCCACCGCGGCGGCTTGACAGCGGGCACTCAGCCTGAACTGACGCTGCTGGCGGGATGGAGTGTCCCTGGCCCAACGAGATGCTCAAACACCAGCCTCTGGACCTGGGGGGCCCCTGCAGAGTGGGGCTTCGCTCATCCTGCAGACAGTGCTGCCCTTGTACAGCCAAATTAGCATGAGACAAAACAGGCAGTAACTCCCACTCGGAATATTCCATCTCAGGTACAAAATATTTGTGCACAACTGCTGACTGCTTCCAGAAAAAAGACCCTACACGATGTTTGTCATCTGCCTGCCTGTAGAAATGCTCCATGCTGTCTATCTATCTATTTATCTATCTATACATCCAGCCATCCACCCACCCACCTGTACTTAAATATACATTTATAAATATATATATATATACATTTACACATATATATGCATACATGTATATGCACACGCATACACGTATATATGTATATATACAAATATATACACTAACACATAGATATGTGGGCCAGAACAATAAGTGCAGCGATACATTTTCCTACATGAAAGGTGAAAAACCCAGCTGGGAGTGTAATAAAACACAAATGACATGCACACAGTGGGGGAAAAATTCTCTGCAATCTCACTGAGCTTTCTAGGGGGATGTCAGTCAGGGACATGTGCAAGCAGTGAACCACAAAGGCAGAAGCACGACATTAGCAGGAAAAGGAACTCTCTGGGCAGAGTTCCTTCAGAGCGTGACATTTTATGATTCATCTGACTATAAATCTGTGTCCATCTGAAGACAAGATTTTTTTTTCTTTTCCTGTGGAAATTTCTCACATAACATTTGAAAAAAGAAAAAAAAAAAAAAAAAAGCCTTTTTGGTTTTCAGCAAACAAAGATTAAGCTTTTGACTTAAACATTTTGGGACACTGGTTTCCTGATAAATGCAGATGTTTTTCAGGAGAACAGCTGACTTCTAAAAAAAAAAATCAAAGCAGATAAGTTGTTTGCTGAAAAAAATGAAGTGATAACCACTTTCTGAATTACACTTAATGCAAAGGACTGCTGCCAGGGTTCTAGAAACAACAAGTAATGAAAAATGTCATATTCTGACACTGCTTTCCTCTTTTGTCTTTCTTCTTCTTACCTAAATGTTACCAGACTATCTATAGCATCTTTAGGGGGGGCTGTTAGATAACCCGAGATGATGCCTGGAGAACAACAGTTAGCATCATGCTGTCTGTAGAGTGATAAATCAGGGAGTGAGGTTCATGCCAAGTCTGCTTTCCTCCAGTTATCTTGCAACCTAATGTGTAGCTCAAGCTTGATTCAAGTACTTATTTTTTATTCTGTAATGTTGCTTTCCCTCTCTTCCTCTTTTCTGTTGTTTTTCTTTTTCCTTTTCCTTGGAGCAGGTGTAAATAGAGGAAAATAGGGCTCTCCAAGATGAGGGGTGGCAGGTGAGAGCAACAATCACTGGAAAGTGATGTCAGCCTATTGCTCATGGTAAAAGAGGCTGACTGTCTGCTGAGGGAATCAGGGAGCAAACACCTAGTGAGGCCTCAAAAAGGACTGAGAGAAGATTTCCTAGGGACCAGAAATGGTTGTGCAATGGTTGCTGGAATTCAGAAAGTCATTGAGTTGATGGCAGGACTCTTAAGCCAAAAGCCTATCTGCAGAGACCCAGTGGGCAGGTGGGAAGATGGGTATAAACACTTTTAATTTCTTGCTTGGTCACTTTTTCTCTATTTACCACTGTGTGTATTCTGGATCATAAACTCCCTTTTTAGTAGTTTTGTAAATTCATCCTTCTCTGAGGAGCTCTGTGTATGGAGAAGACAGCCATCCCAGAGCTCTGGATGACTCAGGTCCTGTCACTCCACCGTTCTTCTCAGCTTCCAGAGAGAAAAGTCAGAACACTATTTACCCTTACTCTTCTGGTTTCGTTTGTAGAGTGCAGGTTTGTGCCTGAGCCCAGCTGTTCCCTTTCCCATGTTCACCTGTTTTCCTCATCCCACTCATTGCACACAGTGTCCTCCAGCTGTTGATAAGTGAGACTGGGAATGCATATGAGCCATGGCCTGAAGAGAAACCTGTTGAACTGAGGCTAAAATTTCCCTTCAGGGAGCCAAGGGATTTTTTTTTCTTCACTTACAAGAAAGAAGGGGCAGAAGCCAGCAAAGGAAGCCAGTGCAGCTGGCAACAGAGGAATTAGTCTGCTGGAAAATACACTTTCCTCCCCACCTCAGTTTTATAAAACTGACCAAGAGGCCAAGCCAGGATATGACAAGTAAGAAACTCAGACTGTACAAAATGCATTTTTTTTCTCAGTTCTTGTCCAGAGTCAAGCCCAGTTGTAAAGCTAGTGGCCCCAGTACTGAAGCAGAGGTACAGACAATTGGCAACACAGTGTAAGCAAACCACATTCTTCCTCTGTTGTTTCTGATGGGCATGCAGAGAGATGATAGGTGTAGAATGATGATGATTTCTTCCTGTTGGGAAAGAAATCATGAACACAGAGTCTGGTATTTGCTTTATGCCATTTGTTTATCTTGTATTGCATACATCTGTGCCGTCTTTGAGCAGAAGTATCTGTAAATAGCCCTAGACATCAGTGCGTAGTTCTTAGGAAACAAAAGCATGAGGAACTGACTGCTGTTAGACAGAAAGAGGGAGGAAACTCCCTCACTGCCTGCCACAGCTTCTCTCTCAGAGTTGTCACGACAAATAGGACAACAACAGGATCATTGCTGCTTGGTATTGTGCACTCCTTGCAGCTGGGAAAGAGGCATTGCAGCAGTGGTTCACATTCCTAGTCAGACATTAGGACTGGGCAGAAGTGCCAGCTGGGTGGCAAAAGGCTTTTGGAGAATTGGGAAAGATGTTTTCTAAATACCCAGCACACCACCTCAAACATCAAGAAACCCTGACCCTTGTATCCCATGACACTACTAGATGATTTGTCTGGTTATCTGTCTGAAGTCCAGCAACTTCCTTCCTGAGAGCTGCTGTGTACCAACCTCTCCAAATTCAGTGGGTCATGGGATTCATGGAGCAGTGCTGGAGAGCATTAGGAGCAAGCTGACTGTTACTGCTGGGTTTCTTCATAAGGGTGATGACAGTGCTCATTGTAGAAATGTTTGGTAAACATGACTTGTTTTGAATAGATTCCTGTCTTGGCACGGCTGGAATCTCTATTTTCATACAAATCAAGAAGCTTAGACATATCAGTCAAGAATCTAGGAAGCATGTCTTCAAACCAAAATGTTTTACCTTTTGAATCACATGGCTTTAAAATATGTCCTTGCTCCATTTTGTTTTTTTTTAATCTTGAAATTGCATTATGGTTTTGCTCTTCAGCTTTCCAAACCCTAAAGCCTGACAAATTACTAAGAAACAAAGTAACCATGTCCAACCACCTCTTCTGTTGTGTATGTGGATTTAGGTGTTGTCTAGAGTACTAAACTGTTACACATTTCTGTGACTATTTTGGGTCTTTCCAAGAAATGACATATGGTGTTTCTAGATGAGCAAATTCAGATTCAAGTTGTGTAGAAAGGGTTTCCACTGATGGTTAAAAGTTTCCACTGATGTGATCTTCACATGGAAGATACGGTGTCCCTCTCTGCATTGCATGATTATGAGGAAATTAGTCACAGCTTTATTCCATCTTACCTCTGTTAAATATTTCTAAGGGAGCAATATTACATTTTTCTCTTTGTCTGGTGCTTACAGCTTCAAGCTAATGGAATAGTCAATATCATTACACTTTATGTGACAGCTTGCTTAAAGTCATAGACATGCTAAAGTGCTCTCCTGGTCTGAGGTGAGCCCCTCTGGACCTCCTCTAAACAGAGAAGAATTTGTCTGACTTGTACAGCTACGCTTTTGTCTCATCTCCTGAGTCATCTCATTTCTCCCATTTCACTTTCATTGCTATGCCTTCCCTTAGACCCCCGATGTAAAACCTCCCTCCCCAGGCAGCGTGGGTGGGAGAGATCTCTGTTGTTAGAAAACAGACTGCATTTTCCATTCAAAAGTCCAGCCAAGCCATACCCACAACCACGATCTTCTGAATTGTGAAAATCACAGAGGCAGAGCTTGGTAGAGCTGACATGGATGACTGGTGGGCTGAGTTACTACCTTTCAGCAGCTTGCTCCATGACATCCCTCTCCTGCCTGAAGAACATGCTCTAAATCCCCCATAAAAGATCAGTTGCAAAGCCTTCTGACACACTAGTAAATAATGGAGTAGCTGGAATGAATCAGAGCCTTAGCTTACACTTTGTTCAGGGACTCTACAAAATCAAAGGGGTGAATTGATCCGACAACATCAAATTGCTCAGTGCACAGAGTATTAAAATGAATTTCATGTTAGCTGTTAGGAGCAGCGTCTTGATTAGTATCTCTGTACAGAATGTTTTCCTGGGGCTGTGCCAATGGTGCCTCGTTGTCTGTTTTCGAAGGACTGTAATTGAGTGATAATTGCAAGATCCTATTTTGAACCAACACTATCTGCAAGCCCTGATAAACTTCATAACCATTTAGCTAGAAATCTGAGAACTCTAAACAATTTATTTACAGAGAAAGACACAGACATATTTTAACATACTACACCAATCGCCTGCCCTCCACCGCAAGGACAACATGTACATCGGCATTTGGATGGCGCCAATTAACAGCATGCTGCAGTTTTGTTTTGTTTTGTTTTGCCTTTTATTCAAATCATTTTCCTCTCTTTGACGTGCTCTACATTAGCCATTTGAACAAGCTTCTTCCTGCTTTCACAGCCAGAGAAGTTTTGTGGTGTTTGTAGGCTCACGAAGCCTAGTCTAGGTAATATCTGATTTTAGCCATTTGGGAGATGCAGCACTAAGTTTAGGGAAGAGCAAGTGAAGTCTGAAATGACAGATAAAGGCAAGGGAGAATAAAAAACAATGTAGAAATGAAGAAAAGTGCTATTTGACTTGTGGATGGGATGATGCAGACTGTTTTTCTGTTGATTTTACATTTGGCTGTCAATGTCTTACCTCTCTGGAAGTGACACATTTATCATTACATACTGGCTTGTTCCTTTAACTCAAAGCTTTATAAAGTGTAGTAAAAAGGGACATGAATACCTACTAATTTTCTACAATAGCAATATACACGCTGTGCACGTTGGAGATTGGTTTTCTGCTGTACTTACCTGAGATGTAACACTTACAGCAGAAAAATAGGGCTGAGAACTAGGAGCATTGTCTGACCTGAAGTTCTGTGTTGTTCTTGAAAAATACTTACTCCAGCCTGTTCCTAAAGCCTCCAGAGATGATGGGTCCAGTCCTGCTCAGATAGGCCCTCATGATGGTGCTTTATCTATAGCATTTGGGAAAACGTGTCTATGCTGTTCTGCAATCACTGCCCTCCCTCTTCATTTTCTTCTATCCAAGACTGAAAATAATGGCTTTATTCCTTTACAGCAGCCTTTTTCATGTTTGATGGCAATAATCCCTCCCTCTAGTCTTCTGTGGCTTAAACAACCCCAGGCCTTTTGCTCTTTCATCTGCAGTCGAAAGGGGATGCAGTAACCTCCACAGGCTGTGCTTGATGAGAGTATGGACAAGTTCACCAGCACAGGAGGCTGGTTTAGAGTCTTTATACCTCTTAGTAGGCTATTTGCCTTTTTCACAGATTACTAATAATTGGTAATTTATGTGCATGTTGTCACCCTTTGTGCCCCATGTCCTTCTCCCCAGAGCAGCTCAGTAGCCCAAACATTGGTCACTAGTGAATCCTGCCCCAGAGCACAGGGCTCTGCATCTCTCTACCAAGTCTGTCTGTCTGTAGTAAGCTCTGTGGGTTTTGAAGGATTTCTGTGACCACCTCTCCACTTTGTCAACACACTTCTGAGTCCTATGCCTGCCCTCCTGTTTGGGTGCTGACCGCTCAAAGTGATAACCTGACTTTCCATCCTGCTTTCTCAGCATTCGACCCCAGAAGGAAGGGGGTTAAAACTCATCATGGAAGAAAAATATAGGGCCTTAGCACCTGCTAATCACCACTGCTGCTGCCAGACAGCCTCTGCAAGACAGAGCTCTGCTGATGTTAAAACCATACTTTCTGCTTAGGTGGGCTTGCAAGGCCGTGCAGAGAGGAGATTGACTCCATAGTTTACAGCATTCACTGAACTATAAGTACCCAAATACAGGATGAGGATGTTTGCAAGGCTGGGATGGACACTTGGGAGCAGTAAAGTTTTCAGCTGCCCCATTGAAACTTGTTGGAGCTTGCTTGTTGGTGCTCATTGGAGATGACTATGCTGGGCTCCACCATGAACTTGTCTCCCCTTGCTTCGTCATGACTGATGTGTCAGAAGAGCATGGGAAACCCCTGTGATTTTCATCCTCCCCCCCCCCCAGCCACAACCTCCAGGTTTCAGTTAGAGATAATTTAGCAGGGTTATCAGCATTTGGCCATAAAGGAAGCAGCGGGCTGACCTACCATTACCAATGCCCAGCCTGTCTGGGGTCAATAGTGCAAAAGACTCATTTTCACTTGCCTCTAACAATACAGAAATTGATTTGCAAGTCCAATGGGTTGCATTTATCTATTTGTCCAGCAGCAGTATACTGTGTGCATGTAGGGAAAAGCACCTCTGAAGCTTTTAAATGGATTTCTGTTCTGTGTAATGCTC